>NC_137894.1:54384147-54472323 GCF_963455335.1 Martes martes | reverse complement strand
GCAGAGAGGCCGGCAGAGAGAGGGGGGAAGCAGGCTCCCTGCCGAGCAGAGAGCCCGATGTGGGACTCGATCCCAGGACCCCGAGATCGTGACCCGAGCCGAAGGCAGAGGCTTAACCCACTGAGCCACCCAGGTGCCCCAAGATCCAGAAATTATTGAATGTATCTTATAAACAAGGAGAAAAACCAGAGGGAGGCATGAACACTCTTGAGTCTCACACGGTAAACAAGACGCTATTTTGTGTGGAATATTTTCACAAGCTCATGGAGGGTGTGAGGCTTCATCAGAAAGCAACAATTCACCTTGCGGGAGGTTGAAGTTAATTTTCAGGGACCTTAAACAACCTTGGCCCTGGCTGGGGAGGCTGGGAAGGAGGAGGAGATGAGTGACACTGGGCAGCAGAAATGAAAAGCCACAGGCGGGTGATTAAAATGGTGGCTGAAAAGGGCACCAGGAAAAAGAGGAGCCACAGGCTTGAAGGTTAGGAGAGAGCATCGAATCGGTGCTGCTGGAAAAGGTTTGGGGGACAAATCGCCAGCTGAGGCTCTGTCTCCAGCCTTCCCACTGACCTGAATAGTTTCTGCCCCATGCTGACCCCCAGACTCCCATGCTCTGAAGCAGGTTTTGCTTAAACTCCCTGTTAGCTAGAGATTATAGATGAGTCACTGTGTAGAGAGGATTGTCTCCTTCGCGCCCCCTTGGGAAGGCACATTCTGCTGAGTGGACCCACATAGAGTGCGTGACGAGTGGATTCCTTGTCAGCCAGAATCTCCCTTTGGAAGCTTCCCCATGGGGCAGGTGCAGGGACAAGGGCAGGGCAGCACATAGGAGCTGGGCAGTACAAACCTGAGCTGAGCTGCCCTGGGACTCTTGCTCCCTTGTGCACGATGAGAGGTGAAAATGCTGCCCTGTCCCCCAGGGGTCCTGCACCCACATACATAGAACATGCACGCACACACTTTCACACACAAGCACACACACATAGCACACAGACACATGCACACACAAGCGTGCGCGCGCGCGCGCGCACACACACACACACACACACACACACACACACACTCACCCCACAGAGCCTGGGACCAGCTTCCAAAGCCAGGCCTGGGGTCCAACGGCGTCTTGTTCCGGAAATGGAGGAGGATGGACTAGCCTGCTAGGCAGAGCAAGCTGCTGTTTTCAGCAGTGGGACTGAGCTGCATCGTCCCTGTACCCTTTGCACGCAGACAGAAACCTGAAATAAAAACGAATTCGAATAAAGGTATTTAACATTCATGCTGAAGTGAGGAGAGGCAGATTGGCTCAGTGCCCAGAGAGGCAAGAAGCAGTCATTTCTAAATCCAACTCTGCCGCTGGTGACCTTGAGCCAATCACATAACCTCTCCGTTTCTCAGTTTCTCTAGGTGTAGATCAGGAGCTGTGGTGTGACCGGATTCTCAGCTACACGAAGGATAACTGGAGGTGAGGGGGAAAGAGAGAGAGAGAGAGAGAGAATACTAGCGGAATTCTTTGCCTATGTATACAAAGTACAAAGTGTTAAGAAACACAATAAAGGGGCCCCTGGGTGGCTCAGTTGGTTAAATGTCTCCCTTTGGCTCAGGTCATGATCCCAGGGTTCTGGGATCGAGCCCCAGTTGGGCTCTCTGCCCAGTGGAGAGCCTACTTCTCCCTCTCCCTCTGCCTGCCTCTCTGCCTACTTGTGTTCTCTCTCTATCTCTCTGTCAAATAAATAAATAAAACCTTAAAAGAAGAAAAAAAAAGAAAGAAACACGATAAAGTCTTTGTGGTGACGTTAGGGTAGGCGTGTTGCAATTTCATGTCTCTGTCCTAGACCTTTGGGATGCATGTTCTCGCTAACTCAAGCTGACATTTGCCTCCTCACCAGACTGAGCACCCCTGGTTGCTGTTTGTCCCAGTGGTGATGGAGTAATGAAACAGAGCTCACAGCCTCACATACCCCAGTAGTTCCTGACTCCACCTGCCGCCTGGTCAGGTAAATCTGAGCCGAACGGTGTAAGAGGTCTCGATGGTCACTCACAGACATGCATGCTTCAGGCTTCTTGTTTTGCTGGGGCTTCTCAGAGAGTTTGTTCTCCTCATATGTCCCCAACTATAGTCTCCACGTAAAAGTAAAAATGTCACCTTTTTATTAACCTACCTTTAATTTAACTAAGAGCTGATCACTTTGGGATTTGGATCTGGAAGTATCCAATTATTCTGCACTTGTCAGAGGCAAAAATAATGGTTTCTCTTGAGCACCAATATTCTGTTCAAGGAGATTGTGGATTACAGGCCAGTTTTCACTCATTCCAAGAAAGTCACATTGGCTAGGAACCTCTTTTTATGACTTATATATTTAAATCTTTGTGCAAGTGGGGTGAGAGAGATAGGCTGAAGGAGATAAACGATCTAGACTGTTCTCTCACAGAGTGGGATGAAGGGGGTCATTGAACACATATTTCATTTGTTTTTGATAACACCCGGTTCGTTTAGACAATGAGACCTGGGCTTTGGCTCAGTCGTCTATGGAGAGACGAATCTGATACATTTCTATTTTATTTAGGGTCTCTGCTCTAAAACTAAACAGCGAGTTGCTTGGAAATGAAACCCATGAAGTCCTCTTCAGCCAATGCAACGACTCTCATTGACTTGAATATTCTGCATGTCTGTGTTATTTTCTGCAGCATTTCAGTATAAATGTCTAACGAGGTGACCAGAAATAATAAGCTCTTGACATTTCCCTCCCCCTCTCGAACAGAACCTGATTATTCCCTGACAGCAACTTTCCTTGTCAGGAGAGTCCCACAGAGCCTAGAAGCAGGGACATTTTAGCCTTTACAGATTAGCAGAGCAGAGGAATCTGAACGAGCAGCTTTAAAATAGCTGAGGTGTCAAACAGGGGTCAACTTTCACGTAGGACATTTATGGTGAAGAGTCTGGTAAGTAAATCACATTGCTTAGCGTATTTATTTATAGTAAATTAACTATTGCAAAGCTAGATCCCAATTTTTTTCAGTGGCTGTAGGGAAGTCAACCCCCCCCCCCACACACACACAGGACCCAGACATCAACTGAACATCAGTTCAAGTTTATTCTACCTTCTGATAATGATTCGAGAGGAATCCTCAGACTCTAATACCTGAAGACTTGCTGTGAAAACAAGGCTTTGCGCTTACGAAGAGTTTTCCTTCCAAAAATGGAATAGCCATTTTTGCAGATTCGTGCTTACCTTAGCGTGGGACGGCCCTCTACTATATAGCGAAGGCTGTTTCTCCAATTCCCTTTCTGGCCCTCATTGTCCTCCTTTATTCATCTCTCTTCCCAGATCATCCAAGACCCAGAGAGAGAGAGAGAGAGCTCTTCCAAAGACCCAGAGCTCTCCTGTGGGACCAGGGCTGCAAGCAAGCTAAAAGGTCATGACCAACATGTTTGAAGTGAATGGGACACCTCTTAAACATACTTATATGTTAAAAGAGAAGCCTAGAAAAGGTGAACCTTGAAAGAACTATCTCTCTAATGCTGGAATTGTGGGGGTCTTGGCAGGATGTGGATGGGGGAAGCTGGGTGTGATTGTTTTGGAGAAAGGGGTTTCTTCCCAGTGCCCTTCAAAACATACCACATATGTCACCTTCTATTGCCCTCACTTCTAAAGCCCCTGCTCGGCCATTCAAAGGAAATATGGCATTTTAACCAACTAGGTTCAGTTCCATATTGCTTGTTGTTTTTTTTTTTCCCCAGAAGCTGTTCCTATGTTTACTATAATATGCTTATTGGTAAACATTGGACCTGGTTTTAGCAACAAGCTGTCTGACCAACCTTGTCAGGATTTCTGGCAGATCCGCTCCGTGCAGCCCCTCTCCTAGACCCTTCCTAGACCCTTTCCTAATACCGTCCTCCAGAAAACCCACCTGGTCCTGTTTATCCTATTACTGCGGCTCCCGGCGGTATGGGTTTACATGGTTACGTATACTCGTGTCAAAGGGGAGAGGTACGTAACTCCCCTCAGCACAGTGACCTGCCCGCAGAAACTGCTCCCATGCGCGGGCCTCTGGTTCCTGCCTGAGGAATAGCAGAGCCTTGTTCTGAACGACAAGGGACAGTGTGGTCACTCGGAAGGGCTAAAGGGCAGGAAACACCACGTACTTTCCAATCTCTGTCTGAGCGGTCCTGGCAGCTGGACAGGACAGAGATGGCTGGAGGCAGCAAGGGCACGTCTGTTCACCAGCTCCGCTCCTCTTGAGCCATAGAAAGTTCAGTCATGGAGAAACATGGGCTGATTCACACACGTGGCTTCCCTCACCCATTTACAAAGAGGAATATCCTAAGAAGTGATGGTTAGTCACTTCTAAACTTGCCAGTTAGAGCTAGTTTTTATAGTCAGTCAAACCTGGGGAGGGCAGTAAGGTGATGGAGAATGAGGTTTAAGGAGGAAATTAATTCATGTTGCCGAACACGTTTTATGCATCGTTGGTCTGAGAAATGCTGGGCAGTCGTCAAACTCTCATTGGACGTGTTTTCGTGAATGGAGCCTTTCTATCCTGCCTGCAGAGTAACTCAGCTCCCTTACCCTGAGTCCTTGTTTGAGTGAGCTCAGACACTCCTGTGGAGTTTTTCTGATGGATTCACTCCATCTCATTGACCTGATTGTCCTTCACTTTCCTTCTCCCCTAACTGACGTTTCTCGAACATCACAGACATAGCAAAACTTGAAGAACACTGATTGCTGTTATGATGTGTGTCTTGGTTATCTGTGACCATTTTCAGGGGGTCCCCTGTGATGCAGCTCATGGAGCCCAGGATGCTGTCCTTCTATGTGATCCGAGAACCTCTTCCACTTTTCTCTCTCAGCGCCCCCATGTCTGACATGAGGGTGCTATTTGTGTCCCTCTCTCTGGGATGTTGTTGGGAGGGAGGGAAGGAAGGCTGAGGCTAGGACATGAAGGCACTCCGAGAGGAAGGGGGAAAGTCCCCTTGGCGAGGAGACATGGCTTTGGCTTTTATCCCACCCAGACAGCCTCTTCTCAGGCAGGAGGGATCAAGAAGCCTGGAATTGGCGTGGAAATGGTCTTGGTGTCACACAAGCTGTATTGTTGGTGTATTTACCCCCAGGTTGTTTTTTTCACCACCGGGTTTCTAGTGCCCTGGAGGTGTTCAACAAGTCCTTGTTAAGTACTTGAATGACTGGTTGAATGAAAATACCCTTTTCTGGACTTCAAGTGTAGGGTCCTAGATTCAGTGGCCACTTCGTAAGTGCTTGATTGGCGATGTTCTATTTCAACTCATTTCGTGTACAGACCTTAGAGTCTGGTGTTGACTAATTTGGCATTGCCTCATCTTTAAGATGAATGAGGGGAGGTGCTCAGGGCTGCCCACACCAGCACCCTATTAATGATAAGGTGGTAGATATCTACGCAGTGCAGCGAAAGGCAGTGACACTCTGTGACTTCACCTGGGAAGTCCAAGACATCCAGAAAGTACCAGGAAGTCACTGTTGACTCGAACAAACAAATGGATCCATTCTTTCAGCTTATCATGGAGCAAAACACCAGGCACAGCCACATCTGGCTCCGCCAAGCCAGCACCTTCACTGAGGTCTGGCTCTTCAGGGCTTATCCAGAAAACTCTAGAACTGTGTTTATATTTCTAAGCCCTTCTCTGGGGCTGCACAGTGAGTGAGCCCCTCTTACTTTCTGTACGGCTCCAGGTTTGCCAGCACCTGTGTGGGGTGGAAAGTACGGATCCCTGTGCCACCTGCAAGCTCTTCCTGAATGACAGCGGAGAGGTGTTTTGCCTTTGGTCCTGTCTCATATGTGAGTTGTCAGGGTATGTAATCAAGAGTGTCCCAAGGAAGTCCTTTTACCAGTGCCATCTCATGTCCATGGGGGGTTGCAAGTATTGCCACGCTGTATCCTGTTCTCATTTGACAAAAGTTAATTGTATGCAAAGGAGTATTCGAGGGCTAATTTTCCTGGCTGCTGATGACTTCACCAGTCTTGGAATCTGCTCAGGTGAGTGATCACTGATCACAGAAGTGAAGATTGGGGTGATCAGCAAGGACCAACTTTCAGGATTTTATAAGAAAATGAAGAGAGATGAGATAATATTGAAACTATGACCAGGGCGATGGGAAACCAGGGCTGGATTCACATAAAGTGCGGTGCACCTGAGTGTGATGATTTCTGAAAGCTTAAGAATTTTAGTTCTGACTGCCAGCCATTGGAGCAGATATTTTATAAGCTCTTTTGAAGGTGGCTTTGGGCTGTGCCTCTTCCCAGCAAGGTGAGCACAGCTTGCTTACATCTCTGAGTTATGATGGGTGTAAAGCCTAGCTTGTAAATGCTTCGTAGGAACAAATAATATCAAATTACTGATAGTAGTGGGTTTTCCAAAAGCCTCTCCCTCACCCTCTACTCCATCTGTTAAATTTGCTTGGGGCATTACACAGTTCAGCATTTAGAACGCTCCAATCATTTGAAGGGAAAGTGACCTTCCCCCGGGTTGGAGAGCCTTCTGCTGTGACCTAATGAGGACATTAGCTTTAGATCTGTGAGCCAGGAACCGTTTCTCCTCTGGAACTTGATGTTCTCTTGATGTCTGCTGGCCAGCTTGGCTCTCCCACTCTTGTGCAAGCTTTCACGTAGAATGACCCATCAACAATCAGATTTAATCCACTTTTCATATGTGTCCATACAATGAAGAGAATAATTCTGTAGCTACATCTGAAAATCAGCCTCGTTGCTGTTGTTATGTTTCCAATGTTGAAATTACGTTCGCCTTTTCTCTTTGAGCTTCTTGAGTAAGTGGCTTAGGGTAAAACAAGGCCTTTTCCTGCTGTATGTCAATGCCTCCTACTTCCTTAACATTCCCCCAAGCCCTATTGAGTTGTTGACTCTACTCCCTCCAGCCCAGGTGCTCAGAAAAGCCTTCTTTCCCTGCCTTCGCTACAGCCTCCCATGTTAATGGCCTTTGTCATCTGCTCCCCTATTAGATAAACTTCAGTGACCCCCACTGACTACTGACCCAAGTCTAAATTCCAGAGCCTTGCATTTAAAAGCCTTCCTAATTAATACCTAACTGCCCTGACTAGGCTCATGTCCATTTGTAGACTATTTAAGCCCCATGCTACCATCAGAGAAACTTACAATTTCCAAATACACATTAGACTTTTATGGTTCACACTCACCCAATTCTACACCTCCTTTTCACCTATTGAGGTCCTTCCCAGACCTTGAGGCTGAGTTCACGTGCTCCTTTCCCTTCCTGGTTGTCTCCAGCTGTAGGAAAATACTCCCTCATCCAAATTCCATATTGTAGTTGTTGTTGTCGTCATCTCCAGCTGTAGGAAAACACTCCCTCATCCAAATTCCATGTTGTTTTTGTTGTTGTAATTTGCCTCTAAGACATGACTTATACAAGTGCTACATGTTAATCTTGGAAAATTTTAAAAAGTAAAGCATAAAGAAAACAAATTCCTATCTTTATCCCCCAAAGATAACTTCATCTTGATAGAACATCTGTTATGTCCACTTCCAGACTTTTCCTGCATACATATGCAAACACATCTCACATATTCTCTATCACCTAAGTGGTCATTCCTGAGTATTGTTTTGAACTGTAGATCTTATATAAGTGCAATGCAGTCTATACCACACCATAATCTCCCCCACAGACCACAATTCTTTTTCTTTCCCACAGCACTGAGTATAGTTACATAAATGTTTGTTGAAAATCAGAATGAATCAATATATTTCCCTGAACACCTGGGGATCTTTAAGTAAGCATTATCCACTGGCAATTAGGAGCTGTCATAAGAAATCATTTATTTTGCTTGATGAGGTACTTTTATTAGTTAATTGTATTAATTCCTCTTCTCCTCCTCCTCCTTCTTCTGAGAGAGAGAGAGAGAGAGAGAGAGAGAAAGCAAAATCAGTGGGTGAGGGGCAGAAGGAGAGGAAGAGAGAATCTTAAACAGGCTTCAAGTCCAGTCAGAGCCTGACACAGGGCTCAATCTCATGACCCTGAGATCATGACCTGAGCCAAAATCAAAAGTTGGATACTTAACTGACTGAACCACCCAGGCACCACTTTTATTAGTTAATTGTGATGAAATATTCAGGTTCTGAACTCTGTAAGCTCTTAGCCAATAACCTAAGCCAAACAATAGTTGATTGCTAGGTACTTACTAGATTCACAGTTGATTGCTAGGTATTTATGAGATTCACAGAGTCCCGCTCTTTGCTTTATTTTTATTTTTTTTAAAGATTTTATTTATTTATCAGAGAGAGAGAGCACAAGCTGGGAAAGCAGCAGGCAGAGGGAGAAGCAGGCTCCCTGCTCAGCAAGGAGTTGTATGCGGGACTCTATCCCAGGACCCTGGGATAATGACCTGAGCTGAAGGCAAGTACTTAAATGACTGAGCCACCCAGGCGTCCCAATTTTATTTTTATTTTTAAATTGTTAATTGAAGTGATATAATATTATATTAGTTTCAATTGTACAACATAGTGACTTGACAATTATAAACATTGCTCATTGCTCATCATTGTAAGTGTAGTTGCCATCTGTCACCATACAACATTATTACAATATTATTGACCATCTTGCCTATGCTGTATTTTCATCCCTGTGGCTTATTTATTTTACAAGTGGGATTTTGTCCCTCTTAATCCCCTTCACCTGTTTCACTTATCTCCCCATCCCCTCTCCTCTGGCAACCACCATTTTTCTGTATATATGCGTCTCTTTCTATTTTTTGTTGTTGTAGTTGTTGTTTGTTTATTTGCATCTTTAGATTCCACATAAATGAAATCATGTGGTATTTGTCTTTCTCCATCTGACTTATATTAATTAGCATGATACCTATACCTTCTAGGTCCACCCATGTTGTCACACTTGGCACGATCTCATTCTTTTTTATGGCTGAGTAATATTCCAACACACACACACACACACACACACACACACACACACACACACCCCACATCTTCTTTTTTTTTTTTTTTAAGGTTTATTTATTTATTTATTTATTTGACAGACAGAGATCACAAGTAGGCAGAGAGGCAGGCAGAGAGAGAGGGGGAAGCAGGCTCCCCGCTGAGCAGAGAGCCCAATGTGAGGCTTAATCCCAGGACCCTGGGATCATGACCTGAGCTGAAGGCAGAGGCTTTAACCCACTGAGCCACCCAGGCACCCACCCCACATCTTCTTTATCCATTCACCTATTGATGGACACTTGGGCTTCTTCCATATCTTGGCTATTGTAAATAATATTACAATGAACATAGAGTACATATATCTTTTCAAATTGGTGTTTCTGCTTTCTTTGGGTTAATACCCAGAAGTGGAGTTATTGGACTTGTGGTACTTCTATTTTTTTAGGTTTTTGATGAACCTCCATACTGTTTTACAGAGTGGTGAACCAATTTACATTTCTACCAACAGTGTACAAAGGTTCCTTTTTTCTCCACATCCTCACCAACATTTGTACTTCTTGTCTTTTTGATACCAGCCATTCTGACCAATTTGAGGTGATGTCTTATTGTGGTTTTGATTTGTACTTCCCTGATGATTATGATGTTGCCACTCTTATCTTCTTGATAGAAGTGGGAGAGACATAGGAGGTATAGGGTCCTGGGTAGGAGTATGTTCTGGAAACTTGTTCCTAGTTCAGCTCTTGATATCTCAAATAAGGATTCACACTCCCATCTCCAGACCTTCCATAATGTGTACTCATTATATGGTTTTTAGTTGAGAAACTAAGAGTTACAAATATCTCAATGCTCACTCTATAAAAGTGCTTATCTGGCCTTAGCTTTGCCTTCTTCCTACGCTGTCAGAAGCCAGTTCTTCAGCCCATCTCTGAAGGAAATCTCAAAACCTGTTTCTCAAGAGAAGTTAGTGTGGTTGCCATGTGTTTATTTAGAAAATATCTTCACAAGAGTGGAATGGCTATTCAAGAGCTGAGCTGCCCAGTTCAATTTTTCAGATGACTCATGTGGTAAAAGCTGAACTGACCTGCGTACACCAGCAACCCAGAGCAAGACTGGTAGGTGAAGCGCTACCCTGGCATGGGATTGGATGGGTGAATCAGTGCTGTCACATCCTTTTTTTAGGAGCCATGGAAAAGGAAAGAAATGTGGCTTCCAGAACCACTGTAAGCATTCCTTAGGAAGTGGGGGACAATTCTCTTATGGGATCATTTGGAGTCTGGCAACACAAATTTAAAAAGAAGGTCTGAGACTCATGAACTATGAAGACGCTGATAGATTGTTCTGTTGTCCTTGTTGTTATCATGTTTATTTGCTTTGGAAACAATACTTTTTTTTCTTTTTTACCAGTTCAAATAAAGTAAAGAAAAAAAGAGCCAATTATGACTTACTTAGAGAAAATATGTGTTTATGGAAAGGAAGAAGGGCAAATATCTCATTATTTTAGAGGCATATCTTATAGAGACATTATTTTTTTAAAAATCCTGTAAGTGTTAAGACAAGTTCAAAATAACCAAATGGGAAACCCAAGTAATTTGGAGAGACACTCTGATTTCTTGGATAAATTCAAAACAGATCTTGAGGTGCCTGGGTGGCTTAGTCATTAAGCATCTGCCTTTGATTTAGGTCATGATCCCAGGGTCCTGTGATTGAGCCCCACATCCAGCTCTCTGCTCAGAGGCAAGCCTGCTTCTCCCTCTTCTTCTCCCTCTCCCCTTGCTTGTGCTCCCTCTCTTACTCTCTCTCTCTCTCTCTCTGTCAAATAAATAAATAAATAAATAATCTTAGGGGGAAAAAAGATCTTAATGAATCTCAGCCACAGGGACTGGCCTATTGTTTTATCTAAGAAATTCTGCTGAAGTTTGACATATGTTGTGGGAAATCATGATTGATGCATTTTTCCAGGTGAGTTAGTACTTGTCAAGGAATGGTACCTCTTCCTCTAGGACAGGATGATGAGACAACATCTCTAGGATGGGAGTTTTCCTCCTCAGAGGCGTAATAGTTGGGACACCATGTCTTATGGAAATGAGTTCACACACAATGAGGCCTTCTGTTCCCATTCATCGGTCTCCTAATATTAAGTAACTGCTCTCTGCAAGACACTGTACTTAGTGTTGTGATGTGTGTCTTGATTGAAAACCATTTTCATGGAGTCCCCTGTGATGCAACTCATGGAACCCAGGTCAGCCTGGGACCTCTGTCCTTCTATGTGATTCGAGAACCTCTTCTACTTTTCTCTCTCAGCACCCCCACGTCTGACATGAGAGTACTGTTTGTCTCCCTCTCTCTGAGATATTGTTGGGAGGGAGGGAAGGAAGTGAGGGAGGGCTGAGGCTATGACACAGAAGCACTCCAAGAGGGTGATGTGGGTTGCCAGGGGAAAATTGCCTTGACTAGGAGGAGACATGGGTTTGGCTTTCATCCCACCTAGACAGCCTCTTCTCAGGCAGGAGGAATCAAGCAGCCTGGAATTGGGTATGGTGTGGAAATGGTCTTGTTCTCACACAAGCTGTATTGCTGGTGTATTTACCCCCAGGTTGTTTTTTTCATCACCAGGTTTTCTGGCCCCTGGAAGAGTTCAACAAGTCCTTGGTAAATACTTGAATGACTGGCTGAATGAAAATACCCTTCTCTGGACTTCAAGTGTAGGGTCCTAGATTCAGTGGCCACTCCGTAAGTGCTTGATTGGCAATGTTCTATTTCAACTCATTTTGCGTACAGAACTTAGAGCCTGGTGTTGACTAGATTGGCATTGCCTCATCTTTGAGATGAATGAGGGGAGGTGCTCAGGGCTGTCCACACTGGCATGCTACCAGCAACAAGGCTACAGATGTCTATGCAATGAAAGGCAGTGACATTCTGCGGGTTCACTTGGGAAGAGTGAAAAGCCTGGTTATGGGTCTTCCACCTTTCTCTGGTTTCAGTGTTGAGCTTTGCAGAGAAGAGCTCTGTGGAAAAGCTAGTAACTAGGAGACAGTCAGACTTAATAAGTCGCGTTGAAATCTGCGAGGATTCTGCATCATAATGACCATGTTCCTATGATGACAAAGAAGCCCCCTAGATAAGAGCTAATGACTCTGAGCAAATGAGTTAATTACTGTGTAGGCAGCGCCGTTGGAGGAGAGATGGGAAAGTCTGACGCCTAGTGGTCATCAGGGAGGGCCCGGAACTAACCACGTATGATTCCAGAGGAAAATGTCTTCTAAACAGCATCCCTGAATTCCAGGTCCATAAGGGACTTAAAGAGAACCATTTGCATCTTAAAAAAAAATATCTTTAAGACACCAGATCTGAAAACCTGTCTGGACCCTGACCACTGGTCTTCATAGTGGGGTTGGTTAAAGTTGTGGTGGGAAGGACTGATTACCAGAAAAATACAGGCCCATGCAGGAAATTCTAGAGCTTATAACATCACAGGCAGGACAGCTCTATGTCAGGTTGCTGACACCATTCTCCAATTCAAGGAAAGACTGAGGAGAAAGGCCCTTGAGTTCCTTCCTTTCTCAGTCTGTCTGTAAAAATAGTGGATTTTGGAAGGACTGATTTTAATGGTTCTCTCTATGTCTAAAACATCTCAGTTAAAGAGGGTTATTTGGCACCTCACTGAGTAAATGAATTATCTTCAGGGAACCACTAAATTTTTCAATGCTGTGATCCATGGAAAAGTGAAAAGTAATTCTATTCCCTGAAGACCTTTCTGGAAGGTAACTTAGCTATAGTTGACAAAGGAGTTTAAAAGCTCAAAAACCTTTTAATCCAGAGTCTAGAAATACATCCTAAGAAAATAACCAAACAAGTACTGAAAGATATATCAGGGAGTTGTTCATTGTAAAAAAAATCTTAAAAACAATCTGAATGTCTATCAATAAGAAACTGATTAAATAACTCAAGTAACTCCATCTAATGGAATACTATGGAGGGATTTTTAAGGTTAAAGTAAGTCTGTATGTTTTAACATTATAAGATGTTACAAATATCCTGATAAAAGCAGGCTACAAGACATGACCGTTTTTTGTTTTTGTTTTGTTTTGTTTTGTTTTTTTTGTGGTACATGTTAAAACGTACATTGAAATGTCTGAAAATCCCAGCACTGAATAGTGGGATCGTTGATGTGACATTTTACTTTTCCATCCTATTTTGTATTGTCTGATTTATTTTTGGCAATGAGTCTATATAACTTCACAAGAAAATAGTCAACAGTAAAACATCTGAAAATATTAATTCCTATCATTTGATCACCAAAAGGAGGAAAAGATAAGAGGAGATAAAATAAATGAAAAGTGTTAAGCTTTATGCTAAGGCCCATGGCCTCCTGACTGATAAGGCACATTTACTTATTTATGTTATTTGTTCTTCCCCCCTGAAGTGCTTTAAATTTTGAAAATATTTTACCAAAGCCAGCAGGGCAAACCACAAGATTTGTCCTCCTGTGAGAGTGTAATAGGAACAAGACTGATTTCAAGACCGTCCACTCTTGCTTTTGCTGTTCTGTCTTCATGGGAGTTGTGATCCTGTTCTGGGGAATAGAGGATGACCAGCGGTCAACTACGAATCTTTGGAAAAGGAAATGGGAAGGAAAAAAAAACCATCCACTGAAAATAAGTAGAATCCATTCCCGCTTCTCTAGCCATCTTTCAACTGGATGCTGCAATTACGGATAAAGTGGTTCCTCTGGCTCCTATAGTTCTGCTGTCCAGTAGGACCCGGGACATCTTTTATTTATATTTTTAGTGCCAGGCAGAACTTTGGTCCCTGAGGCCCACTCACCAGGAGACGACTGTTGGGTGGAGGCGGTAAGAAACAGAGAAGAGGACCCGGGTCTCCCGGTGAGGAAAGGAGTCTGTGTGTCACGTGCCCCCTGGAAAGATGGGGTGAGTGTGATGACAACATAGAAAGTGATGACCCTGGCGAGAAGCGGGGATGTGGAAATATAACCAAAGCCCAGTAGAGACCATCTCAAGGAGAGAGAAACAAGGGCAGAAAAGTGGCCATGTAGATCACATGTGGGAAGGACCAAGGCCCAGTGAGCTCTTTGCCTGGGATGAACTGTACAGGTGAGCAGAGTTGGTCTTCCGTCGTTCAACAGCTCTTCTGTGCTGGAACCTGCCCTTCCCGTGTGCTTTCTTGGAAGCCCCGTGTGCTGCATCCTTTTCAAGGCTGTAGGACATGGAGGAGGGACAAACACCCGTGTGCGGTTCCCTTGTCTTTGCTTTTGAAGCTCTTTCTGAGCTATTTTGCTTGTTCTTAGGAGACAGCTACTAAACAGAATCACAGGTTGCAGGGTATTTGTCTCCCCTCCCTCCCTCCCTCCCTCCCTCCTTACCTCCCTTCCTTTTTTCTTTCTTTTTTTTTTTTGTTTAAACTGAAGACAAGCTCTGGTCACCAAAAAAAAAAAAAAAAAAAAGATCACTAAGGAACACCAAATTCTGTGAGTATTTGCAAACTTTAAGCCACAGTCTACCTGTTTTTATAGGCAAATGTTGGGAAAAATATTGATAATGATGATCCCCAGACAGCTTGTTGAGTGCTTTTCATGATGATGTCTTTTAACCCTTACTAAGACCTGGGACATAGGTAAATCCATTTTACAGATGAGGAAGCCAAGGCTCAGAGAGTTTACTCTAAGTTCTCCAAAATAACACTTGTCTCTTCTCACCCAACTCCACTCCTGACTGTATTATAAACTCCTCGAGAGAAGGGCCTGTGTCCTACGCATCCTTGACACTTTGAGTCCAATTGCTTCAAAATCACTACTTCAGTCTATGTTAGTTTTTGAACTTACGGCACCACCTCAGCAGCAAATAGTTGTTGGACAGGAGGAGAGGCAATCGATAATGAGCTTGGCTTCTGGCTCGAGCACTTACTAGTTATCCAGATTTGTGCAGATTATTTAACCTCCCTGCCTCACTGTTTCCCCAGTTGAAAAATGAGGAATGGAGCCCCTACCACATGAAGCTGTTATGAGGAATCAGTGGGTTAATATCCATGAAGTACCCAACACATCCATAAATGCGAGCCATCCGTATTAGTGTCACTACTGTGTTCTTAATTCTTAGCATTCTGCATGCATCATCTCGTTGAGCCCTTGCAATAAATCTATTCCAGTAAGGAAGCTAAGGCTCGGGAGATTAAACAACCAGCCAAGCAGAAGAGACTAAGCAGTGGACGGGCTGGAATTCGAGCTCAGGTCTGACACCAGACCCCGCCCTCAGAGGCTTTCTCAAGGTGGCTTACCTGACCAAGACAATAACAAAATAGCCTGGATTAGAGCAGACTACTGAATTTGTTCTCTGTGTTGTAACAGGAAGATTTGTGTTTCAGCGTACTTTTTTAAAGATTTCATTCATTTGAGAGAGAGAGGTAGTGAGAGAAAGCACAAGCAGGGAGGAGAGGCAGAAGCAGGCTCCCTACAGGTAGGGAGCCCGATCCAGTGCTGGATCCCAGGACCCTGGGATCATGACCTGAGCTGAAGGCGGACGCTTAATGGACTGAGCCACACAGGCGCCCTCGAAGTACATTCTTATATGAAAATATTAAAGCTTGTTCTTGACGCTACCATTATGTGTGATATTTTTTAAATGATGTGTAAGTCAAAACATTTTTAATCTGAGTGACGGCCTCTACTTCATTGGCTCATATAAATGAAATTAAATGGAATGTCCAAGGAGAGATCTCCCCTATCTTCAAGTGTGACTTGATCTGAGTGTTTAAGTAATACCCCCATGAATATTTCTCTCTCCATTTATGAGACCTCTTTCCACATCTGTTAACTTCTTTTTCATCCAGGCTTTACTTTCTTAGAGGCAGGATGGCCATCAGGACCTCTGAACTTATATCTTGATAGTCATGTGTGTTGAGCAAGGGCTTTGTCTTCCAATTCTTCTGCCAAAAGTCCCGAATGGCATCTCATTGACTGGGAATCCAGTGCCCCTCCCCAAACCAAACCTTGTGGTCAGGGGAGCCCTGACTGCCCAGGCCTGGGTTAAGTGACACCCCCTCCAACTCCGAAAATAAAGTTGAGACCCATGGACTAAGAGTGGGGTTTGGGTGGCTCTGTAAAGGACACATTAAGTTGTTATTACCAGGAGGAGGAGGAATGAATGGCGCGCAGGCAGAAAGGACCCGTGTTCACTACTGTGCTGTTCACTTGCAGAATATGATGTCTTGGGCTGGAGCGAGGAAACTGGATTCCACGGCCATCTAGCTGAGGAACCTTACCCAGATCCCTTAACTCCTCACAGCTCCAGTTCTCCCAGTTGTAATACCATCTAACATTCATGTACGGCTCCGCTGACTTGTCACAATAACCCAATACTTAAAGACTTTCATCAGCCTGTACTTTCACTTTAAAGAACGGAATATGAAAGTGCTGAAATAAATCGCTTTTCCAAGTGACTCCCAAGGCCACACAGCTGGAAAGTGGCTGAGTCAGATCTGACCTGAGGCGGGCTGACTCCTGAGCTTCCGCTCTTAACCACAAAGCTCTACTGCCGTGTATGTGTACAATAATGAGACTTTTAAAAATGAGGTCTCTTTTTAAATTTTTTGCCTCAATATTTTGTATTTGGAAAAGAAGAAAGAGAAGGGGAGAATAATTAATAACAAGATGGAAAACCCTGAAAGCTCCACTTTACAAAAAATGCTAATTTGGAGGAATCATGTAGACCTGGCCTCCATGGTTTCTTGTGAACATCCCAGGAGGATGTTCTCTGAATGTGTTAACAGGGAATGTGTTGCTCTGTGATTTCCAAATGAACTTTGAGTCTGTCTTTTCTAATAGCCAGTCCACCAGGGCCTTTATGCATTATCAGTTTTGTTGCAGAAATATAATGATTTCCTAATGCACTTGCATAAAACCCACTTACTCAACGAAAACTTAATAGTCAAATATGACTGTGAAGAAGGTATTCTTCTGCCTAACAGTCACTTCTTTTTCATTGTTTCCTTGTAATGAATTATTGAGCAAACATCAAGCTGACTTAAATATTTGCCTGCTTTAAGCAGCTTATATTCAAAATCTACATCTGGAACTGAGTTTTGTCACCAGATGACTTAAGGTTAAGGCAGTCTATAAATTAGTAACTTGCATCAAAGTGAAAAGGAGCTGCTTAATGTTGAATAATGAATAAGGCAAAGCCTTTTCGGGTCGATAGTTCATGGTTAGATAAATAAAAAATATTCCTGTAATGTGGAAAGTTAATGTATGTTGGATGGCTCAATAATATGAAAGCTTAAGCTATAGACTTTAGTATAAAAATGTCAACATTAAATGTGTATTATATTCATTTTTTTAACTTGTCCAACAAAAGAATACTTAAACTTCTTGAGGGCTGGAAGAAATTTTCAAGTTTGAGATTGCTCTGGTGGAGGGGTCTTTGTTCCAAATTGTCCTCTTCTTGTTTGAGATTATTACTTTTTGTTCAAGCTTCTCACCCACATAACATATTAAGATTTTTGAAGAAGTTACAACTAGTAAGATGATTCTAATTACCTGTATGATAGTTATGTGACCCGGCCAGCACCAAGAATTTAGCAAATCATGCTAATAATGTTTTTCTACTGAGTTCCCCTCCTAAAAACCCAAGTGGTATCTATAACAGCTACAAATACAGCAATAACAATAAACTGTTATTTATGTAGTCTTTTCATTGGGCCAGGCTTTGCACTAAGTATTTTACTTACAGTTAGTTATGTAATTCTAACAAGTCTACAGAGTGGATATTACTATACTTTTTTTTTTTTTTTGACAGTTAGGGTCAGAAAAGTTAACTAAAATTCCTCAGTTCACACAGCTGCTAAGTGGTATATTTCCTCTGAGGCTAACATTTAGGATTTAGACATTCCCAAAGTCCTATTCTGAGGCTAACAGCTTCCTCTCAAGTTCAGATCAATTTGAATTCTAAACCTGACACATGTATAAAGTATCCCCTTGCCACTCCGTTAACAGCTTAATAGTTCCTGAATAGAGAAGAATTTTTCTTTCATTGTTTCCCAAGAACTGGATCTAAAAACTATTTTGTAGAAATAATCTTGAGGGTGATAAAGGTGACCAGGAATCGGGCCCCCCCCCCCCCCAGATCCTATGTCGTATTGACACTGAGCTCGGATCACTGGCAAGTTCTGCTCTTTAAGCCATTGGCATTGACTTTTTTAGCACAAAACACCACATGTATTATGCTGTCATCAGAGCCATCCTCGGCGATAATTGCAGCATGCCAGCAATGAAAACACCCAGCCCTGGATCCCATGGCCTACTTCTGAAAGGAGCTGCATGGCTTTACAATTATCACTCAGACTGGCAGGGAGAAGGGGAGGGTGGGAGAGCAGCGGGAGAAGAAATCTTTTCAATCTGGATGAACAGATCAGCTGCCTGGGACACCATGCTGTTCGGGCCAAGCCAGGGTTCCTGTGACATCATGCCCTACTCTCATACTGTCAGCAGAATTCCCTGAGGACAGCAGCTGCTGCTGCCGCCTACAAATGACTATCTCAGCTCGCACGGCTTCCTCTTTCCTTCTTTTCTGTGAGGCTGCTCGTGTCCTTTCTGCTCACCCAAGGTGCTGAGTTGGGTGAGGCAGAGGCTGCTGGGAGATCACGTGTTCATGACAGCCAGGGGACACCACAGGGGAGGTGGCCCAGAACTGGCCATCTCCAGAGCTTCCCTGCCAGGGTGCTGCAGATGGGTCCTAGGTGGGCCAAGATACAGGTTTATTCGGCACCCAAGCCAGCAGGAAGGGACAATGGAAAGCTGGAGCCCCGGCAAGCCTCCTCCATTATTCCAGGATACATTCATGTTGTTGGTATGATGATGATGATGATGATTACTATTACTATTTTTTTTTCTTCTACGCCAGGTTGCGAAAGAGTTTGGGAAGTGCAGATACTATGATTGGAAGAGACTCAAATAGTATTTCATTTATCATTAATAACAAGGTTAAAGTACAAAGCACTCAAGGACAGCTAAATTCTTAGTTCCTGGGAAATAGAGAAAGTATGTCAGATAGCTAAATTCTACCTCCTAATTACTCATTTTGTGATCTGTGATAAGACCATAATCATGTCCAAATAACCAGAAAATTCATATGTCCAGGTTTTCAGGTGTCTGGGCTTTCATGGTTCAAAGTGAAGCTCCTTAACACTAGAGTCCTGTGGGATTCTGAAGGGCCTGTGTGTCACTGAAGGCTAAAGTGTCCCTTGTCATTACTGGGTATTTGCTTGCAGTCTAATTCGTGAAATTGCAGTCTATATAGGACGTGGCATTAGAATGTTTTACAGTTTTATCACCATAAATTTAGCTCTTCAGAGGTACTTGAACTGAGATTAAGCTAATTTACTAAATCTTCAGTAATTCAGGGATTGTGTCTTGGTTATGCAGCTGTAACCAAAGCACCCAGATTTTTTAACTTTGTTACTTTGTCAACCAGGTTGATGGAGAGACTTGTCTTGGCCTTCTACTCAACAGTCACTATTTTTTCTTAAAATTAAGTGTGACACATTTCAAGATGCTATATTTTTAAAGATTTTATTTATTTATTGGACAGAGAGAGAGAGAGAGAGATCACAAGTAGGCAGAGAGGCAGGAAGAGAGAGGGGGAAGCAGGCTCCCTGCTGAGCAGAGACCCGGATGTTGGGCTTGATCCCAGGACCCTGAGATCATGATCTGAGCTGAAGGCAGAGGCTTAACCCACTGAGCCACCCAGGTGCCCCAGGATGCTATGTTTTTAAGAATGATACATAAAGAGAAGATTTAAAGAAATCAAGTCATATACTTTCTACTAATCCTTAACTTCTATCCATTTGGGTGTAAGTCAATCTGTGTCTCTAGACCACAGTGGATTGTTTTTTCCCTCTATTCTAAAACAGATTATTCCTGGGAATTTGTCTGTAGAATCCTAGGACTTTAGACCAAGTTGGTATAAAAGCCTTTGAGTCAATTTTCCTAGACAAAAAGCAAACCACCACCATATGCATTTAACATGCATGGTCCTAAACCACCACTCTTGCAATGACAACTGTCCATCTTCCTTTTTTTTTTTTTTTAACTTAACTGCAAGTATCATGACAGACTGTCCTGTTAGTATACTCTAGATATCCAATATTCACTGATATTATCTTTTTTTGATCAAGATTTCTTCTGCTCAATGTTCAAATCCAATTTCTTCCCTGCTCTTTCTTTTTGCATTCTGGAATCCAGTTTTTAAGTTGTGTTTACTGGGATTTTGTATATGATCATGTCCAAAGCAACCAACACCTTGCCTATGACAAAACACTAGGCTAACAAAATTTTAAGCTACACTAGAAGCTGTTTTCTAAAAGTGCTAGTGTTTTTAAAAATTGCCAAATGAGAATTTTAAAGCACCTTGCACATGTGGATCCTCAATAAATATTAATTGACACACATCCAATTTATTTGACATTTCCTTTGCTGTCAATCAATAAAAAATTATTAAACTGTGGCAGCCTGCGTGGAAGTCTGGGGGATAAAGACAAAGTATTAAATATTGTCCCTGCCTCGTTGAGTTGGCAATGAGTTGAGATTAAAGACCAACACTTGGACAACAGTAAAGAATACAAAACCGTTTCTGTTCAGCTACTTAAATTGTGGCAAAGAGTGTGCATATGGCAGAATGAGGAAGCATGGCTGATTTCTTGAGACCTGGGGCAGTCAAGTGTGGCCTTCTGAGGGCAGATAGCTGGGGCTGGGAAAATCTCAGACATAGGAAGTGAAGGCATCAGGACAGGAGCACCCACACAAAACACCCCAGATCTTAACCATGCTCGATAAACTTGAGCTCAATTAATTTAATTCAATGAAAAAGAAAGAGACATGATACTTGATTAGAAAGGACTTTGAAAGTGTGACTAGTGCAGCTTCTTATCTCACAGTATGTCATTTCTTCTCTCCTCCAAGCAAATACAAACTGGAGCTATTTTTAAAGGCCTGTAGGCAGATTTCACAACCTTAGGTGACTCGGTCTATTACCAGCCTTGTTAGGAAGCAAGTTTACCTGTGCAGATAACGTTAATGTCCTACCACCCGCTGACCCCTGCTTCTTCCTTGTCCTGTCCTCTGTGATTTTATACAGAGTGCTGCTTACTCTTCTTTGGGTTAGAGGCCCTTTGAGTAGTTAAGTTTGTCTTTCATTTTCTCTTCTTTGTTCCCAAACTATTTCTGTATTCAAACATTCCTGTTTCCCTTCCTGCATGGTTTTTCCTTGTTCATTCTGGCCTTGTGGCAACAAGAGGCCTATGTCTGCTCCATTCCCTGCAGGCCTGTGGAGAAGTGATGACCACCCCCACCCTGGGTGAGAACAGCCTTCCGCCAGGGTCCCCTCACTGTACCAGCCCCCGTGAGCACCCAGGAAATGCAGCAGGGGAAGAGAGAAGTCTGGTTCTAGTGGTGGCTATGAAATGAATAGATCATAGCTGCATCTCATTAGCAGCCTCTGGAACGTGTAGCAAACCACCTCCCCGTGATCTGAGAGATGAGGATTACAGAGAAATGAGAACTGTGAAAGGAGAGAGAACTGTCTTGGATTCCTGTTTCTGAGCTACACATCTAGACCTCAGGGATGTTCATTTTCACTACATTGTGCATATAATGGGAGGGACGTTTCACCTTCACTAGCAATGACCACTGGTTTCTCATCCTAAAGACCCAGTGTTCTTCCTAGCATTCCCCAGCTCAGGGTCATGACAATGGTTTTTTTTCCCTTGCCTCTAACCCCAACTTGGAATTCCTCTTCCTGATTTTCAAGGCATCCAGTAACCTGCTTCAGTCGACCCATCCAACCACATTTTTCATGATCTTCTGGACTGTTCCCTTTGCCCTACTAGAGAGAACTATTCATCCACTCTGCATAAGCCCCTCCTGTCCCTACCACTATCTTTCACTAACATGATAACAGGATATGGAAGGCTGTCTCTCCCTGTAAAATCCAATGAATTCTTCTAGGCCCACTTCAGTTTTCTCCTAGAATTATAGAGTCTCAAAATTTGAAGGGAGCTTTAAGGTTACCCAATCCAGAACCTAACTTGTAACAGAATCCTATGGCTTGAAGAGGGGGAACAAAAACAATCGCAAGGTATGACAATATGGAGGGAAAAAAATCAACTTCTTTTTATAAAGTGGTAGCTAAAAGCCTGAGGTGGAGTCTTCACAGTGACCACTGGATTGGCCCAGAGCAAATGTCTAACCTTCCTGAAAGTAGTACACAGATGAGATGGGGCGAGGGGATGCATCTTGAAGGCGGATGAAGGAGGCATGAGGTTGGGAGGCTGCAGCAGCCCCAAGGATTTAGGGACCTGAACTATCATATTGCTCTTCTGTTAAGGTTCAATGTTCACAAAATGGTGTCTTAAGGAAGAAGGGGTCCCAGGGAGGACCCCTGGGGTAGGCAGCATTTGCCTGCTCTACTTTATAGAAAGTGTTCCTCCTGGGACATGCTCTAGGCAGCTTCAGGAGTTCTGTGCAAAGCATATATGCCTAAATTCATGTTTGGTTATGCACATTCTGAAGTCAGTGACACCTATTGATCCATCTTTGCCCTTGAGAAAAGACTCTGCATTGTGAGCACCACCTGGCTGTCCCCTGAGAAGCCAGAAGATCAACGGGCGTCAACATTGGCTCCTTGAGAGAGGTCACTTTGCTTGGTGAGAGACTATAAGTAAAAATAGACACCCCACTGTAGCCTCTTGGGCAAATGACTTATTCATGGGTTCTAAATTATTGAGGTCATTGAAGAGAGTGCTATTTTTAATCTTTAGGAGAGGAGAAAATGGGGTGAACTGGGCTTTAGGGAAGGCTATATCTTCATAGGACCAAAGGTGGATGGGTAAACGGTGATTGAAAAGAAGAGGGTGGACCCATGTACCCTGTGTCCAGTGGCCGACCCTCGGAAGCCTTGTGTCTGTGGATAGGTCTACCTCGTTCACAGCCACTAAGCATGAGGAAGGGCCCTTTGCAGAGCTGGCTTGGCATTGCAGACAGGTGCTTTAGCTAGAGTGATGACAAGAAGAGCTCTCTGCCACATAATACTGTCCCCACCTTTTAACACTTTTCCAGAACTTGAAGGCTTTGTTTTTCCCTTGAAATGCAAATGCTCCCTGGGAGATTTCACACAGTAAAGGTATATGAGTTGGCACCTCAATTTTTTGGTACATGCTTCTGCAAGAAAATGAATCAACAGTTGAGAGAAAAATGGGATGCAAAACAGCCCTTGGGGTTGTAGGGGAGGAGGATTGCATAGATGAAGGGTCTGGGATGTAGAATCATAGACATGAGGACCTTAAAAGAAAGAACAGAAAAATTGACAAAGACAATCATATATTTGAAGACCAAGTATTTTCCCTGCGCTGTCCCTGAGCTCCTTAAGGAATCCTGGATGATTTTCTCTTCTACCCATTTTTCATCCCTTTAGAACAACTTCTTATCTCCAGATTTGATCAATAAGTATTTGTAGACAGCCTACAGTATATTCAGCCTTATGTGTGGATTGCTGGTTTTTTCACTCAATATTCCTTTAAATAAATAAATAAATAAATAAATATATATATATATATACGTATATATAAAAATACACATATAATTATTTTACATATGAAACATACATAATTTATGTATTTTACATATAAGGCATATATTATTTATTTATATTTATTTATTTTTCTTTTTGGGAAAGATCAGAGAGTGCATGTGCAGGTGAGCGGGGGGAGGGGCAGAGGGAGAGAGAGAATCTTAAGCAGGCTGCATGCCTAGCACAGACCTGAGCCTGGGCTCAATCCCAGAACCCTGAGATCATGACCTGAACTGAAATCAAGAGTTGATTGTTTACTGGGTATTACATAAGACTGATGAATCACAGACCTATACCCCTGAAACAAATAATATAATTCTATGTTAATTAATGTAATTTAAAAAAATTTTTTTAAAGATTTTATTTATTCATTTGACAGACAGAGATCATAAGTAGGCAGAGAGGCAGACAGAGAGAGAGGGGGAAGCAGGCTCCCCACTGAGCAGAGAGCCCCGTGTGGAGCTTGATCCCAGGACCCTGGGATCATGACCTGAGCCAAAGGCAGTGGCTTTAACCCACTGAGCCACCCAGGCGCCCCTGTAATTTAAAATTGTTAAAAAGCAACACAATGGGATGCCTGGGTGGCTCAGTTGTTAAGCAGCTCAGGTCATGATCCCAGGGTCCTGGGATGGAGCCCCAAGTCAGGCTCCCTGCTCAGCAGAGAGTGAGTGTCCTGTGAATTAGTCTCTTCTCTTCAGGAGCAGAGCTTCTGAAGAGGCTAATTTATCACATACTTTTATACTGGTTGCTTTTATCTCTCCCAAACTCCATGTGGTGAAGGAAGCAACTTAACTTTGAGCTGCAAATAAACAAAATCTCCCACTCAAACTAGCTTAAACAAGAAGGACATTTCTTATCTCATGTACTGAGAGGATTAGCTATACAGTGAGCTCTAAGGTTGGCAGGTGGAGTCCCAGCTTCACCTCTCTCTGTGTGTGATGTTCTACCTTCTTTTATGAGTTGATCTCACCTTCAGGCCAGTAGGAAAATGGCTGTGGCCATTCCTGAACCCTTCAGTAGTGATAATATCCAGAGAGAAAAAAAGCCTACAGGGGTGTGGAGACTTCTATAACTTCTCCAGTAGACTTAACCACACACTTATTAGCCAGAATTGAGTTACATGACATATCTTCAACTATGTGAGGAAGTAGGATTATCATGATGGGCTGCAAACTGCCCCAGAACTGAGGACAAGGTCATCTTCCTCCAAGTCATGTGTGGTGAAGGAGGTGAGATATTTGAAGAGAAAGGAGGATGAGCACTGGAGAGACAATAAGTCGTGGACAATAAGCCTCGTGCAGGCTTATCATGATGGGCTGCAAATTGCCCCAGAACTGAGGACAAGGTCATCTTCCTCCAAGTCATGTGTGGTGAAGGAGGTGAGATATTTGAAGAGAAAGGAGGATGAGCACTGGAGAGACAATAAGTCGTGGACAATAAGCCTCGTGCAGGCTTGAAAAGTCAACTGTTAGATTTGGGAACTTTGAACGCTAGTGGTTCAACACAGTCATTACCAAAAAAAGAAAAAAATTAAGTTATATAAGCTTACGAGGAAAGTATATTAAAGCAGAGGTAACAAATGGCTCAAAAGCCATTACTTCCTAATGATTTTTTACTACATCACATTATTATCTACACTCTTGCTGTTATTTGCAGTTGCAGCTGCGTGGTGGAAATACTAAGTAATGGAGAGCTACTGTGCATTCTCAACCCTGCATTCAGTGACATCACACTGCCCATTTGAAAAAAAGCCATGGTGTGAGTATTTACACCATGGAAAGAGTCAAATGGGCTTGATATATTGCTTTGCTGATTGCCTAGATTTAAGGTGGTGTTGGAGAAAATGTTACCAATGCAGATTAAAGTTCGAAGTGTGTTATGTCTGGGCACCTGGCTGGCTTAGTCTGTTAAGTGTCTGCCTTTAGCTCAGGTCCTGATCCCGGGGCCCTGGGTTTGAGCCCCGCATCAGGATCCCTACTCAGCAGAGAACCTGCTTCTCCTCCCCTTGCTCTTTCCCCACCCCACCACTGCTCATGTTCTTTCTCTCTCCATCAAATAAATAAATAAAATCTTTTTTTAAGTGTGTTATGTCTGTAGCTATTATATTATGAATAGCACAAAATATTGAAGAAAGTGTTCCTCCAGGTTTCAAAAGCCATTATTTGAACCAGCAAAGTCATTTGCATCATTGACAAATATCTTCTTCGTTTCACTTTCATATTACTCATTAACATAAATGAGCATATCAACCAACATTCAGATCAGAGTTACATTCATCAACAAAAGTTCAGAAAAAAATAAACAAAAGCATTCTGTGAGAATCAATTGGCTTTATGAAACTTAAAATTGTAAAAATTTCCTGAAGAACAGATCACCAGTCACCAGGTGTTCTATACCTCTATCGTGTCACCCAGTGGTAGGATGAAAGAAAAGTTTTTGGCCCTTGGAAATTCGTGTTAAATTTTGACTCTCTTCCCAGGCCAGATGTGATTTGGAAATACGCCCACCTTGTGGAAGTTGCTCTCTGGGCTTTATTCCCAAAAGATGGTTTCTCTTCTCAGTAAATGTGATACGTGTTGAAATGGAAAATGAAGGAAACCCAGTCATTATGGTTTCCTCCACAATCTTGTAACTCTTTATTGCTTATTTCAATCATGATTCTCTTTTAGTTTCTCAATATGGTGAAACAAATTTGACATCTCACCTATGGTTATTTATTGTTATTATTATTATTATTAACATAAGGGCAATAGCAGTCATTTATTGATCCTCTGCTATGTGTCAGGCAGTAGGCCAAATACTTACCTACATCTTCTCTAATCCCCATGATGACTATCCAGATAGAGATAAGCATTTTTCTTTTTACAAATAAAGACACTGAAACCCAAAGAGATTTAATAACCAAGGTTGTAATGAGAGTCTATCTGACACCAAAGCTCCCTTTTTTTTTTTTTGGTATACCAGGATTTCTTTCTTACTTCAGTAACTCATTAGGACATAATCCCGTTGGAGAAACATATTGAATGATGACATTTCAAAAGCTGCATGTGGAAAATATTAGGCAATAATCCACACTGAACATTCTTACCTCAAGCCTGACCATCTGCTAACTGGTCCATTAATGGTGTTGATTTGTTTAAGAATGCACTTGTGGGGGCACCTGGGTGGCTCAGTGGGTTAAAGCCTCTGCCTTCAGCTCAGGTCATGATCCCAGGGTCCTGGGATCAAGCCCCGCATCGGGCTCTCTGCTCAGCGGGGGGCCTGCTTCCTCCTCTCTCTCTCTGCCTCTCTGCCTACTTGTGATCTCTGTCTGTGAAGTAAATGAATAAAATCTTAAAAAAAAAAAAAGGAATGCACTTGTGGTCTCATCAAAGGTCTACAAAGGTCAAATGGAACCATGCCAATAAGAGCTCAGAGACACATCCTGAAAACCTAGCAAAAAATCTGGGCACACTGAGGCACCAAGTCCTCTGTTTCATTGGTTTTATAAACCACTTGTTATTTGGGTCTCAGAAAGAAGGCTGACTTCAATCTCTTAAAATAGACCACACAGAGTTTTTTCAGGTTTCATTGTGTAGGTGACATGCCATAGAGGTCCAGCAGTTCCAGAAATGAACTGTGCCCTATCTGAAAGGATTGTTGTTTTCCTGGTGGAATCCTAGCCAGAAAAGGGCTGCGTCTGGTGTAAAGCCAACCAGACAAGGAGCAAAAAGCCTTTCGGCGAAGTGATTCTTTACTGTTACAGAACATCTTTATTCTAAATCTCATATGGTTCAATCAGAAGAAATAAAAGGGGGCCAAAGCATAAGTATAGAACCATTCCTGGCACCCACAACCAAGTGGCATCATACCTACAGAGAGAAAGGCTATCACTGGCATCCTTTTACTTCTCTGGATTGCTTCTACATATCAGAATCAAAAACAGATGGAGTTGCTTTATATCACAACTATGGAGATGCTCATGTCATTCTCGGTCAGGATAGGCTTGTCCAAGTTTTTAAGCTCTACCCAGTCCTGAGATAGTAAGTTCAGCCTCACCCAAGAAGATTGTCCCTTTATCAGATCATCGACATGAGCAGCGAGAGGAGACGTGGAATAAATGAAGTATCACTAAAAGGCAACAAAGTCTATGGCAATGCATTCGAAATGTTTTCCTCCTGCACTTAGTTAAAGAATTATGCAAAACTACATACCCCTGACATATTTTTAAATTTACAAGTTTTACCATATATTTTTATAGTCGCAAAGGATGTAGTTTCTAACATACAGTATGTTGCATATCTGCATTCAAGATCTCTTCAACAAAACCTTCAAGTTACAGATTTAGAGAGAGTCTGTCTGGTTCAGTTAGTTAAGCATCCAACTCTTGACTTTGGTTCAGGTCATGATCTCAGGGTCTTGAGACTAGAGCCCCACATTAGGCTCCACACTCAGAGGTGAGTCCGCTTCTTTCTCCCCTCTTCTCCCTCAAGCCCCTCCACCATCTCTCTCTTAAAAAAAGAAAAAAAAAAAAACTTCAGCTAAGTTATTTAATATGCATGCCCCCTTGACAACCTTCTCCTAAGTGTGAGCGAGAGAATGACAGAGAACAGTGTCTGTCACCTGGGTGACATTAAGCCACTACACACTTCAATATTTCTCATTCAACCCTTGTTGGCTTTCTTTTGGGGAACTCTCCCTCTGGAGTGATGTGTTCTTGATTTGACCATTTGTTTTTACTTCCAGAGCAATGGACTTGGTGAGATTAAAGATGGTTCGTGTGCCTTTCTCTTGAATGGGAGAGCATCTCGTGAAGGTGGAGATAGAAAGGAGAAGCTGTAGCAGCAGAGAAGTTCTAAGACAAAGTATTTAGGGGAGAGTTATAAGGAAGTCGAGAGCGTGAACAATCATCCTCTCAAAGCTTTCAGTACCGTGCATGGCTTGGAAAATCTTCCTTATCCCCAGTAGTAAGCAAACAATTTTTTGAAAATCCACTGTTTAAGCCATATGCATGGAAACAAATAGGGTTTTGTTGTCAGGACTCTGTGTTTATGAGTTTTGGGTCTTTGGGTAGAAGTCACTCCCTATCTGCCATAACTTCTGGTGATGGAAAGGTTTCCTCCTTATGTTGAGACATGACGCAGAGAGAATTTCCCTTTAAGCTCATGAAGCTGAAGTCTCAGAGCCCCCTTGCTTTCATAGTCTTTTCCAAGCTGTTGGGAGGGTACATAACATGTGTTTACAATGTCATATATATTTTTTAAATTCTCAAAGAAAGTACTTCAATGTTCTGTCACTTAAAGAGCATACCATCCCCCAAAATGTATAAGCTTCCCACCCCATTAGGGTTTCTGGACTCAGGAGATAAAATTTCAGGATACTCAGTAACATTTAAATTTCAGATAAACAGTTAGAATTTAACAACTAATTTAAACAATTAATTGATTAGAATATTTTATTATTCTAAATATTGAATGAGACATAGTTATCCTAAAAAAAATTCTTGTTAATCTAAAATTTTGTCTAGCAGCAAATTTTATCTACTGCCCTACATTCTTCCAAACTTCGGTCCTCCCTAGTTTGGACACTCAATGACAAGGTGAGCTTTGCCATTCCCAAATCAGGTGAAGATATCTTTAGCTTTGTATTTCTAAACTCTCCTCAGACTATAATTTGAGACTTTGAAAGTCAGTCCTGACTGATCTTATGCAACCTTATTTTTTGGCACATTTTGCTGTGGAAACACAGATCAAAATAATTTCCCAACTCTGTGGGAAAATAAGAAACTGTTTCTTCTCTAGTGACAGACAAGGAAACTCTGCAATGTCACTGTTGTACTTTATGTTGGGATCTAGCATGGGGCATTTGTGTTTGAAAAGGAAACCCCTTAACTGGCTACAGAGAAGCAACAGGCTGAACAAAAGAAGGGAGAACTTGGCTCAAGAAGATTTTGTTGCAGGGTTTCTGGGTGGCTCAGTCATTAAGTGTCTGCCTTTGGCGCAGGTCATGGTCCCAGGATCCTGAGACTGAGACCTGAATTGGGCTCCCTGCTTGGCTGGAAGCCTGCCTCTCCCTCTCCCTCTCTCACTTAAAAAAAAAAAAGATTTTGCTGCAATAGAAAGTTTTAGAGCAGTGTTTCTCAAAAATTTGGACCCCGACCTACAGTGAGAAATACATTTTTCATAGTGATCCACAAACATACCTCCATATATACGTAATTGAAGTAAAAGTTTCATGGAACATTCACCATCAACAGGTATTATGTATAATGCACACTGATATTTTCTACTCTGATTTCTCTCTCTCTCTCAGAGCTGATTGCACTCAGATGATTTTACAACCAACTGATGGACCTCGATCTGTGGTTTAGAAACCACTGCATGGAACTGCTTGGCGTTGTCTCCAAAAGAAAAGGAACTTGCATTACAATGTAAATCAATGAGCTGCTTCCTTCCTTGAGAAGATCTTGCTCGGGAAAGCAATGTCTGCTGAACAGTGCACTTAGCAAAGTTGGTTCAGGTTCCGGTGAGAGTTCCTTATCCTGTCCGAAGAGGGAATATACAGTTCCCAGGGAGCACCAGTCCCTCCAATGAACCAGTTGCAAGCTAGCATCTGACACAGAAGAGATGAGACAAGCCCGTGGAGCAGGGGTCCAGAGGAGATACAGAGCAGGGGTCCAGAGAGGGGATACAGAGCATGAAGAGGATGGAAGAAGAATGGTGAGTGCCTCTTGGAAAGCCCCTGAATACATATCACTGAGACCACGGGACCTGACTTGGAGAAGGTGTACATACTTTCCCAGGGATCCCATCCAACTAGAGGAGAAAGTCCCTTTCAGACAATTTCAGAAATTTAATCCCTGCGTGCAGAGGAAAGGGTCAGAGAAAATGTGAAGCTTTTACTGCAAGATGTGTGAAATGTGAAGATTTCAACTGCTTATTCTTATCCTGAAAAAAGCAAATTCCATCTCTCACTCTCATATCATTTATGTCAGACCCTTTCCTTTCTCTCAGAGTCACCAATTCTTTCATCTGGTCCCCTCCATCTCAGTTAATGACCTTGTCTTACACTTTTTAGAGAAAATGAAAGCTCTCAGAAGGGAATTCCTTCACTTTTTCTCTACTAAACCCATCAGCCTACCAGCACTGTCCTCAGTCTCCCATCCCAAAGAACGTGCTGCATGTCGACATGAGGAATTAAGAGAACTTCTATTACCCTATGACAAGCCCAGCCTACAAACCTGGGTTATATCGCTGGGTTCTACTGAAACAGGAAAACAAGGAAGAGACAGGTAAGTAGCACTTAACAAAACAGATCCATCTGGCTGCCAAACGGCTTTATTCTAATTGCACTCTAAATCTCTGACTTTGAGAAGAAAATAACATGGATTATCAGGCTCTCATCTCTCTTTAGGTAGCATAAAGAGTTTAGCCACTCCTTTGGAAAATTGTCTCTAAGTCCTGCTGGTTGGCAGAAGGCTATCAACTGCCCATCCTTCCCCGTGTGATCAGTTCCCATCCCACCTGATCTTTCCAGCACTCGCATCATTGACTACCTTCTCTCGTCTGCATCTTCCATTCTTCCCTCTCTACCAGATTCTTCCCCAAACACCCAGATATGTCACAGTATATCCTGTCTTTAAAAATGTGCTTCTGTTTATTCCAAGTCCTCCTCCAGGGACCACACGCTCTATCTGTTCCGCTTCACAGAGAAGTTTCTCTAAGGAGTTGCCATCTGCATTTACTCTCTTTTGCTAGTCTGCCTTCAGCACCTACCACTGCACTAAAAATCCTCTTGTTACAAAAGTCACCAGTGAGTTCTGTATTGCTAAAGCTAACAGAGACTTTTCATTTCTCACCTTCCTCAATATTTTAGCAGCTTTAGACACAGTTCTCTCTCCCTTCTCCTTGAAAGACTGTGATCTTGGCATCTCCGAGAACACACCTACTCTCTCGGCTTTTCCTCCTATTTTCCGGCCATCCGGAAAGTCTTTACTGGCTTACCCATCTTGGACTGATCTTTGCCTGTTGGGATATCTCCCTCCCATCAAAAAAGAAAATACTCCCTTAATATTCCCCAACTCCATTCGATAGCTCGAAGATCAAGTCCTGTTGACTCCACCTCCAATACATATGGCAAGTCTGTTCACTTTACTCGGTCTCCATTGCTACTAACCCAGACCAAGCCACCATTATATTTCACCTCTGCTCTTGCCATGGTTTCCTTATTGGTCTCCCCATTTCTAATTTCACTCTGTCTCCACCCCACCCACCCATCTATTTCTCATAGAGCAATTACAGTAATATCTCTAAAACATAAATCAAATTATGTCACTCCCTTGTTTAAAAAAAAGAAATAATTTCCCTTTGAACTTAAAACAGAATCGAAGCTCCTGAACGTAGTCTACAAGGCCCTGTGGTACCCGAGCCCTGCCACCTCTCCAGCCTCACCTCCTTCCGTTTTCCCACTTCACTCTCTAGTCTCCTGCCACACAGCCCTTCTCTTAATTTCTTATATGGTCAAGATCTTTCCTGCCTCAGGTTCTCTATACACACTACACTGTCCTGTCTTCAATCATTGCCCCCTTCCCACTTTACTTGATCATCTGTCCGTCAGGTGGCGGTTGAAATAGTAATCCTTTAGAGAAACTTCTCCCAAATCAGCTGCTTAACTGACTGAGCCACCCAAGCAACCCCAACAGATACTTCAATTTATAACTAAATAATTATCTCCATGTGTTTTTGTGTTTGGTTGCTTACTATCTGTTTTGTTCATGTAACTGCAAGTTTCACCAGGCTGGTGCCTAGAGCAGTACCTAAAATGTTAGTAAATTGCTCAACAATTTTTAAATGAATGAATGAGGAATATGATGACTGCTAAACAAATGTCTGCTAAACATTGACAAACTCTCTCTCTTTCAACTCTTTTGACACGTACTTCACACAATACATGTGATGGGGGTCAGACACCTGTTTATTATCATCTACCAGTGGTGTGCTGGAACGGGCTGATACAGGTTTTAAGACAGCCAGTTCTGGGCATCACTTTCCATTTTCACATTTAGTGGCATTATGTTGGTAGCCATGATGGGAAGACTTATATCACAAAAAAATAAGCAAAAAAAAAAAAAAAAAAAAAAAAGACTTTCTTTTTCCTTTGAAGAGCCACTTTACCAGCACACCACTCACCTGTCTACACCCAGCCTCGTTAGTAATTATGGAGCCACCATTAAAAATAAGTCATTGTTACTGTTTGGTAAGAGGTTTCCCTTTGGTAAGTAACTTTCCCTTGAAGCCATGCTCATCCTTCCAATCACATCTCTAACCTGCTTGATGATCTGGCAAGATGTTTTGCTTCCCTTATCTTGGCCCTCAATTTCCTTATCTGTGGAATGAAATGGTCCAACTTGATTGTCTATAAGGTTCTTTATAGCTCAGAAAAATTGCATGGTTCTAAATGATTAGGCATGTGAACCACATTTCTAAGTGAGTCTAAGAAGAAGTCTAAGAAAACATCATTCTAATACTTTCCTATGATTGAAGGACTCCCAGGAATTCTATTCAGGCACAAAAGGGTGAAGTAAAATGACCATTTTGCTACAAAGTTAAGTCCGTTTTCTTTTAGCCAAAGAAGGGATTTGGCATTTGAGGCTAACAGGAGACCTCATGGGTTTTCCCCACGTACACCATTAAGGAAATCCAGTAACCATTTGACAGGGAGATAAGGTCACTATTTTTAAATCAATAGGAAAAGGGCAGAACAACAAGAGAGATGATTTATCCTGTGACCAGAGTGCATAAAACTGACTGGAGAAACTAATCGAATCAGACTTGATAAAACTGATGCTGGCTTATATTCCCTGTGCCTAGAAGCCTTGTCAGAGCTGGTCTGCCATAGATCCTGATTTAAAGTACAGAGTGACTTCTCCACCCCTTCTGAGTAGCAATCCAGCTGCATGCATTTCAATTCTTGTTTGTTTTTAATCACTGTTATTAAAAATAATGTGAACCTTGATGAGGCTAAGTAATGGCAAAACGGTGTCTATTGACACCTGACACCTACGGAACCCCCAGGTAGAGCTGGTTCTGGGCTCTCAAGGGCCTCTTTCCACTCTCCCTTTGTGCCTCTCCTCAGTCCCAAAGGCAGGAAGAGCCACTGCCAGGTTGGCTTGTTCAGCTCACGCATCTCAAGCTCCCCTAAAGCTGCAAGGCGGCAGGAGGTCAGCCTGATGTGCTTCCCCCATTTGGCGCAGCCCAGCCGGGGCTCTGCTGTGCTGCAGGCCACCATGTTGGCATCTGGCTCCGAGAGAGGCAAGGCTGAAGTCTTCCGGGTCTGGAGTTACCGGCCCAGCTAGCTGTGGCCCTGGCAGAAAATGAGGCTCAGAGCTGGGCCACCCCAGAGGGCAACCAGACATTTGTTTGGGCCTGAACCTTTTGCTCTTCCTAGTTGGAGGATGAAGACGGTGAAGATCTGGTGCTCAGAATGGTTGAATCCACCCTCCATTTCATAAATGTCTACACCAAGCGTAGAGAGGTGAGTATGGCAGGCCCAGGGGGATAAAGACACCGTTTCTGCATTTGAAGAGTTCACCATCTAATGTGTGAGATTTTACATGAACAATGAAGCAGGATAAGTGGTAATATAAGCATATGTGCAGGTTGCTATGGGAGCCCAGAGGGGATATCTTAGACCAAAAGAAGCTACCACATGGGCTGTGTTGTGTAGGAGGGGGAAGAGTCAGATGAAGCAGGTTAGAAAGGGAGTTGCAGGCAGAGGGATGTGCACAGAGCATTAACAGTTTGGCGTGGTGGGGAATCCCAGGCAGTTTGGTGTAGGAAGGACGCAGAATTGGAAAACAGGGCTGGAGACTCAGCTGAAGTGGGAGGAAGCAGCCAAGCGAGGGAGGGATTTGAAAGCCTTGGGAAGGAAGCTGACCTCTGTTCTGCAGGAGTTTGAGAACCACTGAAGGGTTCTGAGTAAGGAAATTATATAACCGATTTGCATAGATAGATCCCTCTGGTGCAGGGAGAGGATGGGTTTAAAGAGAGTAAGACTAAAGGCAGGCAGATCCATTAGGCTTTATGTGACGATATCAGTGCTCCAAGGCAGTCATGTTAGAGACAGAAAGGAGGGAGTGAGTCTGAGAAGTATTTAGGAGGTAAGATCAGAAGAACGAGAAGTACTTGACGATGGACTAAATACAGGGAGTGGGATGAGGGAGAAGGATTTGCCTGGGAAGGCTGCCAGGTTTCTTGCCTGAGTGTGGTGGGTAGAGCTGTATTTTGCAAAATATTTGCCTTGTAACACCAGCTCTACTGGATATGTGATGGTATTGCATCAAAAGTCCTATATCCTCAGATAAGTTTGTGAAACATCAACTTAAACAAAACTAAGCCAGAGCTCTCTGCTGCAGGACTTCTCGGAGCCTTTAATATGTTGCAGCCCCTGCTAATAATAATAACTATCATTGTTAAACATTTACAGAAGTTCTACTTATTATGTGTGGTTTGAGCAATTTGGAAAGAACCAAAGTCCCTGAGAAAACTGTTCTGAAACTTGAAAATAATGTGTGAGGAAATACACAAATAATGAACTAATAATGTAGTAATATGGGTCATGAAGCGAGAAGCTCATAGTGCAGGTGATATGAGCTAAAGGCATTTTGGGACATGGCTAGATACAAGACTAAATCTTTGATACACATTATTTTAGGTCCCCCTAACAACACAATGAGGTATGTATTTTGTACCTGTTTTACACGTGGGGAAATCGGGAGTCGTAAAGATTAACTAACCAACCCAAAATTCCACACATCTAGCAAGGAGTATAATCTCATCCTTAACAATTGCGTCACATCATTTCCATGTGCTAACGAATATGGCGAATCTGCAAGGAAGGGAAGGTGTAGCCTGTGTGTCTCCCAAACTTAAGTGACCACAGAACCCTGCATCACACAGGATGAGTGGTACTTGGGGTGTAGTATGTGGAGAATAATGCTGTTAACTAAGATGAGGAGTATAGACTGGTAAAAAGAGAATTGTTTTTACACAAATTGTGTAAGGAGATACATAAGAGAAATACAGCTAACGTGTCATAGAAATCCAAAGCGGGTAGAGGTCACTTCCAATATTGATGTCCAGGGAAAATACTAGTTAAGATGTCATCAGTTGCCGGTAAGAGAAAGCCCAACAAAAAATGGCTAATGAAAGAAATTTACTAAAGCACATAACAAAACCCACAGATAGGACAATCCCACTTTGGTTAACTCAGTGGCTCGACATCAGCATCAAGAATGCAAGATTTTTTCTGTTTTTCTGCTTTGCCATTTTCTTTCTTTCTTTTTTTTTTTTTAACATATAATGGCAATCCTACGAGAGGTAAGATTCATCGTCCCCCCCCCTTTTTTTAAAAAGATTTTATTTATTTATTTGACACAGAGAGAGAGAGAGAGAAAGAGAGATCACAAGTACACAGAGAGGCAGGCAGAGAGAGAAGGAAGCAGGCTCTCCACTAAGCAGAGAGCCCGACGTGGGGCTCGATCCCAGGACCCTGAGATCATGACCTGAGCCGAAGGCAGAGGCTTAACCCACTGAGCCACCCAGGCACCCCTGCTTTGCCATTTTCAGTATGTTCCATTGTCCTCGGAGGCCTCAAGGTGGCCAGCACGGTGCCAGATATCAGGGTCAGACAGCAGCACTGACATGAGCATTAAGACGGCACGTTGGCCTCTCACTGGGCTCTCGGTCAGGAGGGGTGAAGAGGGGAGGTATAAAGTGATGTGACTAAGAAAACATCTCTTTCTACTCTAGGAAAAAAAAAGTGACACTTCCTGCTAAAAGCATTTCGAACATTTCTTGAGTCCTTTGCCACATCGGGATTGAACCAGGCTAAGTGAACACAGACACAGAGCACTTACTTGGGTTGAGAGGAATGAGCAGCCCTGAGGGGGAAACCAAACCTCTGGGTCCCAAAAGCCGATTGAGGGAGCACACCACGATGACAGAGAACATCGAAGTAAGCGCCAGCCCAGCACAAGGCATGTCCTCTGCAGAGAGCATAGGCCAGGAGCACCGTGAGCCCAGACACACAGAGATGACCAAAGTTTATTACGAGGAATGCCTGGGTGGCTCAGCCGGTTAAGCGTCTGCCTTGGGCTCAAGTCCTAATCCCAGAGTTTTGGGATTGAGCCCCACATCAGGCTCCCCGCTCACTGGAGAGTATGCTTCTCCCTCTCCCACGCCCCGTGCTCATGTTTGCTCGCTCTCTCATTCTCAAATAAATGAATAAAATTTAAAAAAAGAAAGAAAGTTTATTATCAATTCCCTTGTGGGTTGTGTGATAGACTGTCACAGGCCTCAGCTGGGACGTGCGCTGAGAGAGTTCATTCAACCAGTTCTCAAAAACCCTAGGTTTTCATCATTCAGAAAGAAATTCAAGGCTGGGGAAATATTTTCACCTGACTTTTGATACTCTGAAAACATTACATAAAAACTTCCTCAACACTGGAAGTTTCTCTTTTTGCAGCATTTGAACATTACTCTTTTTTCTCTCTTTAAGTTTGCTACCATCTTTCTTCTTCCCTTTTCTTGCATTTTTAAGGACATTTCATTTCCTTCTTCCTTGCCCTTCTCATTTCTTTTCTCATTACTTTGACTTAAAACTTTGTATCTGCTTTCGTTTTGTTTTGCCTTTTTTTTTTTCCATCGGTGTTTTTCAGTGAATTCTCACCCAGCCTGGAATGTCTATGTTGGTCTGTAAATCCTTTGGCTCTACTCTCTTCCTTGAGAGATTGTATATACCACATGTTCACTTGTTCCACCTCTTGAATACCCTTTATTTCTTTTCCTAGCCTAATAGAAATGTGCTGCTGATTTCTGACACTCTCTAATCTGTCTTACATACAAATCGGATCTTGTGTCAGTTCACCAAGCTCACTCCCCTTTTAATGTAAAGTACAAATGGCCAAACCACAATAAATAAGTAACATTTCATGTTGTTGATATTCTGACTAAATATTTGCTTCTGAGGATCACTTCATTAGGTCATGTCCTTTCACTTTTGCCCAAGGCTATGGGTATAGTTCTGTTCTAAAACACCTTCTTGATTGCAGTAGAACAGTTCCCAAACTTTAAGTACTCGAAACCACTCTTCTTTCAGATTTCTTTGTGGGTTGTTCATAGAGACGTCTCTTCCTAATTCTCATTGCAAGCCCACATTCACAGAGGTGGAGAAAGAACAGATTTATTAATGTGTGTATGTCCTCAGCTTCCCCATGCCCTTCTCCCCTCTCCTGCTAGAACCAGGTAAAGGGGAACACACAAGCTTTCTTTAACTAAGATGGAGAATATCTAGAGATGGGAGCCTCTGGTAAAAGCTGGAGAAAGACAGGAGGCCATAGCAAGAAGCTAAGTGATTCATAGACGAGAGAGGTGGGTGAGAAGGAGACAAGAGTTAAAGAAAAAGCCAGTCGGGAGAGAGAATTATTTGGTGTGCAAGCAGTTCCAGAATACCCTGTCACGGCTGGGGAGGAAGAGCTTCCAAGAAGCTTCTATGAGGAAATTGCCAGTAGGATAAGCACAGAGGAATAAGGGAAAGTCACTAGTCAGGTGACACTTAGGCCAAGTCTCCAAACCAGGTCTTCATACCTAACCTAACTGCAGTTTCCACTTTCCTCAGAATGTAGTCTTAGCTGGTCAGGAATTTTCCAGTCAGCTCCGGTGAGGTAATGTGTCATGGGGCCCTTTCTGTCCCCTAAGGGAAGATGAGGTAATAGGCATGATAAGGCCCCCTGCTCTACCTTCTGAGGGAAAGTGACCTTGCCTGGAACAGTCCTTTCTTTCCTTTTGTTAATAACTTCTTGGTCCTAGCACTCTAACTATAAAAGCCTTCCATTTTGTATAGCTCTCCCAAATTCCCCTCTGCTTGCTAGGTGAGATGCTGCTTAACATGAATCGCTTAACAAAGCCAATTTGATCTTCAAATGTACTTGTTGAATTTTTGTCCTTTAATAGGTTTCTACATCAGCCTCATTTAAAAGTAAAACACAATGGAGATCACATCAAAGCTGAAGCATATGCCCTGTGCTGTCCCCCCCTCCCCAGATCCTCAATTTGAATGAATTTCTGAGACTTACATTCATTATTTTTAATAATGAACCTTGTCCTAAGTGTGTAACGTCCCTTCGGGTATTTGCTAATGGTGATATAAAGTCATCATGGCTATCTCAGTATTAAAAATATTTCTTTCATCTTTATCTCATCCCCTTGATGTGTTTGATGTAAAATTGAGTGGAATATATTGATGCAGGAGAACATGTATATGACTTATAAAGAAAATATAAATATATTTTGAGGGGCAGTGCCCCAAATTTTGATTGATGGGGTGGGTCTGTTACCAGGTGAATTGGAGATCCCCCAGGCCCTGGATCCTTGACTCAGCCTCTCCCAAAGGTGTCCTTGAAAGTTCCTGGCCTTGTCTCAAGACGGAATTCAAGGACAGGCACACAACAGAGCAGATGAGTGACACAAGTGGGAAAGTTTATTAAAGCAAAATGTATACTAGAGAGATATGAGACCAGGCAGGATAGAGAGAGAGCTGTATGTCTTGGAGGCTGGGTTTCTACCCTTTATTGACAGTTGTAAACTAAGGGGCAGAATATTCATTACTTGCAGTGGGAAATAGGGTTTCCCACTTTTTCTTCCTAATTTGGTCGGGGGTTTTCTGTCATGGCATCTGCCATATTGGGCCTGTATGGTTTTGAATAAGGAAAGGGTTAAGGTATAGACAGGGAGAGGTAGTGGGGGGTCCCTGGTTGGGCTCTGAAACTACTTCTGTAGGGCAGAAACTCAAAGACAGAGAGAACAAGAGATAAGGAGGCAGACCACCTGGCCTTGGATGATTGGGGGTATTTTTCTTTGGAGGCTACAGTGTATCATAGAAAATAGCCAAACCTCAAGGAATTAAGTCATTAAGGGGGTTATCAATAGTCCATGCTCAAACCAAGATGGCGTGAGAAACTCAAGGCCGCAACTTTCCTAGTCCGTTCTTAATAAAAGCTGCCACTAGAAGCCCTCAGTGCCAACCCATTTGGGACCCTTCTCACCCAGAGAGCTTCTGGTCTCCTTTCTACTCTCACCTTCACTTAATAAACTTTCACTTCACCCTTTTGTGCCCATGAGATTCATTCTTCAATTCTGTGAGACAAGAACCCTATAATCCAGTTTGATCTAGCTTCTTGTGGTGTGCTGCCAGGACAGACCTCTGACTTTGCCGATAGGTGGCCATGACTTTGTTGCTTGGCCTCCAGCTGCTATCCTGTTAGAACACAATTAACTGCCTATTCTAAGGTATCACGTAGTATACCCTCATTAGGCAGCTGGCTTGGTGGCAGCCTTGACTCTCAGAGGAGTACTGATCATCTTCTGGTTGCTTCTCAGTCTCCAGGAATGGCTGAGTTGAGAAATGGGCTGATGGTAATAACCTTGGATGGGCAGTGCTTTCTCTCTGGTGAGTCTTTGAAGGAAGAGCTTCAGTCTGAGATGCAGATTTTTCCTGCCCTAGGTGGCTGGTATCAACAGAGGCAGAGAAAGAAACTCTCACTGTGATTCCTTCTGCTCTAGTTGGCACTGAGTGTCGTGGACGCTAACTGGGACAGAACATGGTCCTCCCTAGCCCCGTCTTCTGGTTTGAAATCTCCACGTGCCTGAAAACCAGAGACTTGTTTTTCTGGCATGTGCTGGGTTTCTAAATAAAGCAACAGATGTTTTGCTTTTGCCTCTTTCTTTTTTGTCCATGTCTCCTAATGTGGGTGATATTAACCAAGTGTGACAGGTTTCAGGTTTTTATTTATAGCAGTGGAAAATGGTTTTCATGTCTTTGCAGAGTTCTGGGGCTCTGCGCCTGTCTTTCCACTGCCTCAACTCAAACTCCTGGAGGTTGAGAGTGCAAGATACTTGAAAGTTCTAGAGGTTGGGAGCTTCATCCAAGGGAGAGAAGACAGTATGAGGAATCTGATGGAACTTGCTCAGCATTTTTACTTAAGGTGAGATACGTAATGGCTTAGCTGGAAATGTGGGGCTCATTACAAAAATCTTAACCATCATCATTTAAAGGCCTCTTATTTGACAACATCGAAACTGCTAGCAAGATTGAAGACTTTCTTAAACTGGGGACTCAAAATGATGCTTGCCTTAGACATTTTATTTTAGATCATATGATATATATATATATATTCATTGACCAATCATTTGATGTAGAGTCAATGCCTTTTACTTTGAGGTGCATCTGCTGACTATAGTTCTATATTACCTTTCTTAAATAAATCACACTTACAATGCATTTTCTTTCATTTACAATCATTTTTTTTTTCCTCAACTGGAAAAGTAATTTTAAAACACTTGCAAAGCTCTCTAAGTATATCTTCCTCTAGATTTTTATAAATTTTGCCCATCCGCTATCATTACACATGCCTGATCTTTAATATCTGTTTCTCCTGCACCTAAATTGATAAGATTTTTAAACTAAAAACACATTTTATTGGATTATTACAAAGCAATCAACTACATTTTTATAAGATCAACATCCCTTTCTTTTTAAAATTTCTTTTTAAAAACAATGATGTATAACTGACATACAATAAACTGCACATATTTCAATTGTAAAATGTAGTACATTTTAATATAGGTATATAACTGGGAAACCAATACCACAATCAAGGTAATATCGATCATCTGAAAGGTTTCTTTGTGCCCCTTTGTAATTTCTCCACTCTTCTTCCCACACTATTACCCTCTACCCTTTCCCAGAGACCACTGATCTGCTTTCTATCACTATAGATTAGTTTGAATTTCCTAGAGTTCCATATGAATCAAACCATACAGTACATACTTTTTTTTTCACAAGTTTCTCTCATTTGGCACAATTTTTTTTTGAAATCTATAATGTATCAATAGTTAATTTCTTTTTATTGCTTAGTATTTCATTATATGAATATATCACAATTTATTTATCCATTCATCTGATGAATATTTGGGTTGTCTTTTAGTTTATTCAAGATGTTATATCAAAATACTGCAGTTTGGGCAACTTCTAAAAACAGAAATGTATTTCTCACAGTTCTGGAAGCTGGAAAGTTCAAGTTACAAGCACCAACATGGTTGCATCATGGTGAGGTCCCACTTTGTGGTTCATAACCAGTACCTTCTTAATGTGTCCTCAGATGGTGGAAGGGGCAAGAGATGTCTGCGGAGTCTCTTTTATAAGAACACGTATTCCATTCATGAAGGCTTTGCTCTCATAAGCTGAGCATTTCCCAAAGGCCCCACTTCCAAATACCATCATCTTTGGTGGTTAAAATTTCAACATATGAATTGGGGGGGTGGGTTTACAAGCATTCAGACCATAGCAGGTAGTTTCCTTTTGGGGGTTATTACAAATAAAGCTGCTATGAACATTCATGTTCAAGTATTTTACAAAGATCTGCTTTAATTTCTCTTGGATAAATATCTAGGAATAGAATGATTGAGTCATGCTCTAAAAATATATTCAACTTAAAAAAAGATTGACAATGTTTTCCAAAGTGGATGTACCATTTTACACTTCCATCAGCACTGTATGAGGGTTCCATTTCTTCTATATCTCACCAATACTTGGTATGGTTACTCTTTCTAATTTGGGCTATTCTAATAGGTGTGTAGTGTTTCCAGAGTGGCTGCACCGTTGTACATTCCCATCTGCAATGTATGAATGATGCATTTCCTCTGCATCCTTACCAGTATTTGGTGATACCGCTATATATTTTATTAATCTCAGCCATTTTGGTAAGTGTGTACTGATAGCTCATTGTGGTTTTAATTTGCATTTCCATGATAGCTAATAATGTTGAACATATTTTTGCATTTTTATATATCAACTTCAATGAAATGTCTATTCATATCTTTATCCCATTTTCTCTTTTTTTCTCTTTAATATTTTATTTATTTATTTGAAATAGAGAGTGAAATTGAGAGACAGGAGACAGAGAGAGAGGGAGAAGCAGTCTCCCTACTGAGCAGAGAGCCCGCCATGGGACTTGATTCCAGGACTCTGGGATCATGACCCGAGCTGAAGGCAGATGCTTAACTAACTGAGCCACTCAGGTGCCCCTCTTTTGCCCATTTTCTAATTGCAATATTTGATTTTTTTCACTATTGAATTAAAAAGTTCTTTATATAGACTAGATACTAGTCCTGTGTTGGGTAAATGGATTACATATCTGTCTGTAGCTTGTCTCTCTGTCCTCTTCATATGGACTTCCCAAGAGCAAAAGTTTCTTATTTTGATGAGGTCCAGTTTATCAAATTTCCCTTTCATGGATTGTGTTTTTGGTGTCAGGCCTAATAACTCTCTGCTTAGCCCTAGATCCTGAATATTTTCTCCTATTATTTATCCTACAAATGTTTGGTATTTTTACATTTGACCTTTAAGTCTATGATCCATTTTGAGTTAACTTTACATATGGGGTGAGGTTGAGGTTGTACTTCATCCATCAGTCTTCCAAATGCTTCCTGTGCTCTTATCGTACAGAATCATTTAGAATTCTCTAGTAGGACATAGTCTCCCAGGCCTCTTCCTCTAGGCCTATGTGTATGTTTCCTCCTCCTTCCTTCTCCCCAGCTGGTTCCCTGTCCATTAAGACTCTACTCACTCTACCTGCACTTAGGACCCTACTCCTCTTGCTACCTCAAGAACTTTGCTAATTTTAGTTGTCCCCATCTCTCTTCCTTTTTAACTTTCTTCTCCTTTTTCCTGGACCATTCCCTTGACTGTACAAACATGCTTTTATATTATGCTTTAAAATGATGATAATCATCTTTCCTTGACTTCATATCTCCTTCTAGCCATCTATCCTACTTCATTGTATTTTTTCATAGTCAACCTTTCTGAAAAGAATTATCTCTGCCCTCACTACTCTAAGCATGATATATGGATTGGCAGACTACTACATTGGCATCAATGGGGACTCCAGTTGTTAGAAATGCAGAATCATGGGCCCCAGTCCAGGCCTACTAGGAAATTTACATGCACTTCAAAGTTTGAGAGGCATTTGATCTATATTAGGGGTTCTCAAACTTGGCACATTGGAATCGATGGAGGAAATTTAGAAAACACTAATGCCTGGGATCAATGAACAAAGATTCTGATTTAGTTGATATTGGGTGCTGCCTCAAGCATTGAGATTTTAAAAAACTTCCTGGGTGTTTTCAAATTGAGCCAGGGGAACCATGAATCTCAGTGACATACTTCCTTACTTTCCGTTAGGCTTTTAATACATTACAATCACACTTTTGCTTCCACCATCAACAGAAATGTCTCTTGTTGAGCTTACCGACTATGGTGGTTAATTTTATGTGTCAGCTTGGCTTGGCCACATTACCCAGATATTTGCTCAAACATTATTCTAGATATTTCATCCATCACTTCCTCTGTGAATCCTTCCCTGATAGCTCCCTCCTGGTCCACGTTAGGGGCATGTTCCATGTGTTTTCATGGTACTTTGTTTTTATAAGCAGCTTAGTACCTATTATACTGTATTATAATTTGATGTTTACTTGTTTGTCCATCCTGATAGACTACATATTCCATAAGAGCAGAAAAAGTGACTTTTAAAATATCTTTATTCCTGGTGTTTAGCATGGTGCCTGGCACCGAATACATGTTCTATAAGTATTTGATGAAAGTTTAATGAATGAGGGGTGCCTGGGTGGTTCAGTCGGTTAAGCATCTGTCTGCCTTTGGCTCAGGTCATGATCCCAGGGTCCTGGCACTGAGCCCCACATTGGGTTCCCTGCTCAGTAGGGAGTCTGCTTCTCCCTCTCCCTCTGCCCCATCACCTGCTCATGCTCTCTTTCTCTCTCTCTCTCATAAATAAATAAATTAAATATTTTTAAAAACACATATATATTTGCAGTAGACAGCCAGTAACTTTGAGAAAAAAGAGTGTCTGAAAACTGAAAAGGTCCTTCAGGAATGCTGACAACATCTCAGAACTCTTCAACCCAAATTAAAGATGAAAAAGTGAAGTTGATGCTAAGTGGAAGTAACTTCTCTACTTCGGGTCCCCAGTGTTTAATTCATATGCTCTCTGGGGTGGCTTTTCTTTCTGATCTGTCTAATTGCTTCCCCACGGAACATGCTGGCTCAGCAACGAACTCAACCAGCAGCTGCAGTAGAGCCCTCCGCCCTCTGGTCACACAGTGGGGGTGTACCTGGGGTTCACAAGCAGATTCTACAAGCTCTCTGCCCCTGGGCAAGGACTGAGAATTTCAGTAAGCATCTTATGGAACTAAGCACATAAGGTTTAGTCCCACTAAGTCGGAGAATTCTGCTCTTCCTGGTCAGGTAGGAAGGCTGAGTTTCTTTTAGTCCTCATATATTATACATGATAATATGAAAGGAATTCATTTTTTTTCTGATAAAAGAGGCTTTTATGCCTATATAAGTGGATCATAATTTAACTTTTAGTAGAAAATACAAATTCAGCCTGTTTTCATTACGTGCATTTGGATCTGTGTTAAGTGAAAGAAGCCATGGGGAAAGGTGAGCCCCATTCTACCTCTCACACTTAGCAGGACTTCTACCTTGTGAATGAGGAAAAGCGCCCTCTTTCAGGAAGACAAATTGTAAAGAGGCACACCCATTGGCTGTGCCGATGAGACACAGGCAGCCCTCAGATCAGTGAGAAAACAGTGAGTAGCCCTTCCCATGGGCTGCCAGGGCTTGTGGCCAGGCCCCAAGAGCAGGGACAGAACTCAGCTCCTTCCTTCTTACCTACCAGAGGGACCCAAACCATACACTTTCTCCCTCTGTGCAAAACAGTCTATTTCTTAGAACCCAACCTTCTGAGGTTAAGAATAGCAGACGGACCGGCACCTGGGTGGCTCAGTCGGTTAAGCGTCCGACTCTTGGTTTGGCTCAGGGCATGATCTCAGGGTCGTGCCCAAACTGGGAAACTGCTGAAACACCCAGGGAACTTTCACCAAGATACTCCTGCATTTTCAGATGCTCCTAACCGTCAGACAGGCTGAGCAGCCATTAAGTCAACCAACACAGGGAAGGGAAGAAAACAGAACTGGAGATGGGGAGTGTTGGCGGGGAGCTTCCCTAAAAGGGCAGTGGGAGCTTGTTGACGGCACGCTCTGAGAACATTGCCCTCTCTGTGCACTCCTACACATCTCAGGTCTGTGTGTCACCTAACTCTGAGGCCACAGCAGCATCTGCGCTACTTCAGGTCGACAACTTTCAGGACGGCCGCATCCTGTCAGCTGTCACTTTGGATTCACCGTAGGTCATCAGAGTAATTATCTGTGCAGAAAGGCGGCAGAGTGCTCAGGACCCAGCCCCTTGTCAGGTTCCATTTTCTAACCTCTTCTATTTGAATACAGCTTCTAAGTCGAATCACTATTTCCCCCCATCTCCCACCCCCACCTACCATCCCTATCCTCGCCCTTTGAAGATCCTCCTTCTTTCAAAATTGCATGACTATTATAGGGTAGTTCCAGGTCGCAAGGGATCATATCCCCAAATTTCTTTGCTGAATAGTTTTTTTTGGAACTCAAAGCCCATTTCCCAGATAAATAATGCTTGACAGAATCTGAGATCACCCATAAAGTTCTTTTTTTTTTTAAGATTTTATTTATTTATTTGACAGAGAGAAAGAGAGTGTGTGAACACAAGCAGGGGGAGGGGCAGAGGAAGAGGTAGAAGCAGGCTCCCCTCTGAGGAAGATCCCAGGATCCTAGGATCATGACCTGAGTCAAAGGCAGATGCTTAACCAACAGAGCCACCCATGTGTCCCTAACTTCGCCAATAAAATTCTATTTAATATATGATTAAATTAATTCATAACATTTTACTCTCTTCAGTTGCTCCTTTAAATGATGGGTAAACCCAGGCCCAGTGGAAGTGAGTTGCCAGCGAAGTGACTTGCCCTACCCAAGACTCTCGAGGAGGATGAAACGAAGGCAGGGAGTGCTTGTGGTTGTGTGGCAGACACAAAGCGTGGCTCCAAAGGACTGGAGCTCAGGCAGTGGCAAACAGATTGGATACAGCTCTAAAAGGCATCAAGGGAAAAGGACAGGGTGGCCACGTGGTCTCAATAACCAGCCAAAGCGCTACTTGCCGGTGTGGGGACAATCCCTCTTCCACCCCCACCTCTCCTCTCCCCCATATTTATAAGAACAGATCATTATGTAAACTAGGGAGAGTTCCCATTGTGTCCAGCACTGTACACATATACTCACAATGCCAGGAAGTCAGTACTCCTACTTCACAGATGAAGAAAGTAAGGCATAGGAAGTATCAATAAATAACCCAAGACCATAGCTGATGGCACCAAAATTCTTAACCACTACACAGTACTACCCTTTTGTGTGCAGTTGATCTGGATTAATCTGCCACTAAACAGCTCTCCTTAAAGATCAGGAGAGCTGCTGGCAAAATGCACTGCCAATGGCGTTTTTAAAAAAGGGTGGGGACAGGAACCCTTTTCAATGATCCAGTAGAAGACATTCTTCTAAGTCTGGAAACCTGGGGTTTGTCATTAATTATGCAACTAGAACAAACCATTCCACTTCTCTGGGTGCCTGTTTCTTCACCTACTAAAGGTGCCTCTTGGATGAGACAGGCACCTTCCACCTCTAAATGCTGTGTTTCTAATTTACAGGAACAATAGGGTATAGACAGGCTCCCATGCCCGTTTGACTATAAATACTGCCTCTACCTCTTTGTAGTCATGAGACTTCTTTAAGCCTCAGCTTCCCCTCCAGAAGTGGGAATAATAATATCTACCTCTTAGGGTTACTGAGAAGATGAAAGGAGAGAATAAATGTAAAGCCTTTCCCATGTGATTTCATTTTAGTTACATGATTAGCACAGAGGACACATTCAAGAAATGTTTCCTCTTCCCCTTCCTCTTCATCGCCTTACATGTACGTGCTATCAAGGTGCTCCAATTCTGAAGCTCTACATACTGCAGAAGCAATAAAGACTTAGCAGGTTCTCAGAGTTGGCAAATCTGGAACCAAGTATAATATATCTGCCTTCTTTTTACATTAAAAAATGTATTTTTATTTGGCCCGCTCTTTTATTTTTTTTTAAAGATTTTATTTAGGCAGAGAGGAGGAGGGAAGCAGGCTCCCTGCTGAGCAGAGAGCCCAATGCAGGGCTCAATCCCAGGACCCTGAGATCATGACCTGAGCCGAGGGCAGAGGCTTTAACCCATGGAGCCATCCAGGCGCCACCTGACCTGCTCTTTTAGAACACACATGTTGGAAACTTTGGGGAGAGTCATCACTAGCGATCAATTCCCTTGAATTAGCCCCACATGCACCTGGGGCATAGTCAATAAAAGAGGAAAGAATTCATTAATACTCTTGGAATGTCCACCATAATCCTCAGCCTCCAGCACCAGACAATAGCATGCAAGTCTTCAGCGACAAATTAAAGGAGAAGGCACGCCCTTTTTGCTGCTTTTCGAGAAAATCTACTATGCTATATGGTGTTCCTATAACGCGTCATCTAGAAAGGCACCGGACTGGAGATGGAGTCAAGAGACTCCATTTTAATCCTCTGTTTGCCACCAAGTAGCTCTGTGACCTTGGGCAGGTGACATCCCCTTTTTGTGTTCACTCTCCATCTGCAGAATGCTACGCCGGAGCTAGTTAGTTTTTCTGATCTCTTCCAAATCCAAAATTTTGTGGTTAATTTTAATTAGGTAATTCTGTTTTTCTTAAGACAGACTGTCCTCTCTTTCCCCCAGCTCAAGATATACCCAAATGCCTGCAGCCATGCCCAGAGCCCCACACATACAGCTGCCATTGGCCATCAACAAGAGGGGTGTCCTGCTGCTGCCATGGGAGGAAGCATGTCGGGGTCATTGGACCCGAAACCTCTGACCTGGAGAGACTGTAAGAACGGATTGAATTGCAACGCAGAATAGCATAAGCTTTATTCCCCTTAAGGACATAAAAAGACCCAAAGAGTCAGGATCTAATATGTGGAAATTGTCATGGCAACTCACACCAGGGTCATAGTATCACAGGAAAGCCAGCATCTGAGAATCGTACTGCCCGTCCTCTGGTTCTCTGGGAGGGAGCTAAGTGAGTCCTTCAGGAGAAGGACTGTCTGTACAGTCACACCAAATGTCTCCCACCCACACCACCTCCCCAGGGGGGTGAAAATATCTCACCACTGTCCTCTGTGACTGGACATGACCTTGCTTTGAGGGTGGAGGGGTGTTTCCCATTTTGCCATGACTCATGGGAAGGGTGTGTGTGTGCCGCTGGACACATGCCTAGTGTCCCTAGTGGGCAGGTGTCCAGAGAGCTGTGAGCCCCCCGCACTTGTAGACACACTCCCTGTGGGCCCGGGGACGACTCAGACACGGGCGGCCAGAGCGGCCAAAGAATGTCTTCCTTTGTGCTCAGGAAGAAGTGGCATGGGACACGTGCAGCAGCCACTGTGCCACAACAGTTCTTTAATTCAGGTGGATATGCAACACGGAATGAGCCCCATGACGGGGATGTTGTTTCCTTCAGTGTCCTTGCAGTGTGCGCTTTAATTTGATTTTACTTATATGAAAGTAACTGAAGCATGGGGAGAGTGGAGGAAGGGCTCTCTCCCACCATTACCCTCATAACTGAGCATTTATTTTACCATTTTCCTGTCCTAAGTGTAGAAAGAAAGCCTGCTTTGTGCAAAACATTGTTGCGGTAAGACGCGAGAAAGGCCGCAAATATAAAAATAGGCCTTCAAAAGAGTTTGCAATTTACATCGGAAATCAAATGTACCTCAGTCATAAGGGGACGTCAGGCAGAGGAATGCTGGCTATGGAAGGATACAAAGGGTCAGGCTTCATATCACAAATTGGAATTCTGCTCCTGTGAATTCACTTTTTAATAGTTGGCTGTTTTTGAATAAGTAATGCATGCATACAATACAAACTCCAATAGGGACAAGGGGTATTCCATAGAAAGCATTTGCCCTTTCTCCCAGCCTTTCAGGTCCCATCCCCAGATGTGACCACATTTAGTTTCTTATATAACCTTCCAGAGTATTCGGTGTATTTATTTATGTCCTTGTATTTCTTTTCCTCCTTGGTTTACTTTGCATAATGACATATCTTAGGGATCTTTCCATATCATTATGTATAGACTTGCCTCATTCATTTAAATCAGGGTGGGCATACTATAGCCCACAGGTCTGCACTTGCTTTGTAAATAAAGTTTTATTGGAACACCGTCATGCCCATTCACGTATTCACTGTCTGTGACTACTTTTGTCTGACAAGGGCAGGTTTGAATAATTGGAAGAGAGAATGTATGACCTGCAGAACTTAAGATCTTGCTGTATGGGCCTCCACAGAAAACGTTTGCCAACCCCTGCTTTAAAAGGCTGCCTAATATCCTGTGTGTGAAGTGTCATAGTTTAATAGTCCCCTATTAAAGGATCTATCAGTTATTTCTAATCTTTCATTAAAAATACTGCTTGAATTCATAATACATGTATGTCACTCTCCCACCTGCAAAACTATTTGTAGAAGTACCTAGGAGTGGGATTACTGAACAAGCAATGTCATGAGCTTTTCATAGCTGTATGTGTTAATCTGGTGGGTTAATGATGTAAAGGAAGGCCATGGCCAGACATTAGACCAATAGCAAGAATGAATTGAGAACTTTGTGCTGTGGGAGATGAAATGAAGAACAGGGTCTCAAAGGAGAGTGAGTGGTGGTTGTTTTACCCATAGCCCTGGAATGGGACCATGGGAAACTGACGGATAGAAAGTTTGTTCTGCTATTCAAACAAATTCACTGACTGTATCAGGACTGTAGAAACCAATGCAATAGCATTCACTCCTGTTAAGGTCACTCTTTGTCCTAGTTGCAGACTCCTCCCCTCCTCCCTCCCTGTTCTCATTCTCTAAAAAGAGCTATGTCCCAGCCTTGGAGGCAAACATGTGTGTCTGTTGGAGCTGCTGCTTTTGGGGACAGCTGTGGAGATCATAGAGGACACAGAGAGTTTGACTTCATGAGGACAGGTTTGCTTGATTCTGACTTTGCTAGAATGAACAGGTCTCGGTGATGGAGCTCTGGGTTCCCTAGCCCTTGGAGGCCAGTTCCAGCTCATCTTTAGGTGGAGGGATCTGAAATCAACAAGCTTTGGGAAGAAAGTCACCCTTAGAAGACTTGGAAAAGTTCAGATCTTCTCTGTAGAGAATGAGAGGTGGAACCAAGAACGAGGAAAAGCTTAGAGCTCTCCTTCCGCCCACTGTGTGCCTGTGTGCCAGTCCCTATGCCAAGGGTGAGTGGATAGGGATGAATAAGAGAATAACGGCAGCTGATCAAATGGCTTACAGCCTAGGTGAAGAAACAGATAGACTCGCAGTTCCCCAACAGTGAGCACCTTTTCTATTTTCAAGAAAAGCACAGCAAGACTTGACATCTGTCAGATATGGCGCAAACAACTCACTCAAAGTAGTTCATTCATAGCTTCAGCATGAGATTGAAACACTCCTTTTGATAGCACTGTATCTTTTCAAAGCTAGGTCTTTGGAAGCTGCTGAGCTAAAAAGCAAGTAACACACAAAACTCAACATGGAACAGAAGGTGAAGCTGGTCGTATCCAATTTGATTCCAAGTTCCAGAAGCCGTGCTTCTCAGTTACACCTATCCCACTAGTAAGTGATTGGGTGTTTTAGGAATGAAATAAACCGTGTTTTTTTTTTCCCTTCCAGTTAATGTGTACTGTTTCCTCGGATGACTACTAAGTTGTTGGAACAGAAATATTTGTAAAGTTGTTTACACCTAACTATGTAATGAACGGGACTGCTGGGTGTTTCTCATGGCCCAGGTGCACTGGGAAAATATCACTAAGCACACTAAGCACTAAGCACATTATGAACCAAAGAAGTCCAGGAACTTGAGATGGATGCGTACCACTACTTACCAGCATTGTGGCCTTGGGAAGGTTAACACTTTAAGCTCTAACGGAAGTTCCTCTATTATAAAATAGGGAGAATAGAACTAACTGCCCTGAGGGCTATCCCGAAGGTTAAGAGAGAATGCAAGTCAGAGCCCAGCACAGGGGTGGCATTCAGTAATCCATAAGAACTGGCAAATATAGATCCACAGAACTCTGAGAACTATAGAAGTAGTATTTAGTCTCTACCCTAACTATCTCAACCTCGATTCATTTGTAAGCCTACAGTTTTTAAATCAAGTGCTATTGCCATGGGTGATTACTGCACTATCTGTAATATCTGGAGTCAACTAAGTCATTCCAAAACCAGAAAATTAGCAGTCCCCCTGAGGTTTGTCATGGTCCTATATGGATGATTTCATTGTCAGTCTTCTGTTAGAGCTTTCCTCCTTACACTAGTTCCCAGATTATTTATTCTGTGTGATTTTAAAAATAGGGTTTTAGGAGCACCTGGGTGGCTCAGTTGATTAAGCATCTGTCTTCGGCTCAGGTCATGATCCCAGGGTCCTGAGATTGAGTCCTGCATTGGGCTTCCTGCTCAGTGGGGACCCGACTTCTCCCTTTCCCTCTACTACTCCCTGTGCTTGTGCTCTCTCTTGCTCTGTCAAATAAATAAATAAAATCTTTTTTAAAAATAAAAATATAAAAATAGGGTCTTAGTAAATCTAGTGATATTTTAAGAGGTAAATTTAGGACAAATGCATCAAAACTATTCTCTGGCATCTCTGAAATATGTCTGTGTTTCAAAAAGTCCTCTTGGTTTGACTAGAGTACAGTTTTACTGTGCTTTGTATTTTTAAAAAGCTAATTTTGGATCTCAGGTTTTTTCCTCCAAAAGATTAATCTATGGTAAGATTCATGACTCCACATTAAAAACAACAACATCAACAACAACAACAACAACAACAACAACCCCTTTCATTTTGAATGCTACCTTAATTCCAAAGCAGCCACAAAGATGGTTATTTTCACCATTAAACAGAGCCTTCCTGGCCTTTCGGCAAAGCTGGTAAATTTTCTGCCAGTTCCAGATGGGTTTTAAGAACTCATTAGATTTGTTAATTTTAGGGAAGATAAAGCAGATTTAGATAAGGAAGAAGGAAAAACCCACACTCTAATTGTCTAGATCACAGGTTCTCAAATGCAAGTTGGGGATACACACCAGGGGACATTTGGCAATGCCTGGAGACATTTTTGGTTCTCACACCTGGGGGAAGATTGGTAGTGTGTATCTAAGGAGTAGAAGCCAGCGATGCTGCTAAACATCTTATGATGCACAGAACAGTTCCCCATAACAAAGAATTATCTGACCCAAGATGTTAAGATGACTGAGGTTGCAAAATCAATGCTGGTTTCACTGTTACTGCTTTTCTTCACTGAACCACACGTCTTCTGGATTCTTTTTTCTTTCTTTCTTTCTTTTTTTTTTTTTTAAGATTTTATTTATTTATTTGACAGAATCACAAGTAGGCAGAGAGGCAGGCAGAGAGAGAGAGGAGGAAGCAGGATCCCCGCTGATCAGAGAGCCAGATGCGGGGCTCGATCCCAGGACCCTGGGATCATGACCTGAGCCGAGAGCAGAGGAGTTAACCCACTGAGCCACCCAGGCGCCCCTGGATTCTTTTTTCTAAAACCTTCTTCTCCTGACCTGACAGGGGATTTTTTTTTTTTTTAAGATTTTATTTATTTTTTTGACAGAGAGAGAGAGATCACAAGTAGGCAGAGAGGGAGGCAGAGAGAGAGCAGGAAGCAGGCTCCCAGCTGAGCAGAGAGCCTGATGCGGGTCTCGATGCCAGGACCCTGAGATCATGACCTGAGCCGAAGGCAGAGGCTTAACCCACTGAGCTACCCAGGTGCCCCCTAACAGGTGCTTTTGAATGATGAGTTTTGGAAATTATCTTAAGAGCAGCTGCAGAAAAATAAGTTTTTGTCCAAACCAGTGGTCCTCAACATTTCTACACTTAGTATCACCTAGAGGGACTTTTAAACCATGTCAGTGTCTGGACTCCACCCTTAGACCAATTAAATCCAAATCTTCAGGGATGGGACCAGATCACAGCATGTTTTAAAAGTATCCCAAGTTTAGGGGTCCCGAGTTGGCTCAGTGGGTTGAGTGTCTACCTTCGGCTCAGGTCATAATCCCAGGGTCCTGGAATGGAGCCCCATATCTGGGTCCCTGATCCATGGGGAGTCTGCTTCTCCCTCTCCCTCTGCACCCCACCCTCCAGTCCTGCTCTCTCACTCTCGCTCACTCTCTCAAATAAATAAGTAAAATCTTTTTTGAAAAAAGGGGCGCCTGGGTGGCTCGGTTGGTTGAGAATCTGATTCTTGATTTCAGCTCAGATCATGATCTCAAGGTCCTGGGATTGCACCCTATGTTGGGCTCTATGCTCAACGGGGAGTCTGCTTAAGGATTTTTTTTCTCTCTCTCCCTCTGTTTTCTCTCGCACTTTCTCTCTCTCTAAAATAAATAAATAAATCTTAAAAAAAAAAAAAACACCTTTCACAAGTGATCTTTTTGTATACCTAGGGACAGGCACCATGAATCTAAACACATAGAAAAGTTATTTGCTATGCTAATCATGTATCCATAAACAGAGAACTCAGTTATGGGAGGGAGAGAGTGATTTCTATCAATGCAGTGTAGTAATGCCTTTTTCCCCCCAGAGGTCTTTTAACTATTTAAGTTAAGAGTTATTTGAGATTTTTTTTCGCTCATGTGACTTGCTCACTTGAGATATTTCACTTATCATGGCTGATCCATGCATGTATCGAAAAAATTTTACGTATCTGTAAATTCTTTTTTTTTTTTTTAAGATTTTTATTTATTTGACAGACAGAGATCACAAGTAGGCAGAGAGGCAGGTAGAGAGAGAGGAGAAAGCAGGCCCCCTGCTGAGCAGAGGGCCCGATGTGGGGCTCCATCCCAGGACCCTGGGATCATGACCTGAGACGAAGGCAGAGGCTTTAAACCAATGAGCCACCCAGGCGCCCCCGTATCCATAAATTCTTAAGGATTTTCTTATTCTTTTCAAAAAATTATAAGGAAAAGAGAATTTTATTCTGGTGCCCCAAGACTCGGCTTTCAGCTTTGCTTACATCTAAAGAGGCCAGGAATGTTTTTTTCTGTGTTTCTCATGTACCAACTGATCCTGGATAGCTCTCAGCACCCTGAAAAGCCAAAAGAAAGTTTCCCAATTTACTTTTTCTCTGTCCCTTTCACCTCTACTCCCAATCCCCCTAGCAAATACTGGTCAGGCAGATGGTTTTGTTGTGATGCCCAGAGGTTAACAGATGTGAATTCTGATGGAATAACAAGAGGACAGACCTTTGCCATCACTGCATTCAGACCAAGCACGTGGTCTGTCCCTAACAAATAAATGGTGCCCCATAGGGATTTTAATTTTTTAATTAAAGATTTTAAATTAAAATTAAGAGTTTAAATATTATGAGCTAGGGTCAAAGACTTTTCAGAATCAGGGGAAAAGTAGAAGTCAATAAGAAAGAACATCACAGGAAATGGACATTTTTTAGTAGACCACCTGCTTCTCATTTCCCAAGGGTTAGGTATTAACATGATAAGGCTGGGAGCTCAAGAAATAAAAGATTCAGCACCCTAGCCTGCAGAGTGGAGAACATTTAGTGTCACCTTCTAGCCCTGCCCAGTACCCCCCTTGTAGGACCCCAAATGTTCAGGAAAGTAGGCCTCTTTTTCTTGAGTCTTCGATAAACTTATAAAAGTGGCTTTATCAAAATGGGGTCCAGGCCCATCGATATGTCCTCAGGGGTCCAAGGGTTTTTCTTTAATAAATATATATTTTTAAGATTTTATTTATTTATTTGACAGAGAGATCACAAGTAGGCAGAGCAGCAGGTAGAGAGAGAGGAGGAAGCAGGCTCCCCGATGAGCAGAGAGCCCAATGCGGGGCTCGATCCCAGGACCCTGGGATCACGACCCGAGCCAAAGGCAGAGGCTGAAACCACTGAGCCACTCAGGCGCCCCTCTTTAATAAATATTTTTAATATTATGCTGTCACTTGATTCTGAATGGTATGTTTAACCCAATTCTAATCATTTGAATAACTACTTCATGCTTAATATGCCACTTATATGTGTATATATATACATATATATTAAACAATAACAGCAAGTTTTATATATATATATATATATACACACACACATATATATATATATATATATAAAATACTGAAGTTGTTTTCTGTTTATACTCAAAGCCTACAAAGGTCACTGATGTTGGGGTCCATACTGGATACCTGATTTAATAGAAATAATTTGATTATTAGTATTCTTTGCTTTAATCTTTTTATTTTGATGTATACAAATATATCACATTAGAGGCTAGTTCTTTCTAGCACTAAATCCATATCAACTGTTCTGCTTCTGCAAATCATTATTTGTTTTGGTTTTGTATTTATCTAAGAGCCACAAGCATATTAATGTTTATACACGGATAACATTAAAAAAATGTTAGTTCATTCGAGGACTTGTTTTTTTCCTTTAAAAATGATCCACCCATTGGTCTTTTGGGAAATGCAAGACCATAAGATTTCTTTTAAAACCAGGCAGGTTGAAACCTCAGATTTTGACTGATATAACCTTGGAGCCTGGCTGACCTGACATAGACTTACATTTTCCACCCCAATGCCAGGATGAGAAGGCAGATTGTACCAAACTTCCCCCACCTCCACCAGAAGGCTACTGGCCATATTTCTCTCCCAGCATCCCAGGTAGACTTGCTGAATACTTGCAAATAAAAAAACCTGAAAATAACATTATAAATAAGAATACAGACCATAAACTCTACTTAATATTGATGTAATTTCAGAACTAATGCTCATAATCCTTTTATCTAAAATCTGCTGGGGGTGCCTGGGTGGCTCAGTTGGTTAAGCATCTGCCTTCAGCTCAGGTCCTGATCCCAGGGTCCTGGGATCAGCCCCAGCATTGGGCATTTGGCACCTTGCTCAGCGGGGAGCCTGCTTCTCCCTCCCCCTCTGCCATCCTCCTTGCTTGTGCTCTCTCTCTGGCGTGCTCTCTCTCTCTCAAATAAATAAATAAAATCTTTTAAAAAATAAGAAAATAAGATCTGTTGTGACCTATTTCACTGCGTGACCCCAGCCCCCTGCAAAGTCCTCCTAACCAAATACCTTGGGGTGTATTTAGTCTCACAGGTGATCACAAACATGCCTGATCAGATATCATCTGTTGTTTACTGTTTCTTTCTCTGAGCCTCCTGTAGCTCTGTAGAGACTGGTCCTCCCCAGACTGCTGTCACTTTGCTGGACACTGCCCTTGATGCTTCAAGGCCATTGTGGAGGGATGGAGTTCAAGGCAGTGAAGTACAAGAATTGTTGTCCAACCTTTTTTTTCCCACCTTTTTTTAATGTAACATTGTGTTAGCAAGATACCAAAAATCTTATGCTTTAGCATCTTACAGATTTTCTCTTTAAAGGAAAAGGGGGGGACCCCCAAAAACAGTTTTTACCTATGGCTCTCTTTCCCTTGGATCAAAAAGTAGAATTGGGAGTCTGGCTGGCTCAGTCAGTAGAGCATGTGATTTTTAATCTTGGAGTCGTGAGTTGAAGCCCCACATTGGACACAGAGATTACTCTTTAAAAAATAACTTTAAAAAAAAAGGAGAATTGCTATCTCAAAAGGAAAAGGGAGAAGACAGTCATCTAGGAGCCAAGGAGAGAGGCCTCAAAAGATGTTGACTCTGCTCATGTCTTGATCTCAGACTTCTGGCTTCTGGAACTGAGAAACTAAATGTGTGTGGTTTAAGCCTCCCAGTCTGTGGTACTTTGTTATGGTGGCCCTCGCAAACTAATACAGGGATAAAGAGCTTGAGACTTTGGAAAACTCTAAGTAGTACTGAGGGTCCCATTAGGTGCTGTCGGTCTCAGATTTCTTCAAAATTCTATGTGTAACCGAGAGATTCATCAACGGTAGCGAAACATTAGTTCTCGCCATTGCCACCCCACAGTCTATGTCTTCTTGGCGTTCCCACCGGCGTCCTACTTGTGCCTATGTTATAAAACTATGTCCAGCCTGTCCCTCCACCATTAGACTATGAGCCCCTCAAATGCAGGGAGGAGGGTGGTATTTCCGTCTCCTTTGTATGTCTGGCTTCTAGCACACAGTAGGTGCTCAACAAATGTTTATGGAATAAAGGATTTTATAAATGAATAAATTGGTAGAAAAAAATAGAAATACTTTAAACCAAAAGATAATGTGAGAGAGTTGTGTTTTTTCCCCCCTAGGGGATTTACTATTTACTCCTCTGTTCGGTCAACGTTGCTGTGGCAGCTAGTGACATCGGACCGAAGCACCTAGGAGCCATCGCACCTCTGGTAGTCATGAGCGAGATAACTGGTACCCTAACACAGCAAGCACTGTGGAGGGATGAGCCAAGGTCTGATGCCCTGGGAAGTCTTCTGTGGCCTCTTATCCCTGAGATGAGCCCACTGATGAATGCCAGCAAGGAAGATGGTAAGCAAAGTAAAAGCTTGGCCCATTCAGACATGTTGGTTGTTAAAAGGGTACATCTCTCCCCTTCTAAATAGCTTTCTCTTTGGGAGCCCCTGGCCTGCTGTATAAACAGTTTACCCGAAAGGGGAGCAGCAAGCATTTTCTCTAAAGGGCCAGGTAGTAATTATTTCTGGCTTTGTGGGCCCTGTGGGTCCCAGGGTGCAACTATTGAACTTTGCCCTTGTAGAACAAAAGCGACCTTGGACCTTGTGTAATGAGTGTGGCTCTGTTCTAAGAAAATTGTGGGCATGGCAACTGGAATTTCATATAATTTTCACATGTCACAAAATAACCTTCTTTTGATTTTTCCCTCCTACCATTTCAAAAATGTAAAAAATCCTCAGCTTGTGGGCTGTAGGAAAACAGGTGTCAGGCCAGAGGCTATAGTTTGCCTCCTGGGAGCTAAAGCAGGATCTTCCCCTCAACCTTGTCTGTTTCCTTCTCTTGTCTATTTCCTTCCTTGTCTATTTCCAACCTTTTGTTTCCTTTTCTTGTCTATCTCCTTCCTTGTCTGTTCCCAACTTGGTCTGTTTCCTTCTTTGTCTATTCCTTTTGCTCCAGTAAACAATGATATTCAAATGTGACTATTTCTAGAAAGCAATGGAGTCTCAGATCTGTCATTTACAGCTCAGTGTGAATGAGTAAATATCAAGGCCTTTGCCTCAAGCCTGGGGAGATAGTGAAGATTAAGGATATTCCAAAGTCAGCAAGAAGACAAAAACCAAGTTTAACTGGACAAAGCCTTGTTTGTTTGCAACCTACAAAACAGAGCTCATTTTGGTTGCTCCTCCGGAAAAAGTGATTTCCCATTGAAAAAGAAGGAACGTATTTCTTTCATCAGAGTAGAGCCCTCCTTTCAAATAAATCAAGGAAGTTGTTGATGCTGTCTTGGCCTAACACTTCTACATGTGTGATATGCTGACCTCAAATTGTGAAGCACTGGTCTGGGCCACGGGAAAGAGGGAAAGAGGACTCACGACTGACATGATCTGGTGTTGTGCCAGTCTGCACAGAATTAGAAGATGGATTATTGTGGATTTGTTTTCCTTTAGGAATTAGGGCTGGTGCTGGCTTAGCTTCAGTGCAGCCAAGGTATTAACTGAAATGCATTTCTATCTTAACAGCCATATCCTGTTTAGCCACAGTGACTTTGGAGTGACTTCCAAAGCAATCTCATCAGAACGCATCGGCAGATTAAAGCTAACTTTCATGTCAGAATGGCACGCAAGGAGAAATGAAAATGCACCATGTAGGTTTTCCTACTGCAAAAGAAAAAAAGAAGAAGAAGAAGAAGAAGAAGAAGAAGCAGCAGCAACAGCAGCCATACTGTGTCAGGTAAGCTAATGAATATTGGTTGGACTTTCCAATGGATCTCCTTCAGTCAACTAGCTTCAGGAAATGCAAAGATTCAAGGCAAGTAAAAACACTGTCTCTGTAGCTCGTCATGCACCATGTTGGAGGCAAGACCGATCTGAAGTCTTTTCTCCCGTACATTTCACTGTTTGCTCAGTTCATTACACTCGATCAGAGCAAACACGTACACTGGGGATGGCTTCCATGATGACTCTCCTCTTCACTGAGAAGTCACCTAACCTGTGGGAGCCTCCTCTTCCTCATCTGCAGAATGGGGCTTAGACTCCAGATCTCAGGACTATGATAAGGATTACACAAGATAACACACACGAGGATACCTTATAAACTCTGCACATACTGGCTTTCATTTTACCCTTTCTCCTTGCTTCGAGCACACACAGGAATGTGTCCTAGTCAGCTGTGGGGAAACTGAGGAACGGGCAGCTGAGTCAGCTACGCAGGCAGTCTTCTTGCCTCTCGCCCCATCAGTAAGCACTTGCCAGAAGGGTGTGTGACTGGGGCAGGAGACATCTGATGTATGGAAACAATGAATTTCTTGAAGGGCCAGGACTGGAAATATTTTTTTCTGATGTAATTCAATTTGTTAGAAGCCCTTCATTTTTACCTGCCACATCCCTGCCGGGCCGATTCTGTACAGATCACCTGTCCTATTTTTCAAATACACAGGGAAATCCCCAACACATCACCAAGCTAATGGGCACACACACGTGGATCAGCCTTACAAAGAGACCTCTAGGTGGTCACCCATATTCAGTAGTTTTAAGAGTTCCACTGAGGTTTCTCTGCTGTAAAATGCCTCCCTATGAACTTGTGAAGCAGATGGGTTTGATAAACCCCCTATGTGAAGGCTCTGGGAACTCAGGGTTCAGCTCTTCCCCCTTGTCCTTCATGCATTCACTTATGATGTTAGTAAGTTCCCATGGCTAACAGAGCCCTGTACTAGATTCTATGCCATCCATAGATGCAAGAAGTCATACAAAATGCAAGCATCACCCCATAGGAAATTACAGTTGAATGGAGGAGACAAGGCATGAAGGCAAGTCAACAAGTGTCTATTAACTGTATATTGTGCTCCCGGAGCACTAGAGAGTAGTTACAAAGCCCTGGGTGTCATTGTATGATCCACTGCGTGGCTAAGTGCTATGTGCCAACTGAAGGAAAGGAGGGTATTGGATGAGATAAATTAGGGACTATGTCCTGGAGAAAACTGATTCTTAAGCTGGGCCTTAAACACAGGATACAGATTCTTCAGGAGAGGGAAAAAGAGGACTATCCCAGGGTCAGGGAACTTCCAAAGCAAAGACACTGAGGCAGAGGCAAACAGGCAGTGGACCAGGGACAGCTGTGACACTGGCTTCACTCTAACTGGGGGCAGGGGGTTCCATAATACAGTGGCGAGAGACGAAGGGACCCAGCCATGAAGAACGCCAAGTATCAGGCTAAGGGGGTTCTGACATAACCCCACTGAGGGTTCCTATGTGGCTGAATCACATGTCAGGGTGAGCTAATAAATGGATTGTTTTGCAGCATGCTCAGGACAAGAAGAATCCAAAATCTAACCCCTCAGGAAATGGGCGGTCATTTAGGCATGAGTGACAAAGGGCCTGGAAAAGAGAATAAAGTCAAACCACAAATGCATATTAAGGGAAGAGTGAGGATTCCTGATAGGATGAGGATCCAGAAGTAGAATCAAGAAAATTCCAAGGCCTCCAGGAGCCTGCAGAATGGTAGTACATCTGACAATCACAGAGAAAAACAAAGAAATGCTAGTCTGGGTGGAGAAGGCAGACTGGGCAGGTCAGATGTTGAAATAACCTATATGAAAATCACAGACACCTCTTTTCTGTGACCTGCACACCTCACCTCTGAAGACTGTAGGTAGTTCTACTCTAACTGTGAGGAGAGAAGGCGGGTTTTATGGAGAAAAGAAAATACAGCATCTTCAGGTTTTCATTCAAAGATGAAACCCTAGAATACTTGGGCTTCATGCCTCACCCTCTATAGTAGCCCATCGTTCATATTAATCTCCGCCATTTGTGACCCACTTTATATTTTTCTAGAAGATTCTCCCACATTATTTCCTGTGAGTTTATGGAAACTGAAATAAACCAGGAAGGCACATCTGCTGGAGACTGAGGTGTAGGAAGATGAAGCTGGTCCCAAATCACATAGCTAAGAGCATTGGTCTACTGATGTCTGTGGTGTATTTTTGCCATGAACGTGGTTGTCTTCCCCACACAGTATGGCAGTACTCATCATCACCTTCCTATAGCATTACCGAGAGCCTTGTATGAGCTGCTGCTATGCTAAACCCTTAGGTACACCACCTCATTTAATTCCCCCACCAACGCTGCAACATAGAGGTTATTTTTATTAAAAAAAATAAAGTTCAAAAGGCTTGGATAACTTACTCAATGTCATAGCCTGGAAAATGGCAGAAGCAGGGTTAGAACCTGGCCTGATTCCAGAGCCTGTGTCTTTCATCCCACACCATCCCCCAATACACCTCATCTAATAAAGTGACAATATTCTTATCTGTACTACGGTCCCTCTTAGCCTTCTTTCCTTGGCTAAATAAGTCAAATTACTTTAAGTTTCCTCATAAATTCTGTAATATTACCCTTTCATAATACTACTTCCTGCCTTCTGAAACTTGAGATCAAGAACTCAGACCGAATTGTGCTGAGTTGTTAGTGAATAAGCACTGCATATATATGTATATATTTGTTTTTCTATTATATGTATATATGCATATATTTCTGGAAACTTAAAATTTTAAAATGAATAACAGATAAATATAAGCATTTTCTTTTGTTCCTTTCATGTATGGGCTTTTATGGGGGTTAAATTTTACTGATAACGTTTTAGATTTTGTGTGCATTAAAATAAGCTTAAAGAAGGAAAGAAAGAGAAAGGTGTTAATGATGGGACAGCAGCACCAAGCTAGTCATTTTAGAAACATTACTCCTTTTAATCTTTACAACAACCCTATGAGATAGATACTGTGCTCTGCATTTTATAGATGAGGAAACCAAGGTTCATAGAAATTCAGTCATATGTACGATGACACCGCCTTCAAATTAGTAACTAAGAGATGATTTCTAAAATAATTTTAAAAAATTTTTTATAAACATATAATGTATTATTAGCCCCAGGGGTACAGGTCTGTGAATCTCCAGGTTTATACACTTCACAGCACTCACCATAGCACACACCCTCCCCAATGTCCATAACCCCACCACCCTCTCCCTACCCCCCTCCCTCTGGCCACCCTCAGTTTGTTTTGTGAGATTAAGAGTCTCTTATGGTTTGTCTCCCTCCCGATCCCATCTTGTTTCATTTATTCTTTTCCTACACCCCAGACCTCCCACATTGCATCTCAACTTCCTCCTATCAGGGAGATCATATTAAGAGATGATTTTTAAAATTAGTCTGCATACCGTAGTGTTACATTCTTAAATGGAGCTGGGTTCTGGAGGCTGCGTTTGCTGTACTCTTATAACCAAGGTGCTCATGACTTTGGGTGTGTGTGTGTGTGTGTGTGTGTGTGTGTGATGGAGGTAATGATTTTAGTTTTCCTCTTTCACAGATCAGTCCATGATACTCCCTACCATTCTCTGTCACTCTTTCCACTCTTTCTATTCCCTTCCCCAAGGTAAAGCAAAAATGTTCACCTGCAATAATTCTATCTTCTATATTTACAAAAGGAAGGTGAGGAGAAAAAAAAAGGTCATAGGTGACTTCCTTGGCCATATGTACCTGGCATCCAAGAATCATATTCCATGAGATGATCCTAAAAGGAAATAAAGGGTCCTCCGAAGCCTGAGGACTTTTCTGATACTATAGATCTTGTTGCAATAATGACACCCTTCCAGAATCTTCATTTCAGATGCTTAACCGACGGAGCCACCCAGGGGTCCCAAGATTTTATTTATTTGTCAGAGAGAAGGAGAGAAAGAAGACAGAAGCAGGGGGAGAGGCAGACAGAGGGAAAAGCAGGCTCCTTGCTACAGAATCTCCAAGAATCTGTCACAGTCACATCCCATCTTATGAATGGGGGTTTGTACAGTGCCCTCATCCTCTGACTTTTCTGTCTCTTTGCACAAAAGGCTAACTAGCATATAGAACTGACTAGATGACCCTTCCTGGAATAGCATGGTAGCCCCTCTGGCTCTGCTACTAACTGGACCAGTTGCTTTACCTCACTAAGCTTCCAAATGGGTATCATAATAGAACCTATATCATAGGTTCAATGAGCATAACTCATTGTGTGAATTAAAGAAATCTTTAGCACAGTGCCAAGCCTTAGGAAGCTTTCAATAAATGATCCCTATCCTGAGAAAACACTAGAAAGTGGTCCCTGAGACATGGGACAAATTGCTTCGGGAACCCTCTAGCCTAATGCAGATGCCTGCTGTAAGTAGACTTCTAGCAGTCGGGACCAGCGAGATCTGTGGCAAGCATTCCCCATGTGGGTGCTGGTGAAGGGAAAATCCCAGGGGGCTGAGTTCACATACATACCTCAGCCTGACCCCCTTTTCTTCGAGCACAGGACAGTTAGCACTTCCAGAGCAGCCCTGATGACAGACTCAAGCAAGAAGCCCAAGGGCACAGTAGCTGCTGCCCACTTAGGGGGCTCAGGCTGCAGGAAGGTGAACACCAGAACCTTCCGTCGTGGCTCCTGCTGAGATGAGTGGACTGAAGTCTAATCGTGAGTGGAGGCAACAGAGAAACGTTTGGTTTTTTAGTCAGGTTAGAAAAACCCCAGAGCATAAGTTGACTTTTTAAAAAAGAATTTTGAAATCTCTTTCAGCTGTATCATGGATGGAGTAAACAGGGCCTCCATCCCCATGGACAGACAAACTCCAGCATGGGTTTGGTGCCTTTCCCACAAGGCCTGACTCAGCCCAGGGAAGCAGTCCCAGAACTTCCCTGGGGCCAGTGAGGAGACACTACCTACGGGGGGTGTGAAAGCTGCCATGCTGGGCAGGCTGGCGCGTGGGGAACAGAGCAGATTGTGTGTGGCTCCAAAGGTCATAACGAGGATCCGTGTGTTACAATTACAGGAGGATTTTTTTTTTCCTTAACCTAAGAAAGACCTCTGCGAAAGGCCTCTGATTGCAAAAAACCCTGAATCCTTCTCAGTTTGCACTCTTTCCATCACCCCCACCTGCCTTGTTTACCAAGCAAAGCAGCAGGGAACTAGCAAATGAGGATGAAAGAGTCAGTCTATCAATACAATCATTGTCCCAACTCAGAGATGTTTGTCTTCACAAATCCTCCTCCTTAGGAAGCCTAGGCATCTTGAGACATCTCCTTTCGTAGATTCCTCAGCTTGACTCACCTTCTGGCACTGAAGATGTATTCCCCGATGCCTAGCTTCAGCGTATCAGACAAATGAAAACTTGTATTGTTTGCAATGTAGTATTAACTAGGCAGAAGCCAAAAGCAGTGTTCTAAGACAAAAAGAAACAAAACCAGAAGAGTTTGCTTTGTTGAGTAAGTAAGGAAACGCAGAATGATACAGGGATATAAATCTGCTTAATGCCAGAGAGCGAAAGGGAAGAAGCATTAACCCATAGCCTGAGTTCCAGTCTTGTCGGCCTAACTGAGGAGCCCGATGGAGACCTCCCAGTTCCCTTGAAGCGTCCAACACAAGCCCACTGTTTGTTATAGATCAGCAGTTTGCCTCCAAATTCGTGGGAACTCATGAAGACTCTTTTTGTCTAGAACAGAAGAAAACTCCAGTGGCTGGTTCTTTCACTCCTTTCCTCTGAGTCTGTTGTGGGTCTGTTCTCTTTTCTTTTTCTTTTATTTATTTTCAGCATAACAGTATTCATTGTTTTTTCACCACACCCAGTGCTCCATGCAATCCGTGCCCTCCCTAATACCCACCACCTGGTTCCCCCAACCTCCCACCCCCCGCCCCTTCAAAACCCTCAGGTTGTTTTTCAGAGTCCATAGTCTCTTATGGTTCACCTCCCCTTCCAATTTCCCTCAACTCCCTTCTCCTCTCCATCTACCCTTGGCCTCCATATTATTTGTTATGCTCCACAAATAAGTGAAACCATATGATACTTGACTCTCTCTGCTTGACTTATTTCACTCAGCATAATCTCTTCCAGTCCTGTCCATGTTGCTACAAAAGTTGGGTATTCGTCCTTTCTGATGGAGGCATAATACTCCATAGCGTATATGGACCACATCTTCCTTATCCATTCATCCATTGAAGGCCACCTTGGTTCTTTCCACAGTTTGGCGACCGTGGCCATTGCTGCTATAAACATTGGGGTACAGATGGCCTTCTTTTCACTATATCTGTATCTTTGGGGTAAATACCCAGTAGTGCAATGGCAGGGTCATAGGGAAGCTCTATTTTTAACTTCTTGAGGAATCTCCACACTGTTCTCCAAAGTGGCTGTACCATCTTGCATTCCCACCAACAGTGTAAGAGGGTTCCCCTTTCTCCACATCCTCTCCAACACACGTTGTTTCCTGTCTTGCTAATTTTGGCCATTCTAACTGGTGTAAGGTGGTATCTCAATGTGGTTTTGATTTGAATCTCCCTGATGGCTAGTGATGATGAACATTTTTTCATGTGTCTGATAGCCATTTGTATGTCTTCATTGGAGAAGTGTCTGTTCATATCTTCTGCCCATTTTTTAATAAGATTGAATTGGCAAGGAAGAAGTCAAACTTTCTCTCTTCGCAGACGACATGATTCTTTATATGGAAAACCCGAAAGACTCCACCCCCAAACTTCTAGAACTCATACAGCAATTCAGTAGAACCATAAGATACCTCGGAATAAACCTAACCAAAGAGGTTAAGGATCTGTACTCGAGGAACTACAGAACACTCATAAAAGAAATTGAAGAAGACACAAAAAGATGGAAGACCATTCCATGCTCTTGGATCGGAAGAATAAACATTGTTAAAATGTCTATACTGCCCAGAGCAATCTATACTTTTAATGCCATTCCGATCAAAATTCCACCGGTATTTTTCAAAGAGCTGGAGCAAATAATCCTAAAATTTGTATGGAACCAGAACAGACCCCGAATTGCTAAGGGAATGTTGAAAAACAAAAATAAAACTGGCGGCATCACGTTACCTGATTTCAAGCTTTACTACAAAGCTGTGATCACCAAGACAGCATGGTACTGGCGAAAAACAGACACATAGACCAGTGGAACAGAGTAGAGAGCCCAGATATGGACCCTCAACTCTATGGTCAAATAATCTTTGACAAAACAGGAAAAAAAATCCAGTGGAAAAAAGACAGTCTCTTCAATAAATGGTGCTGGGAAAACTGGACAGCTATATGTAGAAGAATGAAACTCGGCCATTCTCTTACACCGTACACAAAGATAAACTCGAAATGGGTAAAAGACCTCAATGTGAGACAGGAATCCATCAGAATCCTTGAGGAGAACATAGGCAGTAACCTCTTTGAGATCAGCCACAGCAACTTCTTTCAAGATATGTCTCCAAAGGCGAAGGAAACAAAAGCGAAAATGAACTTTTGGGACTTCATCAAGATCAAAAGCTTCTGCACAGTGAAGGAAACAGTCAACAAAACAAAGAGGCAACCCACGGAATGGGAGAAGATATTTACAAATGACAGTACAGACAAAAGGTTGATATCCAGGATCTATAAAGAACTCCTCAAACTCAACACACACAAAACAGACAATCATATTAAAAAATGTGTCTGTTCTCTTAATCTCCCTACTCTGTGAGCCTCAGGTGTAGAGTTTCTCTTTAGGAACAGGCCACAAAGGCTTCCTTTTTCCTGAACCCCACCCTGGTCCTGCTAGGCCTCCCAGGATGGAGGGCAGGATTCCCCCTAATGGAGCACAGTTGAACCTCTGTAATCGTGTACATTAATGGAGTCCTTGTCATACACCAGGCGGTATTCTTGAGAACTCTGAGACAGGGAGTCTAAAGGCGCCCATGAAGAACTGCTTCTTTCCCTGCTTCTGTTCTGGCCAGGACTTATGTCCCTGCCTTATGCGTACCTTACAAAACAGGTAATATATGTCCTCCTCATAAAGTTCAAGATTTAACCATTTCTTTGGAGTCTTCCAGTACAATAGATACCATCTAAGGCCTGACAGGGAAGGTCTTCATAAAAGTTTTCCAAGACCACTGACTCATCAAGGCCCCTGCTCCTGGGCGTAAGTGACTTATGAAAGACAGGTAAACATTCGTCTTTGTTCCTGGATTACTGAGGAGATGCTGCATCAGACCCACCATCCTTAATAAAAACCCCAGACCCCAAGCAAAGATGAGACTCATTCTCCTTTTCTTTCTGAGTCTCCTGGATGGTCTGTCCATATCTACACTCTGTGTCTTTAATAAACTCTGCTTTCACTTCCTCTCAGCTCACATTTGATTTTCATACTGTGTGAAGCCAAGAACCCTCTTGGCTGATCCTGAGGGGCCCTCTCTGGGTCCTTGGTCCCAGCCAGCCTGCATCAGCTTTATGTGCTTGGATTCATTTAATTCTAACATCCATCTTATAAGCTAAATATTGTATTAACCAACACTTCACACATTAGTAAACCAAAGCACACAATCAAATCACTTGTGCAAATTAAGAAAACTGGTAAGTGGGGAAACTAAAACTTATACCTTACAGTCTGATTTCAGAGGCAATATTCATCTGCAACCCGGGGAAGAGAAAGAAAAGAAGGGAGTGATCCCAAAATGTTTGCTCCTTAACCCCATAGCCCATATAGGTGTGGCCAAGGATGCCATGGTGTCCATATCCTGGAGTAAAACTCTTCCCTCAGGTTGGCAGTGGTCTTCACACTGGGATCTCGGTGCTTTTAGGTACATGCAGGGGCTTTCCAAGATTGATGTAAATACAGTCAGTTTTGAGGGGACTGATTTCCAAGTCTTCACCCTCCATGCGTACTTGCCTAACATGGATCTTCTTGTGAGCTTACCAATACTAGCCTGGCAGCCTCTCCCCCCCACCTCCCCTCCACACTAGCCCTTCTTCTCACTTACAACAGAAAAGTACACCTCTTATCCTTCCCACAGGCTGATAAGGTGTATTGCCCCAGGTTAGAAATCTCTAGGGTACAAGCGAGGGCACAGTTGGAAATTCTGGAACTGAGAAAGTAAATCACTCTAATGACTGCATAGCATGTTCTTTTAGAATTCAAAGGTTTCCAACTTTGCTTTCGGCAAAACACTAGTAGAACTGATGGATCATTAAAGATCATTGTTGATGCTTGAGCATGACATGACTGTTGGCATATAATTCAGTAGCATTGGTACAATAAAACTTTTCAGGTAGTTGTGCAAACAAGATTATCCACTGCTTACATCTATTTAAAGAGAAATAGTGTGGAGCTAAATAAAGGAACCCTTTTTAAAATGGAGTGGTGTGGGGTGGGGTGGTGCACCTGGGTGGCTCAGTCAGTTAAGCATCCAACTCTTGATTTCAGCACTTGTGATCTCCGTGTCATGAGATCAAGCCTTGTGCCTTGCATGGAGACTGCTTAAGATGGTCTCTTTCCCTCTTCTTCTGTCCCTCCCCACTGCACAAGTGCTCTCTACCTCCCTCTAAAAAAAGAAAAAAAACACAACTCACCAACTCAGCCAATAGGAAGCCATCACCATCTGAACTCTGGTCTCAGCCCCTCCCAACTTTTTTTCCTCTACAAAGTTACTCTTTATAAAGTTCCTCTCCTTTGACTTCAGGACCTGCCTGTGGTTTGCCATAGCTTGCATGTCCTGAATTACAATTCCTGTGTTATTCCTGAATAAACTCATCTCACTGGTAAAATAGCTAGGTCTTTTACTTTTAGGGTTAACAATAGGAATATAATTTTATATTCATTTGTAATATTCATCAATGGGTACATAATACCGTTCATCCACAGGTATATGGTTAATGGGGAGGAGGAAAACTGACTAGAGATGCATTTCCAAAAATTTTTACTTTTTATCTTTAATAATTATCAGTTATTTTGATATATTAAATACTAATATTTATTGTGCTAATATGTCAACCCAGAAGACTGTTTCATAACACTTACACAGAGGTTCCCGAACTTTCTTTCACAGCACCCTTAATAAATCAGTTAATTTCCTGTGTCCCCAAACCAAAAGAAATACCTCTCTATTCCATCTAGTAAATGTTTCGATTCAAACAATAAGTATGTATATCCTAACAACATAGTTGCCTTGAAAGAGGACTTCAACACCCTCTGTGTTGACCTCAAACTTTATAATTGATTAAGTCCCTCTTTTCTCCTTATCTCTTAACTCGGGCTAAAGACCCCGTGGGCAAAACATTCTTGCTTTGCGGGCAGAACATCCAGTACTAGGACGGAAACTACCCCCTTAAGCAACAGGGACTGCCCTGAGCCGTCATGATCCTGTGGGATTGCCCCCAAGACAACCAGCCACCTGACTCTTATTGCCCACCTACGCGTACCCGCCCACCTTCACCCCACAATTTCCTTACAGAAACCTAGAATTATTTTCAGCACCTTGGAGAGAGTCTTGCTGTCTCCCAGCATTGGCATAGTGAAATGAATTTCTTGTTTCACCGGCACACATCTGTCTTTGAATTTTGTCAGCGACGAGTGGCCAGACCTGGCCTGTTTGGGACCCCCAGAGTCAGATGCTCCTGTGCCCCTGTACCTCAGTTACAGCCATTTGAAAAAAAAAAAGTGAAAGAAAATATAGTATTTTTGTTTCATTCTTAAATAACCACAGTTACTAATGGGATGTGTGCCCCCGTTGCAGGCTGCATGGCTTCTCAATCCTGGGAATCAGAATTGGCCCCCACCACCTTCATTTCCTCTTCCAAGCTGATTAGTGTGCTGACTTGCTTTTTGATCACGGCAACTGCCAAAAAAACAACTTTGCAAAAATATAACATCATCCAAGGAATGTAGTTCGATCTAATATGGAAGCTGGGGATGACTTCCAAACAAACTGATGGTTCATACTGTGTTACCCTGGAAAATTACAATTTCCCTGCAGTACCCACTTCACTGAAGAGCCTCTGAAACACCTATGTAAATAGTTCGGGAGCTACAGACTTAGAACCTTTGGGTCACGGGAAATATTTTTAAATATATATATATGAAATATATATATGTTTATATATGTTCATATATATATTTTATGTACATGGTTATTGTTGTTGTCATTGTAGAGAAAATTGTTGTGTAAAATATAGTATAAACTATATTACATTGGAATAATATTCCTTGGAGGAAGTGGAATGGAAATATACTTTGTTCATGTATCTCTTTAAAAGGATGACATTAGATATCAACTTGATATGGTTTTTAAGTATTACTGAATACATTAAAAAGAATGATATGACTTTTATTTTTAAATATCAGTATTAATGATATATATCACATCCTTTGCTACTATTTAAACTTCTGTTGAAACATTTACATGCCCACCTAAATATACATGAAGGGATCATCAGTTTTCAAGATTCTATCAGGGCAAGACTTCTCAGCCTTGGCACCATTGGCATTTGGGGCTGGATAAGTCTTTGTTGTGAGAGGCTGTGTTATGCATGGTAGGATGTTTAGCAGTATCTCTGTTCTCTGCCCATAATACTAGTAGCACCCCCCCCAAAGCTGTGACAATCAAGTGTCTTCAGAGATTGCCAAATGTCCCTCGAGGGAAAATCACCCCCAGCTGAGAACCACTGTTTAGGGGTGTTTGAGCAGAAAAGGTATAAAGACCACTAGCTAGACTTATCTGAGAAGCAATAAGCGTAATCCTTAGGAACTTGGCTCTTAGTACTTCTGGCTCTAGTCTCACTTGGCTTGGGGAAGATAGCTAATTTCTTTAAGCTTATCTATTCATCTGTAAATGGGAATACATTTTATTAGCATCTCGGAGAACAGTTGTGAGCCTTAGGTAAGAATATTCATGCAAGATCCTTGGTAGAGCCCGACACATAGGAATCTGTTAGTAAACCTTAAGCATTATGAAAATAATTATTCCCAACACTTCAGTATGTACTTCCCTGAAGAGGCTCCTTGTCTATTGCATCAACTGCCTGAACTTCTCTGCCCAATATTCAGATCTTTTGTAATCTGGCCTCCCACTACCTAGCTAACCTAGCGTTCTAGTAAGAAAGACGCCAAGACACACAATTAGGTGATCTAATTTGCTTGAGCATAGTTCCATGTTCTGTCACCGAAGAACTATGTGTGCTGTGAGGCACTCTGCCTATCTCCTGGTGTGTGTGTGTGTATGTGTGTGTGTGTGTGTGTGTGTGTGTGTGTGTTGGGAGGAGTGATACTCGGTAACCTCAAATCATCTCTTACATTTCGGCAAAAAGGAGAAGGGGAAAAGGACAATGAAGAAGGAAGGATTATCCTGTATGAATTATATGTATGTATTGTATGTATTGGCATGAAATTCTTTTCTAGGGAGACAGGACTCTCTTGCAGGCCATCCTCCCCCTGCTTCTCTCCATACTTGCCCCCTGCTCCTCTTTGCCAATTTGGGATTCCACCCCTCCTCCTCAACCTGCTCTTCTGACCCCACCCACACAGCTGTCTCTCACTTCTCTAAAATTCTTTAGTACTTGGGGCCTATGCCATGCAGTTTAGCAATTATGTCAACTAAAACCAAAACAGCCAGTTATTTTCCAGCGAAATGTGTCCATTCCAGAATAGTTGAGGAATTGCGAGGGACGACATGCAAGCTATGGTACACTATATGCAAGTCAGAGGAGACAAAAGGAAGGTCAGCTTTTTTTAAGTTTTTTGAGGGAATTGGAGAGGATTGTTTTGAACAAAAGTTTTTAAAATTTTTTGAAGATTTTATTTATTTGAGGGAGTAAGAGAGAGCACGAGAGCGGGGTGAGGGGAGAGGGACAGACTCCCTGATGAGGAGGGGGCTTGACATGGGATTCAATGGAGTCAAGTCATGATCCTTGAGCTGAAGGCAGACATTTAAATGACTGAGCCACCCAAGTGCCCTAAACGAAAGTTTTTTAGAGGACAGTTTGAGGTTGGGGTGGTTTCTCATTGGCTACAAGTGGGTCTTAGTGCAATGTTTCTTTCTTTCTCTAAATTTTTTTTTACTTATTTACATAATCTGTACACCCAACATGGGGCTCAAACTCATGACCCTGAGAACAAGTGTCACATGTTCTACTGACTGAGCCAGCCAGAGGCCCTGCCTGCTTTTTCTCAAAAGCAGGAAATTAAATTCCTATGTGAAAAGTGTCCACCCTTTCCAAGGTAAGAATTCTCTTCCTTCTTCTTGCTGCTTATGGAAGCTGAGAGGAATGATAAGAACGTGAGCGACCCCCCTTCAGTGCTTTCCAGCTCCATTTTAAGTGAGGTTTCCTCATTTTCACAATTATGTATTATCAGGGTATATCGGTCTCCAGTTGTTTCTTGTTTCCCTCATGTGGCCCCATTGAGATAATGACTTCTTTAGGGCAGAAGGTCCCTCACCTCCTGTTTCAGGATGTTTGTGAGACACTCAAACTATATCACAAACCGTTGAACAAATACTGTCTAAACCGTTAGTTGTCCAAGTCATTATATTTTAGTGCGTGCTCCATATTAGGTGTGTGTCCTAGAAAAGTTTCTCTGGAAATGATGGGGTTTGAGAATAAATAGCTACTCAAAGTTATACAAGCGTACTCAGGCAGGGCTATGTCCTGGAAATTCCCCAGTCATTTCATCTTTAATGTGCCCTTCTGTGATGAAGAGCCACGGGAAGGGTTGGGAACATTCGATACCCAAACTACTCTTGTTCATGTACTTTTACAGACACCAAGAGTGCTCTCTTAGGTAATTCCCTCAATTGTGGTTCATTAACAGCCGTTAACAATCCCCTTCTGGCCTTAATTAATTACCTTGCCTTGGCGTTGCAAGAGGGAGAATGGCTGTCAAGGGCATTATTTGCTCAATTACCCAAAAGCCATAGATGATGTGTGGTAATGAATTGGAAGACAGAACACCCAGCCCTTCTCTGATCCCACAGCTGTAAAACCTTGTTCTGCCCTTTAGGGTATAAAACGTCAGCCCTTTGAAAGAGCTTACATTCACAGCGACCCAAAATGCAACAAGAGGATGTAATATCTTCATTTTCCTTCCAGCAGAAACACTCAAATCTCCCATTAATGATAAGGCTCAGCTTTCTAGATAATTCAGGGACCAGGAGCTGAGGCCTCTTACTTTTCTCTCATTGTGTACTCTTCCTCATAGCTGACTTTCTGGTCATTCCATAGCTATTTCATAGCTGACTTTCTGGTCATTTCATAGCTGACTTCGTTGTCAGACCAGCTATACCGTCTATGGTACAGACTCCCAATTAGAGGGGCTTCTGCTGTAAAATTACGTTTTACTTTTGTTTGCTTTAAAAATCATGTTCTGTTAGACTTGGGTTTATAACTATTAAAAAATGCTTTTCTCGGGGCACCTGGGTGGCTCAGTGGGTTAAAGCCTCTGCCTTCGGCTCAGGTCATGATCCCAGGGTCCTGGGATCCAGCCCCGCATCTGGCTCTCTGTTCAGCAGGGAGCCTACTTCCTCCTCTCTCTCTGCCTGCCTCTCTGCCTACTTGTGCTCTCTGTTAAATAAATAAATAAATAATTTTTAAAAAATGCTTTTTTCTTTTTTTAAAGAAAGAAGTAGTAATCCTCATCAGGAAAGAGATAAATCTGACCCTATTTGAGATGGTTGCTAAGGAGATACTTGGTGTCATGTTGGAAATAACAAATCTTCAGGGGCTAAAGAGCTAAGGTGAGGAGAAGCTAGAAGCCAAGTGCCTCTTCCCTAATAGGGAAAAAGGAGATCATGGCCTTTCCTGTTGATATGCTTGTTTATATGCCAGAGATCTTTCTCTTTTTACTTGAACAAAGAAAATGGAAAGCAAATCTTTTTTTAATAAATCACAAGTTGTGAATAGTTTGTAACTTTCTTCTATTCTCGTATAACAGATTTTGAACTGACATACGCTTGGGGTCTCAAAATAATTTCAGTTCTAGAATCAGTGGGGGTGGAAGGGTGGGGTTGGATTCAGCAGTGATTGATAGACAACTTTGAAATCCGCTCCCCTTGAGGGGTCCCTGGCTGGCTCAGTTAGTGAAGCATGCCATCCTTGATCTCAGGGTCTTGACCTCAGGGTGGAGAGTGCAAGCTCCATATTGGGTGTAGCACTTATTTAAAAATAAAATCTTTAAAAAAAAAAAGAAAGAAAGAAAAAAGAAGAAATGCACACTACCTGAAATGTCCTGAGTATAATTTCTTATTATAAGGAAATTACTGGGGTTTTTTTTTTTAGATTTATGTATTTATTTGATAGAGAGACAGTGAGAGAAGGAACACAAATGAGGTTGGGGGTAGTGGGAGAAGGAGAAGCAGGCTCCCCGCTGAGGAGAGCTCGATGTGGGTGTTGCAAGTGGGTCGGGAGGGTGAGGACTGTTAGGCGGAGTGAATCACACTTGGGCAACAGAGAAGCACTGAGGCCGCAGAAGCTGGATCCCGCTGAAGCTTGGTGCAGGCTGGGAGATGCCAGCCAGTTCACAGATGCCTTGTCCACCCAGACCGGGGGAGAACGAATTGAGAGTCGAGAAAAAGGCAGCTACTTTGATCAGCCATCCGACAACTGTTAGACTGGCAATGTGGAACTTGTCCTTCTGTGCTGAGGCTTGGGTGTCTACTCCCTGCCCATTCCTTGAGTTTCCCTGACCCTCAGGTGCTTATCCTAGTCAATTTGTTGAGACGCACCAGAGACAAACTTGGGTCCGTTTCCTCGGTCTGCCTGTTTTCTCCTTTCGGTTCTGATTCCACCTTGCTGACTCTGATTCTCCCTCTTTTCCACTCAAAGCCACATCTGGATCTCTCCTCAAAATGGAGATTTCTAGATCATTCCTTTTGGGCATACCTCATTTTTGTATCTTTCATATTTACGTCCCCAAGCAAGTGTATATTGCAGACTTTTTTTTTTTCCGGTCCATGACACAAACTTCAAATGCCTTTGCTCACCTATTCGAATGAAAGGTTTTTTGGTTATTTTTATTTTGTCTTAAAACACAATTGAATGAAAAACTATGTGCCCTTTTGTCCCCACTGTGGTGTAATAAGAAATATATTTGGTCTTTGTCCATGGTTCCTGGCACAAATATCCTAAAACTCGGGATTTCCTCAGCCATAGGTGTGTGTTCTATCATTTATAAGGAGCCCCCCTTTTTTCAAAGATTTTATTTATTTATTTGACAGAGAGAGATCACAAGTAGGCAGAGAGGCAGGCAGAGAAAGAGGAGGAAGCAGGCTCCCCGCCAAGCAGAGAGCCTGACGTGGGACTCGATCCCAGGACCCTGAGATCATGACCTGAGCTGAAGGCAGAGGCTTAACCCACTGAGCCACCCAAGTGCTTCTATAAGGAGCCCCTTTTGAGCCCACCTGAGTTTATGCTAATGAGGTGACTTAGGGTGGGGCCTGGTTACCTCAATATAGGGCTGGTCACCAGAAAGAGCGAGTAATTAGGGGCTAGAACTTTTGGCCTCACCCACCTACCTCTGGGAAGGAGAAGGGGGTGGCTATAGATGAAGCTCTATAAAAACTCATGAACAGCAAGAGTTGATGAGCTTCCATATTGGACAATACACCCACATGGAGGTGGGTGGCACACCCCAGTTGCCTGGGAATGGAAGTTCCTGCACTTGGGGGCCCTCTAGACCTCACCCTCTGTACCTCTTCATTTGGCTGTTTATCTGTATCTTTTATAATATACTTTATAATAACCTGGTAAACATAAGAAACACAGATAGCAACCTGGCCTTGCAAATGACAGTCGAAGTGGGAGCAGCCTTGTGGGACCAAGCCCTTAACCTGTGGTATCTGACACTATCTCCAGGTAGGTAGGGTCAGAATTGAGTTAAATTATAGGACACCCAGTCAGTGTATGCTGAGAATTGGAAAATTCCTTGGTGTTGAACAACACACATCTGACCCACCAATCCATCCCATTTGGTCATTTAGGATCATAAGGTCTCATCATAAGGGTTCCTCCATCCTTCCTCAGTCATGGTTTGGCACAGTCCTTGAAGATCTTTCTAGATGAATTTGGAACCTATCAAAGTTCCTCCAGTTCTGATGACTTCATGGTTTCATTCCTACATCTAATTATCTGCAGCCCATAAAAGCTATTAACCATGAAAGCTAAATAATACTTTTCAGATTATTTCTTTTCAAATTTCTGATCCCTGTAGATCACTTTTCTGTATCAGAGGAAACCATGTTGACACTCTCATGGAAAGAATGAAATGTCACCAGGAGCTCCCCAGCTGCCACCCCCTGAGGAGAGTGAGTGTTGATCTGCTGGCTGGCATCAAGGCATCAGCCTGGAAGGCTTGCATGGGGCTCCCTCATTCGAGGCTGTAATGAAAACAGACAGACTTTCTGACTTCAGTAAGCATTTGATATACAAGCAACTTGACTGTAGTATTTTGAAGTGATTTCAGTCTCCCGCTTCATATTTTATTATAGCTCAGCATGTGGCTCAGGTCTGACACAGCCCTGTGTGCACCTCATCCAGATTTTCCCTATAAATCCACCTATTTGCAACTTGCCAAATGATCAGATCTTGTCTTAGTGTGTTTGGGCTACTATAACAAAAATATCAGAAAAATATTCACTGACATTTATTTCTTACAGTTCTGGAGGCTGGGAAGTCCAAGTTCAAGGTGCTGGCTGAGTAGGTATCTGGTGAGTCCAATTCTTGGCTCATGAATGACTACATGACAGAGACCTGTCAGTATTATGGACTGAATTGTTTCTCCCCAAAATTCATATGTTGAAACCCTAAACCCTCAGGCCTCAGAATGTGACTGTTTCTGGAGATAAGGCCTTTAAAGAGGCAAGGAAATTAAGATGAGGACTTTACCGTTGCCCCTAATCCAATCTGACTGGTGTCCTTATAGGATACAGAGATTAGGACTCAAGAGAGATACCCGGGTTGCACATGCCTGAAGGAAGGACCCCATGAGGATACAGTGAGGAGGCCGTGATCTCACAATAAGAAGAGAGGATTTGGAGGAGACAAACCCTGCTGACACCTTGATCTTGGACATCCAGCCTCAAGAACTGTGAGAACATACATTTCTGTGGTTCATACCCCCAACTTTATGGTACTTTGTGATGGTGGCTCTAGCACACTCATGCAGATGGTAATAGACAATTGCTAATAAGCATTCAAACAAGCAAAATAAGAGACTTCTTTCTGAGGCTACAGTGTGAACCAGAAAAAGAATCGCCCAGAGATTTTGCAGTTTCACCCTTGCTTGCAGGGTCTTTGGAAGGAAAGAGCATTCCCCATGAGCTCCCTGAGAAACTGAAGTGGGCCAATTCCTGATCTGAATTACTGCCGATACCCAGGGGCCCAGTGGTGAATTATTGCCCATCCGTCCTGGTTTTCACCAGCTGTCGATCAATTACTGTCCATTAATTCTTCCGACTGACCACTTTGACTTTGAAATCTGTGTTGGTTTATGTGAGAAGTTATATGGTCATCATTCATAGGCAAAATTGGGGTACTGTGGCTCTCTACAAGAAATCTCTTCCAGGGGCGCCTGGGTGGCTCAGTGGGTTAAAGCCTCTGCCTTCGGCTCAGGTCATGATCCCAGCGTCCTGGGATTGAGCCCCACATCAGGCTTTCTGCTCAGCGGGGAGCCTGCTTCCCCCTCTCTCTTTGCCTGCCTCTCTGTCTACTTGTGATCTCTGTCTGTCAAATAAATAAATAAAATCTTTAAGAAATCTCTTCCAGCTGGTATCAGAAGACCAAGCAATAGTTTCCAGGATGATTTGCTAAGGGAGAAAAGGAATCAAATATCAGTGGCTCTATGGCAGGCTCCTAGCAAAACACAAAGAGGAAAACAAGCAAGCAAATGAAAAGCAAGATTTAGCATATTATTATAAGTCTTCGTACCACACAGGCCATCAGCCTAGAAACCCTCCACTGCCTCACATCTCTTCCTCCATATTCTTTCAAAGAGTTTCTAAAGAATTTTAGCTTTTGTGATTTCTCCCAGTAAGCCCGCTTTTTAAAGGAATTCAATTTTATGTAGTGCCATCTGCATAAATATATGTGGGGCTAGGGAGGCAATCTCACAGTATCATAGACTTGCTCCCCTCCATTTCCTGCCTCTGCATGGAGCGAAGAAGGATATTTCTCTTTCTTCCAAGTAAACTTGCTGACAGGCAGAGCTAGATGCAAAATGAAATTTTAAAAGAACCGCTGAAAAGAGAGTAGTTCCTAGGTGTTTTTACCCACCCCCCCATGCGCGGTAATTAGGTGAGGTGATAGATGTGTTAAATAGCCTTAGTGTTGGTAATCATTCTGCAGTATATACAGCATCAAATCATCACAGTGTTCACACCTTACACAATGTTATATGTCAATTATGTCTCAATAAAGCCAGACGAAGAAAAGAACAGCTCTAATGAGGAAATGGTCAGCAAGCAACAGTAGCTCAAGGAAAATTACAATATACAAAATAACAGGGATCTAGGGAAGTGGCCTCCTCGATGCTATTTTTATTTTCAGCTTTTCAGGTTAACACAGATTGAGTTAATGATGTTTTTCTATAGCTCCCAGGCAATTCAGAAATGGCAGGGCTCAGACTAGCAGAGAAGCACTTCCTGCAGATTTGGGAGGGATGAGAAGCCAGGCCTGGCATTTGTGCTGCATCCCCAAGCTGCAGATAGAGAGGAAAGCAGTTTTATATCAGGGATTTTCCCTTGCACCCTAAGCACATGGCAATTTTCACAGGTCCCCTCCTTGTCAGTTTCGCCAGTTTGAATCAACTGCTTCAATTTCAGTGGCTAACAGGTTTTCTTTTTTTAAAATTGAAGTAACCCCAGCGGTTCAGTGATGGAAAATGAGCCACATTAGAGTAGGGAATCATTTAAGAAGCCTGAATTCCATTTTATCCCTGGTGTTTATGTTTTACATGGGAGAGATAAAAAACGTATAGGTTCAGAAAAAGGAAATTTCTGAAACCCTAAAGGGGACATGTGAGATGTTTCCTGCTGTTAAGGGATCATTAAAGACCAAAAACTCAGCTCAAAGGGAGGTCCACTTTTTGGATGAGTGCTGATTGCTCTTTGTAGATTTCGTGTCAACCTTTTTATGTCAATGAAGCTCGGTAGAGACATTTTGAAGTTCCTGCTTTACCTTCTTCTTTAGAAACATTTTCTCAACATATGCCTCTTAGGGAGATACGTATTTTCTCAACATTACTTAATTATTCAAGAACCTGACTCATGGATGCGTCAAGAGCTTCCCCAAGTGGGGTGTGTGTCTGTGCGAGTGTGCATGTTCACGTGCATGTGTGTATATTTTCATGTGCACCTTTTGGTCGACTGTCTAAGCTTTCTAGGTAATTGTCTGCATTGGGTCATAGCGTTCAGACTATAAGCTCCAACAGAACTACTGCTGGGTCTGTTAATGTTGAACTCTATCAATCACTACATGCTACTCAAAACATAATGGAGATGGTAGAAGGGTACAGCACCCTTCCTGAGAAAGGAAATGGAATTTTTTGGTTATTCATACCATATTATAATCCATCCAAGGCATTCACATTGTTATGTTTTATTATTCTATCCAAATATTATGCTATCTGTATTATAGAATTTTTTTCAAAGAAAAGCATTCAAGGTAAATAATATAAATACATTCAGCCTGATACGAACTATGAAAGCGAAAGTCATAAATGTCTTCCTATCAAGCCCTTGGCCTGCAGACAGTATCTATCCCATGTCAAATATATTGTGTATTGTGCTTTTATTGATTTTTTTTTATCATGGCAAAACACAAAACATAAAATTTACCATGGTAACTATTTTTAAGTGTACAGGTTAGTAGTGTTAAGTATATTTGCATTGATCTTCAGAACTTTTTCATCTTGCAGAACTGAAACTCTATATCCATTAAACAACTCCCCTTTTCTCCATTTCTTAGCTCCTGGTAATCGCCACTCTTCTTTCTGTTTCTAAAAATCTGACTGGTTCACATATATCATATGAGTGGAATAATACAATATTTATTTATTTTTTTTTTTAATAAAGATACTTCTTTTTTTTTTTTTTTTTAATTTTATTTATTTTGACAGAGAGAAATCAGAGCTAGGCAGAGAGGCAGACAGAGAGAGAGGGAAGCAGGCTCCTGCTGAGCAGAGAGCCCGATGCGGGGCTCGATCCCAGGACCCTGAGATCATGACCTGAGCCGAAGGCAGAGGCTTAAACCACTGAGCCACCCAGGCGCCCCACAATATTTATTTTTTTGTTACTAGCTTCTTTCACTTAGCATAATGTCCTCAAATTTCATCCATGTTGTATCATGACAGGAGTACCTTTCTTTTTGAAGGCCAGATGATATCCCATTGTATGTGTAAGTCATGTTTTCTTCATCCGTTCCTCTGTTGATGGACATGTGCATTGCTTTCACTTCTTGGCTATTGTGAACAATGCTGCTATGAATACAGGTGTGCAGATATTTCTTCAAGACCCTGCTTTCAGGGGCGCCTGGGTGGCTCAGTGGGTTAAAGCCTCTGCCTTCGGCTCAGGTCATGATCCCAGAGTCCTGGGATCGAGCCCCGCATCGGGCTCTCTGCTCAGCAGGGGAGCCTGCTTCCTTCTCTCTCTGCCTGCTTCTCTGTGATCTGCGTCTGTCAAATAAATAAATAAAATCTTAAAAAAAAAAAAAAGACCCTGCTTTCAATCTTTTTGGATATGTACCCAGAAGTGGGAGTGCTGGTAGTTGTATTTTCAATTAAAAAAAAAAAAACCCACCATACTGTTTTCCATAGTGGTTGAGCCTTTTTGAGGTACCACCAGTAGTGCACAAGGGTTCCGATTTCTCCACATTCTCACCAACACTTGCTAGTTTCTGTTTTTCTGATAGCTGTCCTAATGGGTGTGAATCTTACTGATTTTTCATTCTTTTTTTTTTTTAAGATTTTATTTGTTTATTTATTTGTTTGTTTGTTTATTTATTTAGAGGTGTGGGGGGGAGAGAGAGGTGGGTGAGAGAGATCCCAAGCAGACTCTGCTGGGTGCAGAGCCTGATGTGGAAATCATTCCCATGATGCGGAGATAACAACCTAAGCCAAAATCAAGACTCAGATGCTCAACTGACTGAGCCACCCAGGCACGCCAAATCTTACTGATTTTTAACTAACAGGCTTCACAACCTCTATTAGGGTCCGTTTTCCTGTCCTCTAATGTTCACTATTGAAATAATTTGTGTTTGTTCATTCATTCACTCAGTCTTCTGAGTGAATTCACTCAGCACCTACATTGTGCTAGGGAAAAGGGGATATAAGGACTTTAAAAAAAAAAGACTTCTTGCATGCCATCAGACAGCTAACAGTTTCATCAAGGACATATCTGTAAATACATAATCAGTACATTACATTTACATCACATATGTGAGTGATAAGTGTCAAAATACATTCAGATAAAATGTGACAGAGCACTAAGGAAGGAGTACTTAAGTCCTCCCTGGTGAGAGAACCCCAAGAAGGTGATGGCTGAGCTGATTCTTTTTTTTTTTTTTTAAAGATTTTATTTAATTTGACAGACAGAGATCACAGGTAGGCAGAGACGCAGGCAGAGAGAGAGGAAGGGAAGCAGGCTCGTTGCTGAGCAGAAAGCCCGATGCGGGACTCGATCCCAGGACCCTGGGATCATGACCCGAGCCGAAGGCAGAGGCCCCAACCCACTGAGCCACCCAGGCGCCCCTGAGCTGATTCTTTTTTTTTTTTTTTTTTAAAGATTTTATTTATTTATTTGACAGACAGAGATCACAAGTAGACAGAGAGGCAGGCGGAGAGAGAGGGAAGCAGGCTCCCTGCCGAGCAGAGAGCCCGATGCGGGACTCGATCCCAGGACCCTGAGATCATGACCTGAGCCGAAGGCAGCGGCTTAACCCACTGAGCCACCCAGGCGCCCCCCCTGAGCTGATTCTTAAAGTATAAATTTCTTAAGGCAGAGAAGCAGAAAGGGGAGGCCCAGGGTTTTGCATATGTAAAGTACAAAGGAATGGAAGAACATTCAATTTAGGAAACCACAGGATATTTCTCATGGAGATGGTCAGAGCATAGGATATGCAGTGGAGTGTGACAGAGGCATAAAGGAGTGTGACGAGGCAAATGGTAGAGTTGATGCTAACACGTAGGCAAGAACAAAATGTGAAGCATTGGTATGCCATGTTCTAGAAGGTGTTAATTCCATCAGGGAAATGAGATGGATGGGTGCAGGGAGAGGTGGAGAGGACAAGATTGATGATAAGGAGGACAACTGGGAAATTTCACAGTTGTGAAATTTCACAGAAATTTCAACACAGGTTGCATGAAATAGGGTTGTTAGTGTAGGCCAGATTCAAAAGATACTTGAGTTGAATATGAACTCTGGTGAATGTGAATGTGGGAGGTGAATATGGGCTCTGACGAGTTGCTTGATGTGGCATATAAGGGGAGGGAAGGCATCTGGGAATACTCAGATTTCTGATTTGTGATGGCCTTAACTGAGATGAGACAAAAGGGTGGGGGCGAGCAGGCTGTTGGTGCTATTGAGGTGAGGGCACTAGGAAGATGAGGAGATACAGAAGGAGAGCTATTTATAAGGGTAGCTGGAAATGAGCCCGGAGCTCCAGAATGAGGTCTGAGCCAGAACAATGTAGATTTGGAAGTCACCACAGATAATTAGTGAAGCCCATGGGAGGGGATGACCTCACTCAGCAGATCACACAGCACAGGAGGAGAATACTGAGGATAAAACTCAGGGAAGCCCAGCATTGACAGGATGAGAGAGACATGTGGAAAGGTCAGAAGAGCCAGAAGGAAAGAGGTCTCAGGTTGGCCAGAGAACTACATATTGACTGAAAACTGTCCAGAGAATTTGGCAGCCAGATTATTGTCACCACGGTGAGAGCATTCTCAGTGGACTAAAGGTGGTAGGATTCAGACTGCAGTGACTCAGAGGGAGGTGAAGAGCTGAAAACCATCAACGTGGAGTGCTCTTCAAGGTTTTTATCAAATGGGGAGGAGGGGTGCCTGGGTGGCTCAGTGGGTTAAAGCCTCTGCCTTTGGCTCAGGTCATGATCCCTGGGTCCTGGGATCGAGCCCCACATCAGGCTCTCTGCAGAGAGCCTGTTTCCTCCTCTCTCTCCCTGCCTGCCTCTCTGCCTACTTGTGATCTCTGTCTGTCAAATAAATAAATAAAATATTTTTTAAAACAAAGAAGGGGGGAGGAGAGGATGGGAGGGTAACTGGAGAGCTGAAAGCAAGTTTTCTGTTTTTACTTTTTTGTTTGCTTTTTTCTGAGATGAGTATGTTTTTAGGCTGGAAGGAAAAACTGGAAATGGAAGAGAAGAGGGAGAAATTGATTTAACAGAATCTTGAAGTGAAAAATTTGCCAGGTTTAAAAGTCCAAGTGGAGATGTTAGCCCTGGGCAAGAGGAGGTAAGAACAGCTGTTCTGGGCATGGAGCTGTCCTGTGTAAGGGGAAATCACTCCTTCTTGTACTTGAGAGCAAGTCTTTTAGTACTCAGCCAAGACTAAAAATCGATCAATATCCTTTCTCCATTATTAGACCACCACCACCAATACAAATCCTACTATCTAAATTTCTAACCCTATCTGATCCATTTGAACTCCAATGAAATATTTTGTAAAAAATCACCAAAAACAATAGATGGACCCTCCTAGGTATCGCTCCTTATGATTTCCCGGTAAAACAGGAATCCTGAGTTTGTCGATGACAGGGTTGCTAAGCGACCATGTCACTATCTAACATTATCTACCAAAATGGCCCAACACACAAAATAACCTTACTCTAAGTGCAAACGAAACACCATACTTCATTTTGCTTTCCCCTTCTCCCCCATAAATTTGACGGTCCTTATGAAAGGGAAAATTTGCCATCAAACCAAGGGATAATTGTTCCTTAACAGTGAAATTCATTTTAAGGCATTTAGCCCACATTACAAAAATAGTACCTATGTGTGTTCCAGAACAGAAGCCGGGAAATGCTTGAGTTGTTAGAGTGATTTCATTTAGAAACATTCCCAACCATTGTACATTTGCATCGCGTCTGTTGCTAGAGAAAAATAGAAAAGATTTGCCTTAACGAATTATTGATAGAATTTAAGTGTGAACTTTTTTTATGAGCTTGAAGGGACTATTTTCTTGGGCACAGAGCACAAGAGGGTGAGAGAGAAATATAGTATTTATTATTTATGTTTATATTTATTATTAAAATTCCTAAGGATAATGTGCTTTGTGGAACACTCTGAGATTTATAACATTTAGTGCTTACCAACTGCCATTTTCTTGGAGAATGGCATTTTTGGGATAGATTTTGATGACTGGGGAATGGAAAGGAAGTTAATATTGGTTAGGTACCCACTGGAGCCTGGGAGGCTTGCATACATATTCTCATTTACTTCCCAAACTCTGAAACAGTCATTATCCTTAGCCATTCAATACATCTACATTTATTAATTTAGGGAGAGAGAGAGAAACCTGCTGGAGTCAGTCCCGTGTATATGTGTCTTTTCTTTTCTCCATGTTTTTTACTCGGGCATCCCTTCAACTCTGGGAGACTAAGGGGTCTCCAGTACTTGAACCCTGCCATCACTCATCATTCCTTATAACTTATCAGATCCTGTCTAGTATAGAACTGTGCTCTACTAGCCACTTTCTCCTACCTGGATTGCCTTTTTACTCCTCTTTTAATGCTCGTATTCTTTATCTTTGAAGCCTAGCTGACATTCCATTTTTTTCACCCTTCCCCAGCAGTCCCAGAATTCTCTGGTTGCCTGGTGTGCTGAGCTCTAAAACCCTCACTAAGACCAGGAACAAATCAAGCCTATCTTAGCAAATGACAACACATTCTGGAACCATAGTGGGTCCATGGGTGATACATGAAGTCTTTCTACCAACACTTGACATGCTGGGACTGGAAAACATCATATGAATAGAAGACCTTCAAACCCGTTAAACCAGGTAAATAACAACGTATACAGTATGTTCATTAAGACAAAGAGGACAGTATGACTCCTAGATCCTGTATAAAGAGCCAATGAGAATGAAACTGAGGAGTGGACACTTCATGAAGTGAAATCTAAAGCTGACATTTTCCTTCTCTGGCCTATCAGATTGGAACTCCTGGTAAGAGAACAAAACTCTAGTTACCACTGTTAAATTAAATAAGGAGACTGTTGGACTGAAGTGGCTCTCATGCCTTGGTAGCCTAAGTGAACCATAATCCAAGCCTGTAAATGCCGCAAGTTTACAAAGTCAAAACCCGAGGATAACCAATCACAAACAGCCAACTAGGCATTAAGCTATAGCCAATCAATAATTTCCTTGCTTTGTTTTCACCTTTTCTTTATTAAAAGTCTCTCCCTGAGCGCCTGTCGGTGAAGCACACCTAACCACTCCCAGTTTGGAACTGCAGGATTCCAATAGACTTTTGTTCAAGCAAAATCTTAAATTATTTAACATGTCTCAGTTTATCTTTTAACACCACTCTAGGAGAACTACGGAATGAATGAAAAGGAAGGAGAAACTTGGTGAATAGCACCTTGGTTAGATATCGGATTCTGGTTTATTGGTGATTGGCCTTCAGGTTTCCTACAAGAGATATCTCATTGTGAAATACTCTCAGTGGTCTCCTCAGTTTGATTGCAATGGCCTCCTCAGTATCTTTTTGTCTCTAATGCAGCACAGGAATCACTCACCAGGCATCTCAGGTTGTTGACAATGAACGTGCAATCTATTCCGTCTAGGTAAGGGTTCATAATTCTAATCTCCAAAGTCTCCTTCTTTCAAGATACAGGGAAAGAGCGTTTGGAACATTAACTAGCTTTCATCTAGAGGTGAATAACTGGCTTCCCAAAGGTTGTGTGGGTACATGTGTGTGTGCTCACGCACTTCTGGTGTATTTCGAACTGGCATCAGATCGTGTTCCCACATCCACTCCTTGTCTAAGGAAAGGCTGCATATGTCTGAGGTACAGTTTGTACAAGTCATATTTCCATCCACCATGATATAGAGTGGTCTTAAGAAATCCATCTCATGCGAATTTCCTTTTAAATGAATACTCCAAAATAGGCATACAAAATTAAGAAAAATTTTTATTTGAGTATAGTACAGTTGATTTCACTACAGCTTCAGGAGACTTGGAAAATAAAACTTTATACTTGGCAAACTTGGCCATAAAAATGCACTAAAATAGTCCATTCTTCTCATCTCTTACACCTGCTAATCAAGAAGGTCAGTAATGCCTTTATAACCTACAGGTCTGTTTGCCTCTATTATAGACTGAGATGTTCATAAAATTTAATGTGTTCACCTGGATCCACTGGCTTACAAAAAGGCATGGGTTTGCCGACTTTGCCACCCTGTTTATGCACAACAGTTATCCTAAACTGAAAGGTATTTTGTGTTCCTTTACTCCCCTCTGCTGGTAAATTCTAATACAGCACTTATTAAAAAAAAAAAAGATTGATAGAAACAATGTTTCTAATATAAGAGAAAATAATGTTGAAAATCACCAAAAAAATGTGTTTAGTCTTTTCCTAGAAGGCAATTCTTTCAGTTTGCAATATTAGACCTTAGTTTCCACAAAAAATTTGGTCTACATAACTTGGTCTCTAGTGTTTCTAGTGTCCAGATATTTTTTTCCCACTTACATTTGATAAATGGTCAAGAGAATGAAGCCATGTGGATTAGGAAGAGTGAATTTGGTCACAAAAAATGAAGTCGTTTACAGATCGAACTAGCACCACACCACCTTCCTTATATTGATTCATTTATACAAATCCCTTCGTCTTCCACATACCCATGGCCCTTGTCCTACAACAATACAATGAAATTGGCATGTACATTTTAAAATAGAGAACTTACTCTTCCTAAAAAGCAAAAGGGATCACTGAGGTCAGCCTCGGGTAAAATTTTGAAATAGATTCATGTATTTGACACTTCCAACTGTTTCTTTTTTGCCATTTCCTCTATAAACCCCTCTGTTTCCTCCCCCGGTGAACCATGGTCTAATGCTATCAAGATTGTCCTTGAGAAAATAAAGTATGGGGCACCTGGGTGGCTCAGCCAGTTAGTCTCCAACTCTTGATTTTTGCTCAGATCATGATCTCAGGGTCCTGCGCCTGAGCCCTTCCTTGGACTCTGTGCAGAGCGAGGAGCCTGTTAAGATTCTCCCTCTCCCTCTGCCCCTCCACCCCTCTCTCCCTCTCTCCTTCTCTCTCTCTCTCTCTCTTTCAAAGATTTAATTTATTTATTTGTCAGAGAGAGAGAGCACAAGCAGAGAGAGCAGCAGAGGGAGAAGCAGGCTCTCTGCTGAGCAAGGAGCCTGATGTGGGCCTCCATCCCAGGACCCTGGGATCATGACCTGAGCTGAAGGCAGATGCTTAACCGACTGAGCCACCCAAGCACACTGCCCTCTCTCTTTCTCTAAAAGGAAGAAAGAGAAAGAAAGAAGAAAGAGAAAGAAAGAAAAAGAGAAGAGAGGAGAAAAGAAAAGAAAAAGAAAAGAAAAGAAAAGAAAGTATCTGAAAGATTTATTTATAAGAAGTGTCTCATCTCTCTGGATAATTCGCATTTTAAAAGAAAACCAGAACTAAAGTACCCAGCTACTCACAGGAAATT
>NC_137894.1:53969147-54379147 GCF_963455335.1 Martes martes | reverse complement strand
TTTATCTAGTCAGGTCTGTACTGTGATTGAAAGCACTATAAACTGCCCATTATTTAGCTTTGTAAAAGACCAAAAACTTCTTAAGTCTTTATATACTTACAGTTTTAATTTAGTCATTTTTAAAAAGGTTTTATTTATTTATTTGACAGAGAGAAAGAGAGACAGCAAGAGAAGGAATATAAGCAGGGGGAGTGAGAGAGGGAGAAGCAGGCTTCCTGCTGAGCAGGGAGCCTGACTTGGGGCTGGATCCCAGGACCCCATATGGGATCATGACCTGAGCTGAAAGCAGATGCTTAATGAACTAAGCCACCCAGGTGTCCCTAGTCATTTTTTGTTTATCTATCATTATCCTTTTCTATCTCATTTTCCCTGTACCTTAAAAAAAATTAAAAAGCATTCCAATTTCTTACTCCAGAACACTTATATAGTCTCAGGAAGCTATTATTTTATGTTTGACATTTTTTGTCAGTCATTTCAGAGTTTGGGCTATGAGCCATCAGTGGTTAACACTCTTGCAAGTGGGGGAACAAGGACCTCAGCTCTAGAGGGATCCGACCTAGGTGAAGCACCACAGTGTCCGTTATTCTGGTTAGAACTCCAGTGACCTGAGGAAATCACCATATTATTTTCCACCTAGGTCAAGTCCAGATTTAAGACAGATGTTTCCTCAAATGGTTCTGTTTTATTAATAAATGAGTCTCGTGCCTGTGCAATGTGCCAGGCCTCAGAGGCAGTGACTTCAAGGACAATCACCTTGGATCTGATTTGAGAAGCTACACCAGTCACCTTTTTCAAAGCAAGGATACAGGAAGAAGTTTCCAGGAGGTAGTTTAACAGAAACTTGTATGATTTCACAGAAAAGAGAGCTATATGAGGTACTGGATAAAGAAAATGTTGTGTGCCATATGAAGGCACTAACTAAAAGCAAAGTCTTACGTTTCAATAAAGGTGATATCCCTTGACTTTTTCAATATACAGATTTTCCTCAACTTAACAGTGAGGTTACATCACAATAAACTCATAAGTTGAAAACACTAAGTCAAAAATACATTTAATATACCTAACCTACATCATCGCTTAGCCTAGCCCACCTTAAACATGCTCAGAGCACTGACGTTAGCCTACAGTTGGGCAAAATCATCAAACACAAAGCCTACTTTATAATAAAGTGTTGACTATCTCGTGTAATTTCTTGGATATTGTACTGAAAGTGAACAACAGAATGGTTGTATGAGTACAGCATGGTAGGAGTGTATGGGTTGTTTGCTCTGGTCATGGCATAGCTACTGGTAGCTGCAGCTTGCTGTCACTGCCCAGCATTGTGAGAGAATAGCTCACTGCATATTGCTAGCCCCAGGAAAGATCAAAATTCAAAAGCTGAAGAATGATTTCTATAAAACGCGTATGTCTTTCATACAATCATAAAATTAAAAACTTTGTAAGTTGAACAATCATCAGTTGGGGACTGTCTGTACTCTGTGGGGTTTTCAGTAGTAATGTTTTGCTACTTTTGGAGATAGGTGTGGGAGTTTGCTGAAGTGAGATGAAATAAAAATATCTATGGTGGGATAGCCATATGGAAAAAGGGAAAATTCCATTCTTTATTCTACATTGGATAAATCCCAAACGGATCAGAGATATTTATAAATTTTTTTTAAAGAAAGAAAACCATACCAGTACTAAAAAAATAAAATGAGTGAAGTCCTTTATAATCTGAGAGGGGGGTAAACATTTCTGCCTATGACTCAGAATCTAGAGTATTAAGGGAAGAGACTGATTACAATGTAAACAAACAAAAATGCAAAGCAGAAAGTCCAATAAAAGTTATTAAAAGAGTTCAGAGTATTTCACATTGGGCTAATATGTAAAATGTTTCCAAAATTTTTTAGAGATCATCCGTTGGAAAACAGGCCTTGCTCTCCATCTATTGGTTACCATTTTTATGAGATTTTGGCTTACCTATTATATTTACTTTGGAAATAAAAACAAGTGCCTATTTGTGTATGTATTTCTAAGCCCTCCTTTACACAAAAAGTAGCATACTATATACCTTCTTTTGGGCCTTGCTTGTTCTACTTCATTTCATAGCTGTGTATCTGCCACATTCCTCAAGACTCATCATTCTTCACTGTATGCACGCATCATTTGAAAAGATGCTCCACCTCACTTATAAAAAGATAAATGCAAAACTGTAATCAGATACCATTTGCTACCTATCAAATTAGCAAAAATCCACTCTATTGGAGAGGCTGTGGGGAAACAGGAACTCTCATACATTGCGAGTGTGAATATAAAATCACACAACCCCTATGAAGGTGAATTTGGCAATATTAAATAAAATAACATGTTCTTTTACCTAGCAATTCCGTTGGCAGGACTCCATGCTAATGAGCCATTAGCAAAAGCATATTGTATATGCACACAGAACTTTTGTAATACCAAAAGACTGGAAATACCCCATGTATCTAGCCATAGAGGCCTAGTTGAATAAACATCTATCTACACATAACTAAAGAGAAGAATTATGTCCAGTTCATTTAAAACAGGGTACTTTGCTAGTACATCCTAATGGGACACAGCATGAGGACAAAAAGAAACACACAAACTTAAATTTCACTCAGCAGCCTTATTTAGCAATATTGTTATTATTTTTACATATATGTATGTGTGTATATATGTATACATGGGTAAGGCAAATATGTAATTATGTTACTATCATTAAGAACCAATAATTTTATCTTAAAAGGAAGGAGACAAAAGAAATAAAATCAAAGGGCTCAGCTCTGAAAAAAGGATTATGACACAGAAAAGGCACTTAAGGTTCAAGAGCAGTGTCAGATCTTTAAGAAAAGGAAATCTGGGACATCTAAAATCCAAAACAATGTTAAGTTTGGGGGAGGGAGGAGGCTAAAGACAGCGTAAGTAATTTTTTTTTAAAGTTAAGTAATTTTTTTAAAAGATTTTATTTATTTATTTGACAGAAAGAGACACAGCGAGAGAAGGAACACAAGAAGAGGGAGTGGGAGAGGGGGAAGCAGGCTTCCTGCTGAGCAGGGAGCCTGATGCAGGGCTCCATCCCAGGACTCTGGGATTATGACCTGAGCCAAGGCAGACGCTTAACGACTGAGCCACTCAGGCGCCCCAAGTTAAGTAATTTTTATAAAAGTTATTTCTTGAGCAAAAAGAAACGAGTAGGAGTAGGTTCAGTTTAGCCTCTGATGCACTGGTTCCTGTTAAAAATCGATGGCTTTTCTGCAGTGCTTTTATCTCCTGAATGCTGGTCCCACTCCACCACCCCACTTTCACTTTTTACCAATTTCTACAGATTTCTTCAGATCAATCATTGATGTGTTGCTCCTCCGCGCATTAAGGACCTTTTACTATACTCTATCATTGAATAGTATTCCCTGCCTTACTACACCTCTCTGTTGATTAATTATACCCCCACTAATATAATTGTTTAATTTTCTCTTCCCCTAAACTGTCTGGTTTTGCTCTTTATCTTATACCATATTGCACAGCAGGCGCTCAATAGTTGTTACAATACAGAAAAATGCTTCACTTCCATTTTGTTGCCTTTTCTTCAGGGAATCGTCTTTAGACTTGGGAAAGGTAGACTACCCAAGGACTGAACTCCAAAAGGGGCAAAATGATTCTAAGAAAACTTTCCCTACTTAAATTCGTTCATTTGACAAATACTGCTAGGCGACAGGGCTGCAACAGTGGATAAGGCAGGTGAAGTTCTGTCGCTACTCGCACCGAAGTTTCCCTGGGGGTGAGGCGGAGTGACAGTAAACGTTCGCTCTATTGCTTGTATTTAAGTTGAGTACCAGTCTCTTGCCTTAAATGAATCACGTCCCAGAAAAAAAGAGTACATCTTGATGGGACCGCTGCTGTTTGAGAATGTTAAAGCAGCCCAGGCACAGCGTTGCGGTTGTGCAGTCCTGTTCGTCAACAGCCTCACCAACAATTCAGCCATGCGTGGGCACTGAGCCGAGCTCCTTACTCCAAATCCCAACGAGTGCCGCTTCTGCAGCTGCCGCCTCCCGCGGACTTCGCATTCCTCCCGCACTCAAGTCCCCCATGACAGGTCTTCTTTGGGTGTTTAACTCCCTATGTGCTAATATTTGAGCATCACTATCAGTTCCCCAAACATGGACCAGTTTCTAAAGCCGAGGTAACCTCTAAAAATCCTGCTTTAGGGTTATCCAAATCAGCGTTTGTGAACCCTGACTCAGGTTGTCTCACCTCGGGTTCCGTAGAACCGGTTTCTCCGTTAGGGGGCCTTCAGCTTCAGCCAAGAAGAATGGGTGTCTATTACATTTCCCCGAATGTATTGTCTCCGTCGGGGGCCAGGTGTATTAAAATACGCTCTAAGAAGTGTTTTCCTCCAAAAGTATGGATATGAAGAAGCAAGTGCAACTTAACTTTTTTTTCCCCCATACTTTTTGTTTTGTCCACCACGCCCTTCGTGAGCACCCCCTTTGCCCCTGTCTCACTAGACAGGCAGCTCCTGGCCACTCTCTGAGGTCCTGATTTTGAAACGAGAAGCGGGCCAATCAGAGCGCGGAACGCTGTTTGGCGCTGCCATTTGAGCCTGGCTGGAAGTGAGGGTGGGACGGTCGTGGCTCCAGGGCTGCTGAGACGGTGGAGGCGGAGGCATGAGGAGAGCTGCGTGGCTTCAGTGAGCACACCGGGATGTACAGGCCGGGGGCCGCAGGCCGGCTGCTGAGGGAGGGCAGGAGCAGCCTGTGAAACGGGGTGACGGCGGCGACCAGCCCGGGCGGGGACCGGGACTGGAAAAGGCGCCTGAGCAGCCGGCTGGTCCGGCGGCTGGGCTAGGGCTGGGGGCCCTGGGACTTGAGAGACCAACGCCCGGCTGAGCCTGCCGGGGCAGAAGGGCCAAGGAGAAGGGTCTTTACCGTTGGGAAAGGACGAGGGCGAAGTGAGGTTTGGAGAAAACGGGATCTTAGGAAGTGGCCGGAAGTGGTGAGAAGCTGGTAACTGGCGTCGGACAAGGAACCGAAAGATCAGGGAGAAAGAAGGGAAGTGTGTGTAAGGAGTTGAAGGGATCAAGTGACGAGAAAGAAGGTCGGTGTAAGTGAGGGAAAGGTGAGGTGTGGTTATCAGAGGGAAGTAGGAGAAGGTTTGGTGGAAGTGGATAGAGGACCAAGGGAAAAGCCGTGGAAGTGGCTGGGGTCCGGGGCTGGGACAGTGCCAGACTTGGCCAGAAGGCAGCGGAGCAGAGTGCAAACCTGAGAGTGTTTGGAAATTGGAAGACCTGGTGGCGAACGAGGGTCAGGACTCAGATCCTGCCTCGGAGAGTGAGCGACGTGTCCGGGATGTGGGATCGGAGGCTGGTAAGGTTGGCCTTGTTGCAGCAGCTTCGGGCGGTCTATGGCATTAAGGTCAAGAGCGGCCGTGGGCAGTGCGATCGCAGGAGACATGAAACAGCAGCCACGGAAATAGTGGTAAGTTCTGGGGGAAGAGGTTTGGGTTTAAAAAAAAAAAAAAAAAAAGAAAGGCCACTCTGTATCATTACTATTATGGCTCATGCTGAAATGTTTATGTGTGGATCCCAAAGAGAATGTGGCTAAGCATGACTAATTGAATCCAGATGGTCGACTACTGAAATTTAAAGAATGACATTGTTGATTCTTTACAGGGATTTTTGATCACTGAGAAGGTTGCAGCGTTTTTCAACCTCACCACCTTGATATTTGGAACTAGAAAATTAACTATTTGAGATGAGACTAAGGGGCTGTTCTGTGCATTGTAGAGTGTCTAGCAGCATCTCTGGCTTCTACCCGCTAGATGCCAGTAGCATCTCCCAGTTTTGACAATTAAAAATATCTCCAGATACTGCCAATTTATTTTGAGCAAGTACCACGTGGGAAGGGAGAGGAACATTACCCACCACCACCACTGTTTTAGAATAAAATTTGTAAAGGGACAAGGAGGATCAATAAATTTTCTAAATGAGTCAATAGATAAGGTGTGAAAGAGTATTAGAAATAGGCTTCAGATAATACCTCCGTGTTCACTAATTTGAAAAAAACAAGCTTGCTGCTTGGTAATTTTGGGGTTATAAAGCTGTTTTTTAAAGTGAGTAAGTTGAGATGACAGAATGAGATAATTAAAAAGCTGTTTGATCTGAGGTTGGTGGAAGGAAGGGGATTTTGAATGAAATTTTATTATCTACTGCATCACCAAGAATTTCATTGTGAAAAATAAGTTGAATATAAAGCATGTTATCTTAAATGTATCTGCCTAATTATATGGTACCTTTTAAGTATTTAGAGATGAAAGCTAATAAAATTTGCATAGCTCTTAATTTACAATTTCTGAGAAAAATACTTGGATAAGAAAACTACTAACAGTTAATTTGTATACCTCTTAATTGCTTATACATTCTGGAGAAAATTTTGTTTGCAGCTTAATGGCAACATACATGTTTATATTTATAAACTAGAATGATTTCTTCTGACTGAAAAAGCGTTTTTTCAAGATTTCAAATATAGTTGGTTTTGTAAGTATACAAAAGAATTTGAATCTGGATTTTTTCACCAGGGCACCTGGGTGGCTCAGTCAGTTAAACGTCTTGTCTTTTTGGCTCAGGTCATGATTCCAGAGTCTTGGGATCCAGCCCCACGTCCCACTCCCTGCTCAGTGGGGAGCCTGCTTCTCCTTCTCCCCAATCCCTGCTTAGGCTCTTTCACTATCTCTCTCTCTCTCTCTCTCTCAAGTAAATAAATAAAAATTAAAAAAAAATTCATACCTACTTTTAGAGTCAGATAGACCTGAGTTTGAATCCTGCTTTACTCCTACTGTAGATGTATGATGTTCGGCTGTTTAGTTTTCCTACGCTTCAGTTTCCTACTCCGTAAAGTGGGAATAGTAGTATAATAGTATCTCTCCTTGGGCTGTTTAGGGGATTTAAAAATGGTAAGATCTGTAGATAGGACTAGCACAGTACCTGTCACATGCCACTTATTCCACTAATGATGCTTGTTATGGTAATCAGTGGTTGACATCCTAATTGGTAGGTTTGAAACCACAATAGAAACATTCTAATAAAGAAATACAGAAGATCTTTATGTTTTAAGAATGGTAACAGGATAAGTAATATTTGAAAACTAGATTTCTTTTTGACTCTTTCGTGTATGTTAGCTAATAATGGTTTTGCGCTATTAAAGAAAAGTGCTAGAAATCTTTTGAAGGTAAAATTGTAAGTGATATTCCAGTATATAAAATTAAAAAAACATGCTATTCGTTTTATTTTATGAAAATGTTATTATGAGGCCAATATTGAGAATAATACACTTGACAAAAAGACCCCTGAGTTCTAGGTACGTAAGACCTCTGTAGACTTATAATCAGCTTCAGCATCTGATTTTTGCATTTTGTTTGGTTGCACAGTATCAAGAAAATTCTGATTTACCCAAAAAAGGGGTTTTTCACATTAGCGTCTTTTTTAATAGCTCACCTAGAAATGGTAGTTGTAACAGCAACAAATATTCTTTGAATACTTACTCTATGTGAGAGACTAATATAAATGCTTTACATCTTTTAATTTATTTAATTTTCTCTACAACTCTTTGACTTAGGACCTATGTGAAGGTACTGAGGCATAAAGAATTAATTTGATCAAGGTCATTCAGCTAATAAGTGAAAGTGCCAGGGTTTAAAACCTGGCAGCCTTGCCACTAGGAACACACTCTCTTAAGCACTATGCTGTCTTCTATATTTATCAATTAAAGGGAGCCAGATGCTTGAAAAAGTCTAGTAAGATTTTGTTACTCTGTTGAATAATTAACAGCGACGAATGATTTCTTAACGTAAGTGCTTCAAGCGCATTCATGGAAAGCAGATACATCTAAGCTGAGTTAATGTTTATGAGATTGGGTAGACCCACTTATTTAATTTTGTATAAGCAGATATATATAGGCTTGTATATAAGTCCAGTGCAAAACTACAACCTTCTTAATCAATGACACATTTTTAAGAAGTTCAGATGCATGCATAAATATAGTCGCAGGTTCTTTATTAAGAAGTGTGTAACATACACATTTACTCTTGGGATTTCAATGTATTAAGTTTGAATATGAGTAATACATTCGAATATGACTTAAAAAAATTTTTTTTTCAAAGTAGTTGAAGAAATTGAATTAAATGTTTGTGGAATCCCTGCCTTGGTCACAACAGTTTGACTAGCAGTTTTCCATAGAGTGTGGAAAAGAAAATCTGGTCTAAAACCCACCTCACATGTAACTGTAAGAAGTATTCAATGAGTGACAAGAATTACCATTACCAATCAACTTAGCCTTTCGTTCATGTTAGTATTTTTAAGGTGACAGAGGAAAGTAGAAAGTCAGTGTTCATAAGGTTACTGAAAGAAACACAGTATTTTTAGAAAATGTTAGTGTTTTGGCCAAATTTTGTTTAAGGATTTCCTGACTAAGCACTAACTGGATTGATTTTCCATTATGGGATTGGAAACTGATGGAATGTGTTACGTTGCTTTAGGACAATGACTTTATTTGTTTATTTTAATTTTAATTCCAGTACAACTAATATGCAGTTGTTACATTAGTTTCAAGTATACAGTATAGTGATTCAACAATTCTGTACATTACTCAGTGCTTATCATTAAGTGTGGTCTTAATCCCCTTCATCTATCTCACCCATCCCCCCACCCACAATGACTTTATTTTGACCATTTTTGTGCTCCTAGTACCTAAGGGAATGTTTAGCATATAGTAGTTACTTTTTATCAAAGTTACTTGTAATGTTTTCATTTTCTTAATTATTCTATTTTTTTAATTTCCTGAGGTTTTTAATTTGCTTAATATTTAAGAAAACTTACATTATGCCTAATATTTGTGTTAGAATAACTGAATTTGCCATTTTAGGGTAAAATATTTGGAGTACCTTTTAATGCATTGCCCCATTCTGTTGTACCAGAATATGGACACATTCCAAGGTAAGCTAAGTCTGGGATGAGGAAAAATATTTCAAACCAGTATTTAGGCATTTAAAAATGAATAGTTGAGAGGCACTTGGGTGGCTCAGTCTAAGTGTCTGACTTCTGCTTAAGTCATGATCTCAGGGTCCTGGGATGGAGCCCCACTTTGGGCTCACCGCTCAGCGGATAGTCTGCTTGTCTCTCTCCCTCTGCCCCTTCCCCTGCTTGTTCATGCTTGGGCAATCTCTCAAATAAAATCTTTAAAAAGGATAAATAAAAAAATAACTGATTGACTTACACATTTGTTTTGAACTAGCAGTTCTCTAAGAGTCTGTTCCCCCCTGCCCCACTACTCTCTTTTTCTTTTGCGGATAAGAGAACATTTAAGCTAAGATTAAATAAAGTATTTCTGAATATAAATTATGTAACACTTGAGCTTTCCTGTGTCACTATTTAAAAGTAACCTTTTAGACTAAGTGCATCAGAAATTAGTAGAGAAGTTAACATTTTAAATAGTTTGAGGAAGCATGCAAAGCAACTATCTGACCTGTTACTAATTCATTTCCCTTCTGTCCAAAGTAGGGTTCATTCTGGCTACTTTAGTTCAGTAACCTAAGTATTTAACTGATGCATTGTCCAAAAGCATTTATTGAATACCTTGCAACCTTAGAACAGTTTTCTCTCATTCAGCATGTAGGTGTTGATTCACAATCTCCTTAAGGTAAGCACTTACTATTTTGCTTTTCAAATGACCTATAAAAGGTTTGTTTATTTAATGATTTTCTACCTTTAGAATTGCAAAGTCATATCCCCAATTAAGATGACTAAATCTTTGTTGTAATTTCTTTGTTTTAAACAAACAGACAAAAGTTAAATTCTGCAGTTACCCCTGTGACATTCAGCCATTGTGTAGCAACACAATGCTATCAGTTGCTTGCTGCTGACATCCATTCTAATTTGTGGTATCAGTTGTTAACTACTAAAGCCAACATTGATGATTAAAAGTTGTTCAGTACAAAAAAAAAAAAAGTTGTTCAGTACAAAGAAATAGAGTACACACCTGTAAGTATGAGAAGGATTGTAAGGACAAGGCTGATTCGGACTTTTCTGAGAGGCAACGTTAGAGTGAGAAAAGTACATTGCCTTATTTTTGAGCAAATATCACAGATGATAGATATTTAAAGCTATGGGGGCACCTGGGTGTCTCAGTTGGTTAAGCATCTGCCTTCAGCTCAGGTCATGATCCCAGGGTCCTGGGACTGAGCCCTACATCAGGCTCCTGCCCCAGCGGGGAGCCAGCTTCTCCTCCCTTTCCCTCTGCCTGCCATTCCTGCTGCTTATGCTCTCTCTCTCTGTCAAATAAATAAAATCTAGGGGACGCCTGGGTTGCTCAGTGGGTTAAGGCTCTGCCTTCGGCTCAGGTCATGATCTCAGGGTCCTGGAATCAAGCCCCGCATCGGGTTCTCTGCTCAGCGGGGAGCCTGCTTCCCGCACCCCACCCCCCGCCTGCCTCTCTGCCTACTTGTGATCTCTCTCCCTCTCTCTGTCAAATAAAAAAAAAAAAACAAAAAACTTTTTAAAAGTAAATAAAATCTAAAAAAAAAGAAGGTCTTAGGGCCTGGGGTCATACTAGCATGAGGAGGTCTGACGGAAAAAAAGAAGCCAGAAATGGAGTTTGAGAAGGGATAGTTGGGGGACAGCAGGAAAACCGGAAATGTCATGAAAAAGAGCTTTTTTCAGGAAAAGCAGGGTTGTGGTTAAGTGTCAGATGCTGGTAGGACAAGCAAAATGAAGACCATTGATCATGGATTGGTGATCTTAATATCTACTTAAATATATCTACATGATATTTAAGATGAGATCTGTTTTGCTGAAGTAATAGTGGTGCGAGTCTGATTGGAGACTGTTGAGGAGAGACTGGGATATGAAGTGGAGGCAGTTAAAAAAGACACATCTTGTGCTCTGAGTGGAAACAGAGAAATGAACTAGGACCAAGAGGGATGTTGGATTAAAGCAAGCTTACTGAAATTGTCTCAGAAAAAAGATGAGCTGGACAGAAGAATTTAGGAAGCAAGAAAAACAACTAGAATTAACCTTTTATCACAAAGACTGAAGAAATTTGTGACATCAGAGCTTCCGATGGGGGGATAGTGCTTGGTCCATGTACTTTGATAGAAGAATAACATTTCGTAAGATGTGTATCCAGCCACCTGAAAAGATTTCTCTCTTTCAGTTTTCTTGTTGATGCTTGCTCATCTTTAGAAGAGCATATTCATACAGAGGGGCTTTTTAGGAAATCAGGATCTGTTATTCGTCTAAGAGCCCTAAAGGTAAGAATATTCTTGAACTATAATTTTTCATTTGTACTACTTTTTTATTTGGTTTTTAGAATTGAAATATTTAAACTATTGCATAAATTATTAACAGAAATTTAATTTGCAAAGAGCCTTTTTCATGGCAGAAGAAACTTTTTTTCTAAAAAGGAATTAACACAGGATTAAGTGCCTGAGTGGCTATTTTTTTTTCAAGATTGATTTATTTATTTGACAGGGAGAGCAAACAAGGAAGTACAAACGGAATTGCAGAGGGAGAGGGAGAAGAAGGCTCCTCACCGAGCAGGGAGCCTGATGTGGGGCTTGATCCCAGGACCCAGAATCATGACCTGAGCCAAAGGCAGAAGCTTAACTGACTGAGAGACCAAAGCACCCCGAGCGTCTGACTCTTGATTTTGGCTCAGGTCATGTGTTGTGAGATCCAGCTTTGTGTCCAGCCTCATGCTGGCTCTGGAGCCTGCTTAAGATTCTCCCTCTTCCTCTCCCTTTCCCTGTACCTCCAACCATGCACAAGCATATGCTCGCTTGCTTGTTCACTCTCTCTTAAAAAAAAAAAAAAAAAAAGATTCATTATTTATATAATGCTTTTTTTTCAGTTTTATTGAGATATAATTGACAAATACCATTTAAGGTATACAACTTGATGTTTTAATATATGTATATATTATGAAATAATTGATACAATCTATATAATGCTTTAAAAGTTTAGAGTACTTTCAAGTTTGTTGTCTTTTGTTCCTATAAAGTACTATAGGAAATGAAAAAATGTTTTTTTATTTAGTTTTTAGCCTTTTAAAATGACATGATGTATATTAAAACAAGAGTTAAGAAAAATTTATGAAAGCTCTCCAAAGTATACAAAGGGATATCTTATTTGCAGTAAACTCTTAAGCCCTCAAATGCTCAAGATTATTATATTTATTTCAGAATAAACTGGATCATGGTGAACGTTGCCTGTCTTCTGCACCTCCTTGTGATGTTGCAGGACTTCTTAAGCAGTTTTTTAGAGAATTGCCAGAACCCATCCTTCCAGCTGATTTGCATGAAGCACTTTTCAAAGCTCAACAGTTAGGAACAGAGGAGAAGAATAAAGCTACATTGTTGCTCTCCTGTCTTATGGCTGACCACACAATTGATGTATTAAGATACTTCTTTAACTTTCTCAGGAATGTTTCCCTTAGGTAAGTAAGTAAAAGTCTTAGGAAATGACAGTTTGTTAATTAGCTAGATTTACCTGTATAGTTAATAACTTAAAATTAAATTTAGAATGGAAGTTTTTCTTAAAAATAATTTCCTCACTATAAGAAATATACCCTATATACCAAATGATTTGTATTTTCTTAACTGTCTTAAGGTCATCATTATGAATGGCTTATTGTTGTTGATAGGATTCTTTGTCCACTGAATGACTTCAAATTACTGTGTTTTTGATATATTTGTATCTTGCTTCTCAAATTTGTCCCCTCCCTCTGCTTGCTATCAATGAGCCTGCTTGTTCTAGACATACTTGCAGCCTTTTAATACAATTTTTCTGTATGTGGGTTTGAAAATCAAATATCCATGTTCAATCTGTGTGGAAAAACAATGTGGACTATATAGTTAACATGGTTTTTATGATGTATATTTAAACACACAGAAGCAATTTCTGGTTCTGTAGATGGGTAGATAAAGGATAACTATTTTGACTTGTATTTGACTGATAAAGTAAGAAGTCTTCAAAGTGTGCTCAAAATGATATTTTACCTCTGTGTTTCTCTTTGGCTCATTCTAAGAAAACCTTGTTTCATTTAAGGTCCAGTGAGAATAAGATGGATAGCAGCAATCTTGCAGTAATATTTGCACCAAATCTGCTTCAGACAAGTGAAGGACATGACAAGATGTCTGCTAACACAGAAAAAAAGCTACGATTACAGGCTGCAGTGGTGCAGACTCTCATTGATTATGCGTCAGATATTGGTAAGAGGTAGTTAGATTATAAAGTAACAGGATTAGTTTAAATGAAGGAGATCCCAGATTCCTCCAAGTGAACTGTGAAGACAACTATTAGAAATATATATACTATTTGAACATTTTGGTATATACATTTTGAACACTTTGAAGGAGAGTAGAGGAAAAATTTTAACTCTGAACATTTTTGTTTAGGGCATGTTCCAGATTTTATCCAGGAAAAGATACCAGCTATGTTGGGTCTTGACGGTCTCTGTGCTACTCCGTCAATAGAAGGCTTTGAAGAAGGTGAATGTGAAACACCTGGTGATTGTAAAAGAAAGCGAAGACAAAGTGTAGGAGGTAAGTGGCAGTGGCAGTCTCATTTTGTGGAGGTATAGCAATTTGCTTTTCTTTAAAGTGTGTTTAAATGTAATGAAGCACACGCTATTGTGTGTGCCTTCTTAGTTTAGAGCATAGTTGGAAAAACATGACATGTGCATGTGAAAAGCAAAATGACAATACAATCTAATACTAAATGCTACATCTCTAGCATAAATGTGAAACGTGTTCAAAAGAGAAAAGTTCCCTGGGTTGTAGTGATCAGGAACTCCAAAGAAGAAACCAAACTGAACCTTCTTGAAAAATCGGTAGAGTCCAGGGCAGTTGGGTGGAGCATCAGAATACTTGTATCCTATCGTAGGTAGGAAGGATGCTCTAAAGAAAGATTTGTATAGGGTAGAAATAATCTGCTAGGGTTAGGGTTAGGGGTTTATCCTAAGGATTAGGAGGATATCATGGTGAGCTCAATGTCAAACATTAGAACATGAAGCTGGATATTGGGTATTGGTGTTGAAGGTTTATGAGTAGAGGCATTACAGGATTATAATTTTTTCTAAAATTATTTGGTTTAAAGAATTGAGATTTGGGAGTAGAGAGAACAGTTAGGCATGAGATCATGATTTGAAATAGTGATGTGAATTATTTAGAAGTATGAACTAACGAATGAAGGAAACATTACCATGGAAGAAAAAAAGACCTTAAGCTCCATCATGATGGAATCAGTCGTAAGATTTCTTACCTCCTTGATCAAGTAGACTGAGGCCATTCTTCCAGTTGTTTTAGGAAATTTCTCATCTTTTGAGTATAAGAACTAATTGTTATTAATTGTTCCATTCTTGTTTAAATCTTGACTTATATGATTCAGCCTTATGTTTCTTCTTTGCCTCATTTGTAGATTTCTCTATTATCTTCTATGTTAGTTTCCTAGGGCTACTGTAACAAAGTGGCTTAAAACAACCAAAACTTACTGTCTTACAGTTTGGGAGGCTACAAGCTAAAATCAAGTTGTTGTCTGAGCCATGTTCCCTGCGAAACCTATAGGGACTAATCTTGCTTTTTCTAGCTTCTGGTGGTGGCTGTTGATTGTTGTCATTCTTTGGTTTGCAGCTGTATCTGATCTCTACTTATGTTGTCACATGGGTTCCTCGCTGGGTGTCTCTCTGTCCAAGTTTTCATCTTATAGTGACACCAGTTACATTGAATTAGGGCCTACCCTAATGACCTCTTCTTAACTTGAGTACATTACAAAGACCCTAATTTCAAATAAGGTCACATTCACAAGTACTTGGAGTTAGGACTTAATGTGTATTTTTGGAACACATACTTTCATCCCATCAACTTCCTACCCCAAATGCAGGTATTCTCAGACACAGATCTTCTTTATTGCCTTCTTTTCCTTTGTGATTTTATTCACTCCTAGAGTTTCATTTATAGCATGGGAATAGGTGAATATTGTCTCGCAAATGTCAGTTTCACTTTAGTAACAACTTAGTAGGAAGATACCTTCACTTCTTTTTTTTTTGGTGCTTTAAGCTCAGCATTTTGAAAAGATCATCTTCACCCGCTTTAAACTGGTTCTTGAATTCCTTCTTTTTGTTAACAGCACCATCATTTTCTAGTCACTCAGGCTTTAAACCATGGGTGCCTAATTCTTTTTTTTTTTTTTTTTTTTTTTTTAAGATTTTTATTTATTTATTTGACAGGCAGAGATCACAAGTAGGCAGAGAGACAGGCAGAGAGAGAGGAGGAAGCAGGCTCCCCGCTGAGCAGAGAGCCCGACGCGGGGCTCGATCCCAGGACCCTGGGATCATGACCCGAGCTGAAAGCAGAGGCTTTAACCCACCGAGCCACCCAGGCGCCCCTGGGTGCCTAATTCTTAATGTACCATTTATATTCATGGTTTTCAGGTTCTGTAAGATGCTCTCTGTGGTATTTTACTGGATCATCTTTACTGTAAGAATCTCCTTATTGATCTTCATGCCTCTTCATTGAATCTGCTCTGCTTATTGCTGTCTAGACTTATGTTCTTAATATATAATTCCAGCCATGTCTTCACAATACTCATCAGAAACTTCACTGATAAAACTGATATTTATAGCCTGATATTAGAGGTCTTTCATAGGATTGCTTTAGCATGCCTTTCTATTGTTTCTTCTCTCTGATTTGTGCAGTGTTTACTGTACTTTAGACCAACTGCATTTCTAATCTTTTTTTTAGACACTTTGGGTTTTTTTTACTTATCCTATTTATTGATAGAATGTTTTTACTTCCATCTACCCATGCTGTCCAAATTATATCTAGTTGTCAAAATTCAGTTTAAGTGTTTCGTCAGGCATGCTTCACCCGTGCTGGTTTTTTAGTGGGAAAATAATCTCTTTTCTGCACTGGCATTCCATAATATTCTAGACTCTGACAGTTTTTATATGGTTTTATATTTACTCCTCATTCATGACTCTCGTATGTATTATATTTAATGCTCTTTGGAGGTAAAGGCCATGTTTTATACATTGTATCCAGCCCAGTGTTTTTTACTTAATGGGCATAAAATACAGAATGAATACATTAAGTCGAGTTATTAATATTTGGCTTAAACCCAGAGGTACTTTATCAAACAGGTTAAGATAGCGTTTGTCAAGCATCATTAAAATGCATTGATTTCATTAGCAATTTGAAATTGTTCAGGAGTTCTAGACCATTAGTGTTTATTTTTTGTGTGTTATAGCTAGCTTTTTTCCCTTTTTTTAATTTAAATTCAATTAGCCAAGATATAGTACATCATTAGTTTCAGATGTGTAGCGTACAGTAATTTATCATTTGTATATAACACCCAGTGCTCATCGCATCACATGCCCTCCTTAATGCCCATAGCCTTTTTTTTTTCATTTCACTCTGCAATGCTACAATCATCCATGTGATCTGATTGCATTTGCTTTGAAGAATCTTTTGATTTCTTTTAAATTATAGATAAATATGTAACAAAATTTATCATTTTAACCAGTGTTAAGTGAACAGTTCAGTACTGTTAGGTATATTAACTTTGTTGTGCAACCAAACTCCAGGAACTTTTACTTTTATTTTTGATATTCTGAGACTTACTTAGTCTAGCATAGTTTTATGCTGGGTACGGCAATTCTCAATAATACTTTTGCCCAAGAATCTATATAGTATTTCTTTCTTTCTTTTTTTTTTTTTAAACCATGATGTTTATTGTGACTAATCCCTGAAATCCTTAAGATGAACTGGATGCTGCAACAGCTGCCCTCTTGGGCTTAGGTGTTGTTCCTTCACAGAATCCATGCCTGAATCTGCGGTATACAATTTTTAGGTGCCTCATTCGACCGGTCCCAGTGGTGTTTCGTCTTTTAGCCTTGGCACTCCAGTTATACTTTCTCTTGCGCTTGGCAGGATAGCCGCATTTGCCACACGTGGACTTCTGAAGGTGGTAGGTCTTCGAGCCACAGCAGCAGCACAACGTGTGCGTCTTATTGCGACACTTTCCAAATGATGACGTCCCCTTCGTCATCTTGTTTCCGTGGCAGGCCCCAAAGAGCCTATATAGTATTTCATGGGCAAACTCTTATAAGTAAGAAGGATTTGGTTTATCATATGTTCCTGGTTTTACCTGTGCTTACCAGTGTGCGTGCTCCTCTATATTGTTATTGTGCTGAATAAGTGTCTTTCATGGTCAGTGGTACATTGTTGAGCTGATTTGATTAATGTGCTCTCATTGGTCTGGTACTTCCTGAAATGCATATGTCAGGAGACATATTTTTCCATTTCTCTAGAAAGATGGTCTGTACTTGCAGTGTGGCCCATGGTGCAGTCAGGATGGTTTCAAATTATGGAGGGAATAGTTTGTTTTTCCATGCTTCTGATTTTGTGCTATTCTAATTGTGTGGTGTCTTTTGCTGTGGCTGCTCAGTTGTTTCTTCTCTCTCTTCAACTCTGGCTTGCCTTTTTCTTCCTTTCCTCTTTCCATATTAACTTTGTTTGTCTGCTCAGGTGCCATGAAGATTGGCTTTATTAGCCGTTACCTGCCAGTTAGACCATAGCCTATTTTTGGCTCTTCAAAGGTGTTCATTCTCCTCTGGTTTGTACCTGTTTCACTTGAAGGTGTAAGATTTCTCAGTAATACACAAGTGGACTATAGTTGAACTTTATTTGAGTGATATTTGGTGATTAATCAGGTAAACAGACTTATTTAAAGAACTTTTGTATTTCATTGTGGCTGAAAATTAGGAGTATATTTTTGCCTGAGACTACTTCTGTTGAAATCACAGTTTCCATATTACTAAATCCAGTGGGTACTTTTTTATTCCCATATCATTCAGAATCTCTCTGGCCACTTAACGATTTCCTTCCTGATGTATTTATTTATTTATTTATTTACTTTGTTTTTTATAACACTATGCTTTTGTTTCCCTACATCTTTAGCCACATGTTCTTTTTTTTTTATTTTTTTAATTTGTTTATGAGACAGAGAGAGAGAGTACAAGCAGGGGGAGGGGCAGAGGGAGAAACAGACTCACTGCTGAGCAGGGGAGCCTGATGCAGGGGTTGAACCCAGGACCCTGGGATCATGACCTGAGCCAAAGGCAGATACTTAACTGACTAAGCCACCCAGGCATCCCTCCACTTGTTCTGTCTAATTTTTTGGATTTTCTTTTTCTAACACCTCTTAAATGTTACATTCTTCTATACTTAACTTTCTTTTTACACTTTGCCCTCTTTCTAAATGACCTCATTCACTTTCTCTCTCTTTTTTTTCTTAAAGATTTCATTTATTTGACAGAGGGAGAGATAGTGAGAGAGGAAACACAAGCAGGGGAAGTGGGAGAGGGAGAAGCAGGCTTCCCACGGAGCAGGGAGCCCGATGTGGGGCTTGATCCCAGGACCCTGGGATCATAACCTGAGCCAAAGGCAGACGCTTGAAGACTGAGCCACCCAGTTTTTTTAAAACTACCATTGCTGGGCTGATGACTACCAAATCTACTTCTGTATTCCTGATCTTTCCACAACTTGATTTCATATCCATTTCAGTCAGTGTTCCATAGACATAGCTACTTTTTCCTTGCATAATTTCCTTTGGGTGACATCATTGTCTACTCAGTCATGAAAATCAGCGTTCTAGATATTCTTATCTATTCTTTTCTCATTCCCACATCTCACTGATCACTAAGTCTTGTCACTTTGAGCTATGAAATACCTTTATTCCCATCTCCATTTGCACTCTTCCTGCCTTAGTTCAGATCTTCATTTTTTGCTTGGCTAATTGCCACTCTTTAGATCTCAAATATCACTTCCTCACTAGCACCTTCTCTAATTCCCCATTGTAAAGCTTATTAAATTTATACTTCAGACTACGGATCTCATTTGTCATTATATTTTTATTTCCTTGGTATTTAAAAATTTTTTTTTCTGTTAGAATAAGTTTTATGAAAGCGAAGACCATGTCTGATTTGACATGTGCTTGACACATAGTAGGTACAAAATAAATACTTGTTGAATGACTAATTAACATACTTAGAAGAACCGTCAGATGGTTTGCTAATCCTCTATCATACTGCTGCCAGTTATTTTTTCAAAAATGCAGATCTGACCGTTTTGTCCCCCTTTTGCCTTTGGAGAGAAGTTCAGGTTCTTCAAAATGACAACAGGCCTTTTTCTGTCTAATGCACAAGACTTATCTCTTACCATACCACGGCTCTCTCTTTGCTCTAGCAGTATCAAACTACTGGTTTCTAGTATACATAAATCCTGTTTTTTCACCTACATGCTTTTGCATATGCTATTCCCCTTGCCCAATGCTACCTTCCTACTGAATGAACACCTACTGATCCTTCAGAACACTGTCCAGGTTTTGCTTCCTCTTCCAAGCTTTCTCTCTTATTGCCATTTCTTCTCTTCCTCAACAAGTAATGATTTTCTCTACCATTCTCTTTCTGTACATTATACACATTTGTTTTACACACATTCTATATTGTATGTCCTTTTTCTTTTCTTTTCTTTTTTTTTTGAGAAAGAGAGAGAGGCATATAAGTAGGGAATGTAATCAAAATATATCTTTTAGTTTTTTCCAATTTTGAAATAATTTCTTCCACATAACCTTAAGTGACTTTAAAATGTATAAGCTGACATAAACTTAGATGCTGGAAAGTCACAAATATCATATGAATTATTGGTGAAAGATAGGTAAATGTGAAATTATAATTGATTATATGGTTATATGTGCTTTGCATTTCAGATTTTGTTAGTGGAGCATTAAATAAACTTAAATCTAACAGAACACCCTCTGTTACACCTCAACAGGAAAAAGTTGGTAGGTATTAAGTATTTTTAATTTTAAGTGAAAATTTCTGTGTATTATACAAAAAGTAACCATTATCTAACTTACTTTGGTTTAATCAAATCCAAATCTTATTTTCAATGGAGATACTGTAGTATAATTGTGTTGTGACATTGCTAATTACATTGTATATAATGAGCCCAAAATTGTAGGTAAGAATTTTTTAGTCTGTTGTTACGTCTTTAGTCTTTCAAATCATGCTTTTCTGTTGAATATAAGTTGGATGCTGTTGAATATGTGAAAATAATTCAAATCTCATTTTTGTTTTAGAACCAGAAGTTTATTAGTGTATATTCCCATTTTTATCTTGGTTTGCTTGTGGCTGAAATTAGTCAGCCCAATAACAGAATAACAGACAATATGATCATTTATTTTGTTTTTCAGATTGAAGAAATTATGTGGTTAATACTCAGTTATGATGAAAAGCAAAACTATGATATAGATCAATTTGAGCTCCTTGATTATGATTTTATTCCATATGTTAATGTTCTTTAATGTGGATTATATGCATCTTTCAGTCTATTTGGTTTAAGTTACAATTAATCTTGCCTCTTTGTGCCTTTCCTATTATTTCAAATAATTGGATGGTATTAATTTTGTTATAACATATATTTGATAATGTAAACATATTCCCTCATTCTTTGGTTAGCTTTAAGTAATAGCTTTATAAGAAGAAATTATATAAAGCCTTTTTTTTCCCTCAGAGTTAATAAAATAAAACAATTTTTTTTTCAGCCCAGGTATCCATCTCACCCACGATTCTTACACCAAATGCTAAACGTAAACTGCCAGTGGATTCCTCTCATGGTTTCTCAAGTAAGAAGAGGAAGTCCATCAAACACAATTTTAACTTTGAGTTGTTGCCAGCTAACCTCTTCAGTAGCAGTTCTACACCAGTATCAGGTAGCAAATAGAATTTATATTACTGAGTTATAAACGTTAACATGAATGCATATTTTGAGAAAAGTGCTATTTCATATTAATGTCACCCCTTTTAGGAGCTATGGCTTTATTCTGTTTATTAAATCTCTTAATTTTTATAAAGTCCCCTAACTTTTAAAATAGATGCTAGGTCTGTATAATTAATGTGTGTATGTGTATGTTGATTGACCATGCCTATTGAAAGTTATGATATGAATAACTTAGAATGAGAGTTTGGGCTTCTGTGTATAGCAATGGTGCTCAGGTTTTAGGTGATGGGATATCCAGAATTCTATTTTAGTTACTTCCTGATCTATAGCTATGATTGTATTGCTGTTTCCTGTTGAGGTTATCAAAAAGTTTGATTTTCCAGTCCACGGAGTTGTGGGGTACCGCCATTGGAGGAACCATTGTGTAGTTGGCAGGGGGGGGGCATATTTTAGTTTTATACTCAGGTAGAATTTATAAAAGCTCTAATAATTTGGTATATGCTGTTCCTTATGACATAGTTTCCAGATTCTTTGCCAGCTCAGCCATTTTCTTCCAAATGACCTGTAAGTTCCTAATGTGGCCAACCAGAGCCTCCAGAGAAAAACATAATTTTGCTAATCTGACTACCAGATTTTTGTTAGTATGGTCTTAGATTGAATTGGCTCCTTTAAAATACAAGTTGGCTCATGGTCAATCTTACAAGTTAATGTTATGATCAACCCAAAATGAAATGAAATCCTAACTAAGCCCAGAGTCCTCTATCTCCTCTTTGTCTCGCATGTCATCAAAAAGTGAGTGATCTCTAATTCTTTTAGGTTTTTATTGATTTCAGACAATGTTGAGAGTTTTCCTTTTAATTTGCTGGCTAAGGGGCGCCTGGGTGGCTCAGTGGGTTAAAGCCTCTGCCTTCAGCTCAGGTCATGATCCCAGGGTCCCTGGATCGAGCCCCGAGTTGGGCTCTCTGCTCAGCAGGGAGCCTGCTTCTCCCCTCTCTCTCTGCCTGCCTGTCTGCCTACTTGTGATCTCTGTCTGTCAAATAAATAAAATCTTTAAGAAAAAAATTAAAAAAAAAATAAATTTGTTGGCTAAGTTAAGAGATCTTTCTAGAAGCCTCCCTTTGATTTCTGTTATCCAGGAAGTTTAGATTTTCCTTGTTTGTTTTATTAGAAAGTTGAACAGAATAGCAACTTGTTTTTTATGGTCCTTCACATGTTCTCTGTGTATGGTTTGTTAAAATGTAATGGTAAGAACTCTGAAGTTTTATCTTTCTTTCAGTATTCAGAGGTTGGAGAATTAAATTCTTTTTATTTATTTATTTTTTTTTTGAGAATTAAATTCTTTTAAACTAACTTAGTGTTTTCTCTCTCTCTTATTTTTTTTTTTTTAATATTTATTTGACAGAGATCACAAGTAGGCAGAGAGGCAGAGAGAGAGGGGAAGCAGGCTCTCAGCTGAGCAGAGAGACCGATGCGGGACTCAATCCCAGGACCCCGAGATCATGAGCTGAGCTGAAGGCAGAGGCTTAACCCACTGAGCCACCCAGGTGCCCTCTCTCTTATTTTAGAGAGAGAAAGAGTAGTGACAGAGGGAGAAGGAGACAAAGAATCTCAAGCAGATTCAGTGCAGACAGAACCTGAGACTAGGCTTGACCTCAGTGACCCTGAGTTCATGACCTGAGGTGAAATCAAGAGTAAGGCTTAACCAGTTGAGCCACCCAGGTGCCCCAACCTAGTGTTTTCTTAATTAAAATATTTTCCACTTTGGAGGACCGTTTCCAGATGGCCAATATGAATTGTAATTCTATCTGCCTTTGCATTATAATATTTGCTCCAAGAAATGAACCTCTTGGTTCCTTCTCTCCAAGCTCCCAAAAAGTAGTTTAAACATTCTTGTGTTACTGGAACATTAGTATAAGCCTGCTTAATCAATGATATTTTTAAGTTAAAAATTAATTAAATTTAATTATTAAATAATAATCCTATTATTTTAACTCACCATTTTTCTTTCTTCTTCCTTTTTTTTTTTTTTAAGATTTTATTTATTTGAGAGAGGAAGTATGAGCAGGAGGGAGAGAGGGACAAGCAGACTCTCCGCTGAGCGTGGAGCCTGTCGCATGGCTCCATCTTAGGACCCTGAGATCATGTCCTGGGTCATGTCAGTTAGATGCTTAACTAACTGACTGAGCCACCTTGGCACCGTGAAAGATTCAGTTTCAAAATTTGTCCAATCTAATTATAATAATTATATTTTAATAACTTAGGGAACAATAACATATAAGCTTTTATTACCAAGCTATATGTTTATATTACTGAGAAAAATAACAATAATGTAGTTTACATTTACTAATACTTTTTTTTTAAAGATTTTATTTATTTATTTGACAGACAGAGATCACAGGCAGGCAGAGAGGCAGGCAGAGAGAGAGGAAGAGAAGCAGGCTCCCTGCTGAGCAGAGAGCCCGATGCGTGGCTCGATCCCAGGACCCTGGGATCATGACCTGAGCCAAAGGCAGAGGCTTTAACCCACTGAGCCACCCAGGCGCCCCTACATTTACTAGTATTTTTATCAGACCAGTGAAAATCCAATAAAACTGGAGCCATCTTAAAACAGAGCTCAAGTGGCCACTGCAGAGAAATTGCCTTACCCACTTTTTGTTTGCTTATTTGTTTTGTTTGGTTTGTGGTTTTTTTTTTCATTTTTTAAAATTTAAATTCAGTTAATTAACATATAATGTATTATTGGTTTTAGAGGTAGAGATCTTAACTCAACATTTTTCTTTGGTTTTACTTTCTCACCACAATTCAGTAAATTCGACCTACAAAACTGAAAATGGTTTGGTTTCTAACAGATATGTGCTTTTTTTAATGTATAAAGGCAGCTATATTAATCTATAGTCCACAGAGCACCTATTTATAATTTCTTCCTATATTAATCTACAGTCCATTTTTTTTTTTTTAAGATTTTATTTATTTATTTATTTATTTGACAGACAGACATCACAAGCAAGCAGAGAGGCAGACAGAGAGAGAGGGGGAAACAGGCTCCTTGCTGAGCAGGGAGCCCGATGCGGGGCTCGATCCCAGGACCCTGGGATCATGACCTGAGCCGAAGGCAGAGGCTTTAACCCACTGAGCTACCCAGGCGCCCCTACAGTCCATTGTTAAATGAGGTTAAAGCAAAACTTTAATATAAAGGTTATGTTTAGTCTGACACTTAATTGGCAACTAAAGTGTAAGAAACTGATTTTTTTTTTTTAAGTTGAATTGGGTTTATTTGGCTTCTGAAGTTTCTACCCAGAAATATGTGATTTTGTTGTTGCATAGGGTTGGAAATTAAGCCTTGAAATCTAATTGCTATTAATATTTTATACTTTAAAAAGGAAGTATGGGTGGTGCATTTCATGTGGTTCTATTTTTATAGTTCCCTTTGATACAAGCCCAGAAGGATCATCTCAGAGTTCACTCTCTCCCATTACCATCAGTGGAAACCACTTGATCAGTACAGGTGTACTAAGGCGAAGTAAGAGGATTGCAAGCAAAAAGGTTTGCAGGTAATAAATCCAGGACATTTCGTTTCATTGGATAAACATTTGGTGTATATAGTTAATAAAATATTTTGTTTTTCTGCTGAGAATCATATTTGAGTCACAATTTTTAAAAATTCCCTCTGCCTTTATTGTCTTATCAGTCAGACTGCCCTTTATATGTCCTCCAGAGAATGATTTCTAATTTGAGGCCACTTTGCTTGCTTAAAATCCTATTGTATGTTGATAATGTGTGATTTTTAAATTTCCTTTTATTTAAAGTCTAGTCTATTCTTTTTTTTTCAAGGACTTATTTATTTGAGGGGGAGGGGCAGAGTGAGAGGGAGAAAGAGAATGTTTAAGCAGACTCCCCGCTGAGTGTGGAGCCAGCCAAGGGGCTCAGTCCCAGGACCCTGAGATCATGACCTGAGCCAAAATCAAAAGTCAGACACTCAACTGACTGAGCCAATCCAGGCACCCTAATGCTAGTCTATTCTAATGATTCTGGTTTATAACTGACGAAGTAACTCTTGTGATAAACAGGAGAGGCCATTTATTATACAAATATAGTGTGTTCATATATGGTGTCTTAAAACTTAACTGATTTTAGAAAACTATTACTCTGTTTATTTACTAGCAATATAATTTGCTCTGGACTTTCAAATTGCATTTTGTAAGAATGCCTCCAGTTTTTATGCTAACAGTTTGTTTTTTTTTTAATGCTGACATTTTTATTTATTTTATTTTTTTAAATATTTTATTTATTTATTTGACAGAGATCACAAGTAGACAGAGAGGCAGGCAGAGAGAGAGGAGGAAGCAGGCTCCCTGCTGAGCAGAGAGCCTGATGCGGGGCTTGATCCCAGGACCCCGGGATCATGACCTAAGCTGAAGGCAGAGGCTTTAATCCACTGAGCCACCTAGGCGCCCCAATGCTGACATTTTTAATCCCATGCTTTTTTTTTTTTTAATTTTTTTATTTTAATAAACATATAATGTATTTTTATCCCCAGGGGTACAGGTCTGTGAATCGTCAGGTTTACACATTTCACAGCACTCATCATAGCCCATACCCTCCCCAATGTCCATTTCCCCACCACCCTCTCCCGTCCCCCCTCCCCACCACAATCCTCAGTCTGTTTCTTGAGATTTAGTCTTTTATGGTTTGTCTAATCCCATGCTTTTTTAGAGTGGAATCAGGAAAAGCAGGCTGCTTCTCTCCTAAGATCAGTCGTAAAGAAAAGGTCCGAAGATCTCTTCGTTTGAAATTTAGTCTGGGGAAAAGTAGCAAAGACATGGTAAGTGTCTTTCACTATTTCATTGATGTTCATATTAGCATAAAGCTGTAGACTGGATGGTAAAGGACACTCTCAACCCTGCCTCTCTAGCTATTGTCCCATTCTCTACTCCCCTTTATATCACACTCTTACACATGAATTAATATCTACTGTTCCCTCCTTTTCTGTTCTGCTTAAATTCCAATGATGCTTTCAACCCCAACACTCAATATAACTGCTCTCAAGATCACCCAGAATTTCAATGGCACTCAAACCAGTGGACAAATAACAGTCCTTGTTAGACTTGACTTGTCAACAGCATTTGACCTGGCTAGTCACTTGCTCCTCTTTGTTATACTTTCCTTCCCTACTTCAGGGCACTTTACTCATGATTTTCTTCCTTCACTGGTTACTTTTCTGATTTCTTTACATTGTGGTGCCCAAAGCTTTGTCCTTGGATTTCCCTTTTCTGTTTCTACTCATTCAAGGTGCTCATTTGCTTTAAACATCATATCGTTACTTAAGACTTCGGGTTTCTATCTCTAGCATTCAAAATGCTTTCCTGAATAACTTGACTGTTTCTTAACACCTGTCTACTTGACAGCCATCCAATAGATAGCTCAGGTGTAACCTGTCCCAAATAGAGCTCGCAAGGTGTATTTCTTCACTGCTGCTAATTCTCCACCCTTCCCCCTTTCTGCCAACCACATCCCCACCTGCCGTCTTCACTGTCTCTGCTATGGCAACTCATTCTTCTAGTCCCTTAGGCCAAAACCCATATAGGCGTTCTTGACTCCTCACTTTCTAACACCATCCTGTGTAAACCATTAGGGAATCTTATGTCTCCTCCCCTCCTCCAGACTGACCAATTCTCACTGGTACTACATTTCTAATGTTCTATAAATTCTGTCCTCTCCAACTTGGATTACTGCAATAAGTTCCTACTAGTAGGTCTCCCTGCGCCTGCGCCTACCTTGCTGCAATACTACAGCCAAAATGATCCTTTTAAATCCCTTTTAGATCTTTGTCCACTGTTCTGCTCAGAATCTTCCAATGACTCCTCATTTCACTCTGAAAAAAAGATAAAATTCTTCTGTTTCCATGTACCTCTCCACAGGACTGGAACCAGCCTGCCTCTTTCTGAGCCCTCTTCTCACCCACTCCCTCTTGCTCACTCAGCTTCTTGCCTCCTTGCTGTTTGTCAAATGTGCCAGACCTGGTTTCAGTCTTGGACACTGCCCTGGCCTTTATTCTCTCTGGGGTAATGTTCTTTCCCTTTTATCTTCATGACTTTCTCACATTTTTCTTTACTCACAAATCATCTTCTGATCACTCTATTTAAGATGACACCCCACCATACCCGTCTTACTCGGCTCTACTTTTCTCCATAACATTTCTCACCTTGTATATTGTAAAATATATAATATAATTTACCGTTTTTCTTGTCCTGCTCAAAGTCTCCCCATCTAAAATGTAAATTCTGAGGGTAAGATTTTGATCTATTTGTTTTGTTTTGTTCACTCACTGTTGTGAGCAGGTCCTAGCGCAGAGTCATCATAAAAGAAATTATTTTAGTTAATATGCGAGGCTGTTTTTATTTTAGATCATAAAATATCAAGTAATAGCCAAGTCAAATGCTTACAGTTTTTGTCAATATGCATGCAAGTATATTTGTGTTTGGTATGAAATTGTTTAATTTTATTTACCTTTTTTAATCAGCTATAGAAGATTTTGGTAACTATAAAAATTTACTTTGTCTTAGTATGTGAATTAACTAGATTTATTTCTTAACCAAAACATTTTCAATTTTTCTTTTCTGTACAGAATGGGTGTTCTGGGGTCGATAGACGTGAAAACGTTGGTCGACGACTTGCAAATCAACAAAGTTTAAAAAATAGGATTGAGTCTGTAAAAACAGGTCTGCTTTTTAGCCCAGATATTGATGAAAGATTAACAAAGAAAGGTACAATTACATGATATTTTTAATTTTACTCAAAAAGCCTACTCTCATTGCTTTTCTGAAAAAGTTTTTCTGGCTTTCTTGAGATATAATTAGATATAATTGACATATAAGCTTCAGTTATTTTATCATAAACTATCTTAATTTACTGTTCTAGAAATTCAAAATTTGTGTTTGAATAGTGAAAATAATTGAATTGGCATTGTATTTTTTGTCTGAACAATTGGAAGATGCTTATAAATATAAGTACAAAACTAACTGACCTTTTTATTTTAAAAATTATCTTTTAACACAAATCCTTAATTTATTGAAATTTAATGCTCAATACCTTTATCTGCTATGTATTTGAATAGTATTTCAAATATGTTTCAAATATAAATGATTAAAGACTGAACTACTTTATTTTAGGTTCAAAAAAGATCAGTAAGTCTGAGGAAAACTTATTAACTCCAGAGCGTCTAGATGGAACAAGTTACCGGATGTCTTGGACGGGACCTAGTAATTCTAGTTTTCAAGAAATAGCTACAAATGAAGGTTCTCCAATCAAGGGAAATGTTGAGGTGGAAAGCTCTTCTTTGGAGCCTGATACTACGGTTGAAAAGTCGCCTCTTAGTTCGTATGGACTCACCCCTTCTAGCGTACATGATAAGCATAATAATGACATAACTGGAAGCTCTCTTAGTGGGGATGAAAATAACTTGACCACAGAGACTTTGGTGAAAATTCAGAAAGCATTTTCTGAATCCGGAAGTAATCTTCATGCATTGATAGATCACAGGCAGTCATCAGTAACTAGTGTGGGGAAAGTGAAGCTAAATGAAACATCTTCTACAGAATATAGCCCAGAGAAAAATCTATTTGAAACTAATGATTTGACTGTGATAGAATCAAATGAACATGAGATTAAAACAGATGAAAATAGTTTTTCAGAACAAGACATCTCACTACATCAAACTCAAAAATTGAATAAAGAAGCAACTATAACATTTTACTCAAGTCATAGGAAGATTGAACATGAGAAAAGTATCCATTCGAATATACTTAGAGATCATTCACTAAAGCTAGAATTGCCTAGTGATGAACACATAAAGAATCAGCAGTCCACAAGGGACAAGCTGAATGTTCCGTTAAAGGAGAATGAGAATGAGAATATGACTGAAGAGAACTTACTGAAATGTGCAGCTTCTAGGGAGGATCCAGCTGACACCTCTTCCTCAGAGCAGATTACATGTAATAGAACAAACTTGCCAAAACCGAGGTCTGTGAGAATCGTTGGGCAGCCGTCACTGGTGGAAACCTGCCATACAGCCAGCTCTGAGAGCTTACAAATGGCAGAGCACGGGAGGGTGTCAGACCACATACAGTGGTTTAATAAGCTTTCTCTCAATGAAACAAACAGAACCAAAGTTCGCTCACCTCTTAAGTTTCAGCGTACACCTGTCCGTCAGTCTGTCAGAAGGATTAATTCCTTGTTGGAGTACAGCAGACAACCTGCAAGGCACAAATTGGCAAGTCTTGGTGATGCAGCTTCTCCTCTGGTTAAATCAGTAAGCTGTGACAGTGCTCTTTCCTCTGGTATAGAAAGTACATCAAAGGATTCCTTGATTTCATGTACCAAATCAGGTCCGAAGGAACTGAAGTTTACAGCATGTGAACAGCCAAATATTGATGCAATTTCAAAATCAGGCATGGAGTTAACTTACAAGTCTTTCTCAAGGATGAAGAGGCACCCAGACTCCAAGAATGCTTCTCTTGGGTCTACCAGAGTTTGCAAACAGGAAGTAGTATCTGATGGCCAAATTAAGATTCCTTTGGATGACCTGACAAATCATGACATATTAAAATCTGTTGTAAATAATAATACAGGCTTTTCTCCTGGGATAAATAACAGGGTTCTTAGGAAACCGTCAGAAAAAGAAAGGGTCTGGTATAAAGGTTCTCCAAAAAATCCTATTGGCAAAGGTCAGCTACTACCAACGAGTAAACCTGTAGACTTGTAATTGACAGATGTTAATACTTGTTAATGTAAATAAAATTAGCGGGTGGTGATAGGACTGGCAGGATAATCTGCATGTTAGTTTGTTAGCTCAGGAAGATTAAGTGATTTTGTTTTTACTGAACAAGCAACTTGAATTCTTATGCTTGTATAAATGACTTGTTTTCTTAATTATGGCAGTATTTAAACTTGTGATCTCTTAAAGCAGAGGTTATACTTTACTTTTTGAAAGAAATTGTTGGCTGGGTTTGTGAGAAATTAATTTTTGAAAATTGTATGAATTTTGTATTACGTGTGATAGAAAAAGTGGAACGAGTTGTCTATTTCCTGTTATTCCTCCTAAGTCAGAGAAGGTTTCTACAAGAAATTTCTCACCTATAAAGGGAAGAGATAAGCCTTACAAATCTCATTTCTTTAATTACATTGATATTTATGGGTTTTGCCAAAATCCCTAAAAATTAACTTTCTTCAATAGCCTCTTAATCTTGTACTCTTATGTGGGGCAGAATAATTAGGTTTATATTGTCTGTAATTGTGTACAGTGTGTTCACTTGGACTAAGAATAACGGCTAAAGCAGAATAATGACCCAAGTATGCTCTTATAGAATGATGCTGCAGAAATAATTGATGACTTTTGAGCCATACTATGTTTTTAAAGTTAATTTGCACAAATACATTCATAGCTGTTTTGTCTGATAGAGAATTTAAAATTATTTAAGGAGGAATAATTAAGCTTGGAAATTTTTAATCAAGGTGATTTCTTATATGCACACACTTGATTTTATAATTTAAAATAGTTGATGTACCTCTGTATATTTAACTTGGATTCTTAACTTTTGATTCTTATAAAAGCCTATGATGGTTTTGTCTGGTGTGTAAATGTTATTTATTTAGCATAGACATTAAAGGTAACCTTCTGGAAAATAACTTGTCTGAATCTGATGAAATTCAAAGGACCTTTTAGAATTTGACCCAAATTGTCGAGCAAATCTGTCTAAATTTATATTTTAAGTTATTAGAAGTTACAAATGTTTAAGGAAAGAATCATGTCAACAGTGGTGGATATTCTCGAGATTTTAGAGGAAGGAATGCTGTAGGCAGAACAATCCACTAAAGATAGTTTTTCAGATCAATTATTAGAATGCCACATTCTTTTTTTTTTTTTTTAAGATTTTATTTCTTTGACAGAGAGCTCACAAGTAGGCAGAGAGGAAGGCAGAGAGAGGGGGGGACATGGGGTCCCTACTAAGCAGAGAGCCTGATGTTGGGCTCAGTCCCAGGACCGTGAGATCATGACCTGAGCCGAAGGCAGAGGCTTAACTCACTGAGCCACCCAGGCGCCCCAGAATGCCACAGTCTGATAGTGGAGGAGAACACAACAGCATATCTACGCAGAGCAGCCATATTTAGAGAGAAATTTAAAGTCATCAGATGTGTCTGCTTTACCAAGTTCTACTTGATAATAATACATCTGTTTCATTTCAAAGATATTTCCTATTTCTCTATTACCTAGGAATCAACCCTTTCTCACTATTAGTAAGAATTTGACTTAAAGACTGAAAACCTGTGGATACAAATACCATGATTTATAACATCAGAACAGGTTTGTGATATAAACCAGATATGCACTTTGGGTGTTTATGATATTTCTGATAGTAAGTGGTGATAGAAAACACTCATAAACTCTGAAATATATGTTGTCTGAATCAAAGCAATTATTTAAACTTCACCTCCCCTCTGGATAAACTTAAAAATGTACTACTGTCATTTTATATCCTTGGGAATGGGTGAAGTGTTGAATTGGATGAGCAATAAGAAGGCACAGGAGATTAACGGTACAATTACCTGAATTCGTGGCTTTTCTGAGATTAATAATAATGAAAGATATTTATTAAAAAAAAAAAAATCTACCCTGAGACGCCTCGGTGGGTCAGTCAGTTAAGTATAAGCCTTCAGCTTGGGTGGTGATCCAGGGTCCTGGGATGGAGTCCCACATTGAGCACCTTGCACAGCGGGGAGCCTGCTTCTCCCTGTGCTTCCATTCCCCCTGCTTGTGCTGGGTCTCTCTGACAAAAAAGAAAACTACCCACATGTTACTCTCATTTTTGTTTTCTGAAGGCTAACAGTATAGCAGGGCTATGAAGGTGAGTAGTTTGGACAGTCAGGAAAGTTTAATTTTAGATTAATCTCTTCATTTTATATAAAATGGGGATAATGTTACTCAATATCTGGTCATGATAGGTGAATATACTTAACAGTTAAAAGTATGGACATAGGCACTAATTTCAAGGATTACTTTCACTTTGTTCTTATAAGTGTAAATAAAGATCTCATACAAATTTGTTTACCATGAGCAACAAACAATACAGTTATGCAGGACTTAAATTAGAAGGCTGCCTGGCAAGTGATTTTATAATCACTAAGAATTCAATATTGGTGTTTGATCAGCATCAAGTCCAGGGTATATTTGTTTTTAAAATATCAACTTTCCTAGGAAGCAAACCTTTTTGGTGTATCTCAATTTCCATTCAACACAAAAGCAGTAAAATGTAATGGCTTCTCCATTTTTCCAAGCACAAAATGAAGATAACAGTAAACAATGTTAAGATAAAATTCTGAATGGAAAAACTTCAGTATGTGTGAGTAATACTAAATCCCAGCATGGTCTTTGAGCCTAAAACCAGTAACAGCATTTGTCCTGTTGATTTGCATGACTGAAACAAAAAGCGGGAAACGAGAGTCCACCAAAGAAAAGACACTGGGAAGGGGGCTAGGCTTTAGACCAAAAGGCGGTGTGTCTTGGGAATGAATTTTGTGGCTCCTCTTCATTGCATAAGATGCCATAGCTGAGCATGGATTTGCTGCATAGAGCCCGGGTAAAGGAATCTTGGATTCTAGCCTCATCAAGTTAGTTATTTTCTGGCCCCCAGGTACTTTACTCATCACCAGTCTTGAAAGAAAGTTGCCACGCTCTATTTTATGGTTTTACATCTCAGTATTGTATTTGGACTAAACTCACATGTTTAAGGTTGTCCCATAAGTCTTTAACAAAAAATTTAGGGTCTACCTGGATAAACTGCTGCAGTGTGTAGGGAATTCAATTTCTCTTCAGGCCAAAGAAATCTTACTTGAGGGGAGCCTGGGTGGCTCAGTGGTTTAAAGCCTCTGCCTTCAGCTCAGGTCATGATCTTAGGGTCCTGGGATCGAGCCCCCCATTGGGCTCTCTGCTCCGCGGGGAGCCTGCTTCCTCCTCTCTGCCTGCCTCTCTGCCTACTTGTGATCTCTCTCTGTCAAATAAATAAATAATCATTAAAAAAAAAATCTTACTTGATAACTGATCCGGAAGTTTAAGAAATAACACTCAGAACTAATGTTCCTAGAGGTTTTCATGTTTTTAGTGTATCACTTCTAACAGAAGTTTCTAACATCTTGTATTAAATAACCCCATAGTTTTTCTGCTGAGTGAAAGGGCTCCTAAAAGCACCCTTACTATGTACCCTATCTCTGCCATCATTAGAAGTTCTTAGGACCTCTTCATCTTTCGTCTCTCCTATCATTGCTCCCTTCTTCAAGCTAGAAGGCTAAAAAACAAACAAAAAAAAACCCGAAAAAACCCGAAGATGGCAAAATTAAACATGTGGTATTGGGGGCGAAGGGCAAAAGTGGTGATCTAGCACGTTATTTGGATAATTGCTTATTCACCTTAGAAAAGGTTAATTACCTCCACAAGGGTCGATAGATGAAAGAGCTCCATAACAAGTGTACGTGGAATGCGTCGGTTGAACGCTGCATGGCTCAGAGCAGGAGCCACCAGCATCTGGCTCGCGTTCTGGGCCCTGCGAGCCAGGCGGCCTCCACCTGCTGGGGGAGCGGTGGGGGCGGAGCTAAGATGAAGAGGGAGGTGACGCACGCGCGATACGGATCAGTCCGCTGGCGGCTAGACCCCCGGCCCGGCGCAGACCGCTGCAGAGTCCTCTGGCTGCCCCTCGGTGAGTCCTGCAGTGATGCCTGCTCGACCCCTTGAAGCCCACCCAAGACGCGCGGGTTTTACGGGATGGGGAGGGGAGCGGGCGTCCTGCCGAAATCCTTGAGCTGGAGGCTGGGAGCAGACAAAGAGTGGGTGGGGACTAGGAGTTCGGTTATAATATGAGGGAAAGAGTATGGAGGGAGGAAATTGGGTAGCTCAACAAATCGGAACGGTGTTGGCCAGGGGTTTAAATGAAACAAAGACATCCTGCGTTCACAGCAGGCCAGGGGAAGATGGAGGTGGCTGGAGAGGTTGATGTCTGCCTCCAGCTTTTTACGTCAGAATTGCAGACTTTACTGCCTTAAGAATTTGGGGAACAAGGTTCCGTATCTAGGGGTGGCTTGGAAAAAGCCTTGCCTTTACAGAGAAAAAAAAGGGGGGGGGTTATGAATATTGCACTCTCAAGAAAATGCATCCCCCAGCCGCCTGCATAGAAGAATAGTCAAAAGGAGGGTTTGCACAGCCATTGCCTGAAGCGTCCGTCTTAAACAGGTTGGGCAGCTGTAGAGGGAAGCGGCAGGAACATTTGTCCCCTTGTTCTGCAGGCTTCTGGTTCCATAGAAGGCAACGTTTAAGACAGGTTGACTCCCCAGAGCAGTTTTCTCCCTCTCCCCTCATCACTGCCACGTCCTCTAATCTCTAGAACGGAGAGACAATATTGGCGGCGTCATTCTGATAGCATGGAGGCTCTCTGCCTGGCACCGTGCTGATGCCCGCAGCAGCCCTGTAACACAGGTGCTTTCTTCATGCCCGCCCTGCAGACCAAACGGGGGCATGTGGCCAGGATCCCTCAGCTTGCCTCTTCTCGCCTCCCAGACTGCAGGACAGGCCTGAGCTGGCTGTATTTTCAGCCCCTTCAGCTTCTCAAAAGTAGTGGGTGTCTGCTGAGCTCAGATGTTCCCTCCGCTGCTCCTAACCTTTCTGTGCACCTTTCCCCTTTATGTCCTCCTGACTCCTTCCTTGGAACCTGTTTTCTCCCCCGAGACTGGGAAAACTCCCCATGCCCTCTCCCGCTCTCAAAATGGAAGCAAGTTCTTGTGTTCGGTTTGCTTGCTTTACTAAGAGAGGAGAGAGGGTAGTGGGGTTAGGGGTCATGAAGCCGTTTCAGGGAGCTGCAAGCAGAGAACAAGGAGTGAGAACGGCCTTTCCTGGCTGGTCTTCCCAAGGCTGCCATATGCACAGGGAATTGGCTATCTCGGGTTGTCCTGTTTCGTTAACACCCTTCCACAGCAGATGTTCTGCCCAGACTGGACACTTCAGGCAAGCGCAAACCCCTAAGGATTTTTCAATGCAACCCCCACTGGGTGGGTGGTCCTTGAATCACTCACTTGCGTGATTGATCATCACAGTGGCGGATGGGGGCCAATCAATACACGTTTGGTCTTTTTTCTGCAGGTGAAAAATGGTCTCTGCAATGGTTTCTACCATGCTCTGCGGCCTAGTGTTTTGGCTGACGTTTGGATGGACTCCAACATCCGCATATAGCCCACGGACCCCTGACAGGGTCTCGGAAACAGATATTCAGAGGCTGCTGCACGGCGTTATGGAGCAGCTGGGCATCGCCAGACCACGGGTAGAGTATCCAGCTCACCAGGCCATGAATCTTGTGGGCCCACAGAGCATCGAAGGTATTTACTGTATTCTCCCAGTTCAAAGTTTCCCGTAGTACTTAAAATAACGCATGCTGAAGAAACTTTATTTCCTCCTTCCGTTTCCCATTTCTTCTTCTTTTCTACAGTATATACATGCACGCTTCCACATTAAGAATAGAAGTACCAAGAGAACAGGGACCTTATCTGTCTCACTCACAGCTGGAGCCCTAGCACCTCGCACAAAGGCTGGTACATTAATATTTGAATGAATAAAGGAACATCTAGTGTTATCGCTAAAGAAAGATTGGAACCCAGACCCTGCGTCTTCTCCCATACTGATCTTTAGGGAGTTGTGTCCCCAGCTGGCTCTCTCTTCGAGTCATTGCCAACCAGCACTTGTGAAAAATCCTTAAAACTCAGGACTTGCAGGATCGGACTTGATTCTTAGGGATGATATTGTATAAACACAAAGGGAGCTGAAAGAGGTACTGACATTGAGTTTCTGTCAAAAAACGTTTTTGAAATAGTTTTTTTTTTTTTTTAAGATTTTATTTACTTATTTGACAGACAGAGATCACAAGTAGGCAGAAAGGCAGGCAGAGAGAGAGGGGAAGCAGGCTCCCTGCTGGGCAGAGAGCCCGATGCGGGCCTGGATCCCGGGACCCTGGGATCATGACCTGAGCCGAAAGCAGAGGCTTTAACCCACTGAGCCACCCAGGTGCCCTGAAATAGTTTTAATTGTAGAAAATGTTAGTTAAATTCTTTTAGTGTGGCAAGACCATCCCTCCCCGAATTTTTTTTTTACATTTCCGGCAATGTCATTGTAATACTTGTATTAAAAAGCAGTACTTTGTTGTTTCATGATTTATTTATAGAAAGAATCTGAATCTTGTTCTTACGAGTTGGTGACAAGCAGGTGCCTTATTTCCATGCCTTGTTTTGTATCCTCTCTGATTCTGAACAATCTCTTTCTCCAGTGAGGGGGAGCAGACAGCAATAAGGTGGTTAATTTAGGTTAACTGCAAGGGAGCACTCCAAATCTTTGCCCGTGTGAGTGGGTCCTGAGGAAAAATGTGAATTCTCTCCAAGTTTTGTCAAAATGCGTAACCAGCAAATACTCTTCTGTATGGATGGATGATGAATCATTTTTCTGTCTGTGATTTCCTACAAATGCTATCTGCCCTGGAGGCCAGTCAGTGCCATGGGTGTTGTTGATAAACGATTCTCATTTCTGTCTTGTTAACCCATAGTTGTAAGCCATCGAGGAGAACTACCTCTGTGGGATTGTTGTCTGTTTGGGTTGGCATCAGATTAACAGATAATTTGAACCAGCAAGCGTGCAAACCTAGCACAGGGCTTAAATCGGAGTAAATCATTGCCACCCCTTTAGGAAGAATCTCACTTCTTCCCGGTGCCCGCCGCCTGTTACTTTTAGCACACCTATCCATTTCAGACCAGCTCTTTCGAGACAGTAGATATCTGCCCTTTTACCAGAGTCAGTGCTTGATTTGTCCCCCAGCTGTCGCCATGGAGAAAGCTTTCCCAGTTTCCATTAATACCTGACGCCTGATCATCTGGGTGGAAGGGAAATAGCAGCTCCCTGGGCGGGCAAAGCCTGTGTTTTTCCAGAGCCTCGTTTTCTTTGACTCAGTGTCCCATTATTTAGCACCCACTCCATGCCAGCCCTGGTGCAGGGCCTGGGGCAGCTGTGTCCTCAGAGAATCTCGGGCTGGGGGTGGGAGCGGGGGAGAGGTTACCGCCATGCACCTTGTATGGCAGCTGTTTGGGGAGATGTCCAGACAACCAGCTGTCACGGAAGCAAAGAATAGGAGTAATTTATTCTGCTTGGGAGTGGATGGGCATGGCTCTAAGGAAATACTTCTTTGGAGAAGCTACATTTGATTTGGGTTTGGAAGTCTGAATTGGAATTCAGCAGGGAATAATACCAAAGGAAAAGGCATGGAGCTTTTTTTTTTTTTTTTTAAAGATTTTATTTATTTTTTTGTCAGAGAGAGAGAGAGGGAGAGAGAGCACAATCAGAGGGAGCGGTATAAGGAGAGGGAGAAGCAGGCTCCCAGCTGACCAAGAAGCCTGATGCGGGACTTGATCCCAGGACCCTGGGATCATGACCTGAGCTGAAGGCAGACGCTTAACCGACTGAGTGAGCCACCCAGGCATCCCGAGGGGTGGAACTTTGAAAGAGCAGGACAATTAGGACAATTCACAATGAAGAGTCCTGTTTCCATTATGATCCCCTGGGATGATGTGAGGTCATCACCTCTCAATGTGTCTGTTAAGGGATGAAGATTGGCTTGTGTTTTAGTTTTCTATTACTCTATAACAAATTACCACAAATTTAGCATCTTGACATAATGCCCGTTTATTATCTCACAGTTTCTTTCGGTCGGGAGTCTGGTGTGGGTTTGCTGGGCCCTCTGCTCACTCTCATCAGGCTGAAATCAAGGTGTTGGCAGGAGGCTGGGTCGTCTTTCACACTCATTAAGGTTGTTGGCTGAGTTCAGTTTCTTGCTGCTGTAGGACTGGGATTCCTTCTTGTCACCTGTCAGCCAGGGTCCCTCTCAGCTCTTAGAGGCCACCCCAGGTCATAAGCCACAGGGCCCTCACACAACAGGGCCGCTTGCTGCTTCAAAACCAGAGGGAGAATATTCCTTTAGTCTCCTAATTGTAATGATGGCGGTGGCCATCCCATCACCTCTGTCATTTAACAGATGAGTGACAGCCCGTTATATTCATAGGTCTCACCCCCACTCAGAAGCCAATTATGCAGGTGGCAATCCTGGGGGTCCTTTTAGTATTCTGCCCATTACAACTTAGATGAAAGCTAACAGAAAATAGCCCAAAGACTTTGGGGAAGAAAAAAGTCTGGCTTTTTCCCAGCCCTGGACCTTAGCACTTAATTTGTTGGTGGATCTCATATTTATTTGAGTGACGATAGCATTGGTTCAGTTCATCCATTTGTTTGCGTCGTCGCTGCTCATTTACTCCTGCTAAGTTCCAGGCTTCCAACAGATGGGTGTAGTATCTTTTATATTTGTTGTAGGATTTTATTATGAAGGACCCAGTTAGAAAAGGGTTTTTTCTTTCTCATTTTTATAGAAAGAATAGACATAATGCATGTATTGTGGTGTGAATTTTAACACACGTTTAACGTAGACTATTGGCGAAGACGCCTGAGTTTCAATACCAGTGCCATCGTTTACTAGTGATGTGATGTTGAGCAAATTACTTAACTTCTCTGTGCTTCCATTTAGCTTGGGGATAGGATTTGAATTTACTGCTTGAATCTGAATTTATTACCTGCAAGCAGGTAATATTCTGGTTCAGAAAAAAAAGTGTTTGCATGCATAATTGCACTACTGTGAAATCATTTCTGAATGAATCATCACCACACTTGAGATGACTATGACTGGATTCTGAGTCCCTTGCAGGAAGGTCTGTTTATTATCTAATAAATGTCACGTTGAAGATAATTTTCCCTTCTTTTGTCTACTTTGATTAATTAATCTTATGATCCTCAGATTAATCTCATTAGTAAAGATACTTATTAGCTCTCAAACATAGGGTTATAAACTAGCCTTTCAGTATAGGATATAAGATCAGTATAAATTACCCATATATCTCATTAGAAAACTTTCTCTCCTTTGATCTCATACCCCTTGTAGTTATGGTACCATTTTGCTGCTGCTTTTCCCAGCATCTGTTCACCATGTACTGATGGTCTTCCCTCCCCCCCTCCCCCCATTCTCTTCTAGTCCATGGTTCCTTCCCCTTATTTGTCGGGTCAACAAGTATTTCTTGAATGCCAGGCACTGTCTTAGGTACCAGGGAAAGAAACATGAACCTCAAAGACTGGTGGGACAGGAGAGATACAGTCCCTACACAAACAGATAAGTTAAAATATGTAATAAGTCAGATGGTTATAAGTGCTCTAAAAATATAAAGCAGAGGAGGGTGATGGAGGAAACAACTCAAAATTGGAGTCGGGGGCTCCTCCCTGGGAAGATAAGCTAAGTTCTGAGAGCTGGAGAGTGAGCTGTGTGGTAATTGGAGAAAGGCATCCCAGGCAGAGAGCTGCACATGCAAAAGCCAGGAGGCTAGTGTAGCCAGAGCCCAAGACAGGGCAGCATGGTCGGAAGGAGCCTGGGGAGGGAGGAGGCTGGGCACGTGGAAACAGAACTCCTCACAGGGTTTGTCTTGTCCTCTGAGTATGTACCCTTGAAAAGGATCACTCCATCTGCTCTATTGAAAGTCTTCCTACGGGGAGGGAGGACTGGAATGGGGGAGCTTATTTAAGAGGTGCCTATAATAATCCAAGGGAGAGATGTACCAGCACGATAGGTAGAGAGGCAGCGAGACATGGGCAGACTTGGGTATATTTTGAAGCTAGCGCCAACAGGTTTTGCTGGTAGGTGGGAGGCAGGAACTGAAAGAAAGAGGAGTCAGGGGTGACACCAAGATTTTGGCCTGAGGAACTGAAAAGGAACACTTTTCTCCAAGAGGAGCACACTGAGCCTCTCCGGGGAAAGAGTTCAAGTTCATTTTTCCACAGTGAATTTTGAGATGCCTTAGACCTTTCTTGTCAGGGCCGGCCACTCTCTTGCCAAATTCACCGACGTTCTGCCTTCATCGTATTCAACCTTGGCAGCATTCAGCACACTGGACCTTCTTAAAACCCTTTCCTTGCTTGGTTTTTGCACCAAGATGGCACACTGTTGGCTTTCCTCCTTTCCCTTTTCCCCATCAACTGTTTTCTTCCCAGTCTCCTTGGCAGTTTTCTTCTGCTGCTCTAAGGGCAGCTTTAAATTAATCCGTTCTCCAGGGCTCAGTGCTGGCTCTGTTTCTTTTATTCTTCTCAATTCTCTGTCTAGAGGATTTCGTTTCTTCTCTTGACTCCAAATGCTGTTTATTTGCTGATGACGCCAACATTTGTATTTTCAACCCAAACTTGTTTCTTGTATATCTAGAGACTCCTGTGAATTGCTACATTACCATATGTCAATCCTGATTTCTCTACCACCACCTTCATCAACCTGTTTATGTCAGTCTTTTCTGTCTAAATGAATAGTGCCACCACTTAGCCATGCATGCAGGCTAAAAACCTGGAATAAGCCTCCATTTTCTCCATTCCATGTCATACCCAAATTATTAGCAATTTATTTCATTTCTGTTTCTAAAATACATCTGTATTTACCTGCCCTCTCTTTTCTTTGGCTCTCCTCCAAACACCCTCGTTCAAGATACCATTGTGCCTGGCATGAATTTATGAAAGTGTCTGTTAGAAACTTCATCGCTTCTACTTTTTGTTTCTTTCAAATTGTTCTCCATAGGAAAGGCAGAGTTACACTTTAAAAATACAAGTTTAAATCCCATCAATGTCACTCTCCAGGGTTAAAATTCAGTCAGTGGCTTCCCACTGCACCTGGGTTAAAAATAACACTTCTTGAGGGCACCTGGGTGGCTCAGTTGGTCAAGCAACTGCCTTCTGCTCAGATCATGATCCTGGAGTCCCAGCATCGAGGCCTGCATGGGGCGGGGGGGGAGGTCCCACTCAGCAGGGAGTCAGCTTCTCCCTCTGACCCACCCCTCCTCTCATGTTCTCTCTCTCATTCTCTCAAATAAATGAATAACATCTTTAAAAAATATAAATAAAATAAGAATAACACTTCTTGCCACGTCCTGTAAGGATCCACACCTCCTGCACACTCTCACCCCTAACCTTGCTCTACCGCCCACTCCCACCCGCCTCGCTCCCACCCTGGTCACACCAGTGGGCTTCCTCCAGCTTCACACCTTGTGTTCTTCCTTCTCTGCATGGCAGACCTTCCTCTTAGGTCTTGGTTTTGAAGTCCTCTACTCAGAGAATGCTGCCCTGACCGCACCTGCTCTGAGTAGCCCCTATTCTCCGTCATGGTGCCCTTTTGGTTTTTTTGGGGGGGGGTTGTTTTGTTTTTTTAACCCTCATAGCATCTTTTATAATTTATAATTAGTGTTTGTTTCCTTGCTCATTGTCTCCCCATTGGAGTATGAACTCCATGAGACTCCTATTTACTGCTTTAAACCCAGACACAGAGTAGGCACACAGTTAATATTTGAAGAATGAATATATACATACTATCAGGGGAAAATATATCCAGCAGCAACAGATAAGTAAATACTATTTGACATCTGGATCTGTTGAGGCTTCTCTCCTTTCAGTTCGAGGCAGGTGTTTCTTTTCTGTTCCGTGATTTGTTTTTGTTTTTGTTGTTGTTGTTTTTTTAATCTGCCAGGAAGGTTTTGCTCAGAGTGATATGCACTGAGCAAAAAGTCTGTTGACTTTGATGGTGACTGTGAGCGCTGTCTAAAAAGTTGGTTCCCTTTGTATTCCTGTCTGTTGAGACCCAGGAAGGATGTTTTGCAGTTCCAGCACTGAACCATCAGGGGGCCAACCAGACATCAGAGGATTCCTGCAACTTGGTAACCAGCCTCCTGGTTGATGGGCTAATTGTTCAGTGGTCGCTGGGGAACAAACATTTGCAACAAATGAGGACCACCTTGTGGTTTTATAGAGAAGAGAACACGGGGGCTGAGGGCTGGCCATATTGTTCACTAGCTGTGTGTGACCTTGGCAAGTTCTGTGAACCTTCGTCTTCTCCTGTGTCCAGTGGGGCTTTGAGCCCACTCGGTCACGGGCAGTCGGCGGGTGCCGTTAGTAACCTCCCATTCAGTGGATTACTAACAGCACATTTTCAGGCTCTCCTGGCTTTCTCCTGATAGGATTTCTGACGACTCATCCGGTTAGCAGTACCGTTCAGATAGGCTTCAGTGCGTTTCAGCGGCGGCCGTCTTCCCCCGAGCCCAAAGTTGCCCATGCATCCCTGTGACCTACCTGAATGGCTACTGTGGTTCTCTTGTCCCAAGAAACAAGTGAAGCCACCAGCCGGCCGAGGTGATTCAGAGAGCCGTTTGCCAGGGGACAGAGACTCCTGGGAGCCAGGAGTGGCTCTCCCAGCTGAAACTACTATTGGCCTTGGATGAACCCAACCAGAAAATGTGCTTTGGTTTTCAGAATGTTAACAGCCTCAGGTAAAAGAGAGTCGCCTCAGCGCCACCTGTTCATTTTCCCCGCAATTCTAGGCCACCAGATGCCTAGCTCTGTGATAAGACTAGGTAACCAACCACCGGATAGAAATTTGTAAACGCTGGCGTTTGATGGTTTCAAATAATTTTAAAGCTATATTGCTAAGCATAAAAATGCCCCAGTTTTTTTGACAACGCTCACTTCTGGACCTCAGTTTTTTCTTTTCAAAATTGAGAAAACCAAGATTGTTTTCTTAATAAATATCAAAGGGAGAAAGAGTCCTTTTAGGGTAAAACCTATTTGAAGGGGCAGATCCTAAAGCAGCCTTAGCCAGCCTTTGGCCTCTGTAAAGGACTGCAGTGCCTCCATCTTGCCACAGGGGGGCAGCAGTTGCTTCTCGTTGGAAGGTTGGAGGGGAGAGCGACTTCAACCTTGACCAGCACCAGGGCCTCAATTCCTGGCTAGCCTCTCTGCAGTTGGGGGAAAGAATGGGGCTGACTCTTGATATCCTGACTAAAATCCTTCTAGGCTGCCCCCATCCTGGGCGAGCCAGCGAGAGCACTGGGTTGGCTCTTTAGGAAGCCAGGGCCTCTAGTTTGGCCCCTTTGGGGTTGCATTCAGCACACCCTCAACTCAAATCCTTAAAAAAGTGCCTGGATGATTTCCAGTTTCTCATCTTGGTCAATTGCATGCAGAATGAAAAATTCAGAAGGAGAAGGGGGAGGTTTGGAGTTTTGGGGGGGGGGACGTGGAGGCAGGGCAGGACGATGAAAATAGTGGGTGTCTTTCTGTGTTGTGTTTAAGTTGCCCTAGGCCATCCAGAGGCAGGCAGCCAGGAGGCAGGTAGCTGTATATGACGCAGAGGAGATGCTGGGGGAAGGGAGAGATGTCATGGTCGTCCCCAGGGTTGCGGTGGCTGATGCCATAGGAATGGAGGAGGTAACCCGGGGTGAGGATCAAGGAGAAGGAACAGAGCACCTAAGAAGGAGGCCTGGAAGACTCCTACCAGAGTGCCAGGTAGAGGAACCTGCGGGGGAAACAGAATGACAGACCAGAAAGCACCAGAATAGTGATGTGCACAGAACACAAGGGAAGAGTGTCTCGGGAATGGGGAGTGGTCCGCATGATAAAAATCTGCGGAGAGGTCACCTGAAACCAGGGCCACTGGTGTGAAGTGTTCAATGGGGGGGACAGCACCAAAGTTACAGGGAGGCCTCGGGCAGAAACTGTCAGGCAGGAGACAGGGAAGATGACCCTGGAGGTCAGGTAAGAGACAGAAGACTGAGTCATCCTTACAGAGGGAATGGCGGGGTGCGGGGCACAGAGCTGAAGAGGGTGTTTGTGTAGGTTATTGTGTCAGGAAGGGAGAGATCTGAACTTGCTTACGTGCCGATCGGCCAGAACCAGTGGAGAGGGAGCACGGAAGACGTGGCATGAAAAGCGGGTGACGGAGGGGTGAAAGCTCCTGAGCACGTGGGACGGGATGAGAACTAGGACATGGGTGGTCTGAATCCGGCCCTTCCTCTGCTGGGAAGAAAAGGAAGAGGCAGAGGGGCGTCGGCCTGCAGTGAAGTTCGGAGGTTTGGGTCTCGGTATTTGCAGTCACTCTGTACAATTTCAAGCCACACGCTCAGAATTAAAATAAGAATACAAGAAGGAAAGGCAGTGGGCTCCCCAAACCTCTATTCTTTGCTGTCTTACAGATCTCATACACCTGGCCTACACGGTTTTTGATGTTTTATGAATTTGTATTAGAAAAACTCAGTTTTCCTACTGTGTCTCCCCTTTACTGTCACACCGACACCGCACTCACAACACTTCTGACCCCACGTGCTGGGAAGGGAGAGGTTGCCTTTACCAAGCCGCTCTGTGACCTGGGCTGGGTATTCTACAATTTAACTCAATTCTGACACTACTTCCCTGGAGATAGAGTTAGATACCACAAGGCTCCCTGAATCCAGATGCCAGCCCCAAGTCCAGCTTGTCACCTGTGCTTCTGACTGCCCGGCTGTAAATCTGAGCTTCCCACCACCCCTTGTTTGTTGCACTGAATTTCTAGAGCCACTCACAGAAGTCAGGGAAACACTTACTTATATTCACTGGTGTGTGAAAAGATATGATGAGGAGAGAGATGAACAGCCAGTGGAAGAGATACTGAACTCAGGAACTCAGCCAGTGGGCGAGTTCCAGGAGGGTCCAGAGTGAAGGAGCTTCTGTCCCCGTGGAGTTGGGGTGCATTACCCTCCCCGTGTGGATGTGTTCACCATCCTGGAAATTCCCCGAACCCTGTACTTTTGGGGTTTTATGGAGGCTTCATTACATAGGCAGGATCAATCATTAATTCTGTTTTCAGCCCTCACCCCTCTCTGGAGAATGAGGGCGGGACTGAAAATCCCAAGCTTCTAATCACAATTTCGTCTTTCTGTTGACTGGCCCTCATGGAAGAGCCACCCAGGAACCTCACCCCCCCCCCCCCGAGTCATTTCATTAGAACAGAATACACTGCTTAGAATCCTCAATTCAATGGCTTTGCTTGTACCTTCTCACTCAAAATGCCTTAAATACTTCTTGAGACCCCAGAGCCCAGCGCAGGCATGACCTTGACTGGAAGGCATTGATATGCTGCCACGGGCACTTACCCATTTCCCCCTTCTCCTGGTTTCCTTTGGCTGGGTTCCACCACCACCCCTGGCCTCCAGCCTCCAGCGGCCTCCAGCAGTTGTAGCCTCAGGGATTTCTGTTGGCACGTATTGGGTACCGAGGCCGGGGGAGATCCCTCAGTGTACCTCGTGCCCCTAAATCCTAGACACTCCTCAGGAAAACCACTTTCCCTTTTATTCCTCACTGTTCTGTGCTTTTCATAGGATCCACAGGAGAGGTTGGGTGGGGAGGGAAATTTAAGCATCAGACAGCAGGGGGCGCTAAGAATCCCTCCCTTCCCGCTGACCTCAGAGGCCAGACTTGTTCCTGCCATGGCCTGGGCAGTCCAGACCCAACTTTCCTTCGGGGGTGGGGGAGCTGTTTTGGGAGGTGGGGGCTGCTCAGGTTCTCGTGCAAACCGGCTTCCAGCAGGTGTCCTCCTGGACATGCTGTTCTGTCTCAAGCCCGGAGCAGGTTCAAGCCAGGCCCTTGTCTCCCATCACCTGAGACACACAGTCTGGGCCAAGGGCGAGACAGCCAGAAGCTCGTAGCATCCCCAGCGAAGCCAAGTGAACAATGTTCCAGATGTAATCGACCAACATGGATCACGCACGTGGAGGAAGTGGAGTAGTAGCAACGAGTATTTTATGGTTTGCAAAAATACTTTCCAGTACTCTGTCTCATCTGATAGAACCTTTATAGCGGTGAAAAAAGGGGAAAGTTGCCCACAGTCACAGAGCCGGAGCTTTACGAGCTGGTGGGCAAGCCAGCTGTCTTAGGCTTGAGTGCGTCTCTCCCAGCAGCTGTATTCTATCCCCGTAGACTTGTATAATCCTGTGATTCTTAGCTGAGAAGCTGTAATGATGCTGGGAGTCGTGGTAAACCACATGAGGATTCAGGCAGATGGTGTTTCAGGGATGTGAAGCTTCGGGAAGCAAATTTTCTGACAGACTGACCTCTTGGAACAAATTGGTGCAAATACCTTGGGCACCATGGTTTGGAGAGAAAGCTATTGAAGCAGGCTGGAAGGGTTTAGCAGACCCCAGCTTGGCACCACAATTAAAATTAAGTGTGCATTTTTGAGCGTGCTGTGCCAGGGAGTTGGAGTAGTGGAAGGGGCACGTGGTGTCATGGGGGTGTGGCTTGGGTAGCGTAGCAGGACATGCACTGAGGCAGGAAACCCAGGGCTCGGTCCTGCCTCGGACCAGCTGGGTGGCACTGAGCAAGTCCCTTTAAGCTCCGTAAGGTTTATTTTCCCAGTCTGCCCACGGAGATAAGCGATCCAGTCCATCTTATGGGGCTGATAGGATAGTCAAGTTAAATAATGGATAGAACAGTGTTTTGGACAATAGAATGTGTCTCACAAATGCAAAGCCTCATTCTCATGGAGCTGCTGGTTTCGTCCCTTCACGTGTATCTCCTAGTGGACTTGGCTTTGGGGGTAGAAGACGGTCCTGACTGTGGTCATACTCTGTGTTCTCTCTTCCTTACATCCTTCCCCTAAGCGTGGCCTTGGAAAACTGCCACCAAACGTCGTGAATCTTTGGATGAATGGGCTTCCCTCTGGTCTTACGAAGTACTCTGCCCTCTCAGTGCTCTCCTGAGGAGCCTGGGCCATGTGACTGTCCTGAGGATGGGTGCTTTCCAGAAACCCTGGTAAAGGGCAGCTTCTTCACACTCAATCACACTCTGTTCCTTCTCTTGTCCTCGTGGCTGTTTAAATACTGTCTTTTAACATGAGATAGGTTATAGAAGCATCTCTTTTATAAAGATTTTTATTTATTTATTTGTCAGAGAGAGCACAAGTGTGGGGAGGAGCTGGCAGAGGGAGAAGCAGGCTTCCTGCTGAGTAGGGAGCGCCGTATGTGCTTCGATCCCAGGATCCCAGGATCATGACCCAAGCTGAAGGTAGACGCCTAGCTGACTGAGCCACCCAGGCATCCCTGGAAACTTCTTTAAAGTCAAGAAGTATATTTAGTCAGCTGCTAAGCCAAGCACGAAGCATGGTCCTGGAGACGTCAGGGATGGCAGCATAAGGAGTGAGCACAGGGGAGCTGGAAACCGTGCCCTTCGTGTCTTGAGAGCGGGCTGTCCACGTGTGGGCATGGCTGGGAGGCAGCGATCAGAGCTGCCTTGGAACCATGCGTTCTATCAAAATGTCATCTAACACATTTCCAGTTTTGTTTATTGAATAAGTAATCATTGAGTGCCTACTACCTGCCAGGAATTGTTGCCTTCGTGCATTTTTTAAGCCAGTAAGCAAACCATCTAAATCATCACATTGATCTTCATAAAATAAGCAGGAGTCAGGTGTTATCTTCTTTTAACCTGTTAGTAAAGGTTCAATTCTGGAGGAATGGAGCTGTTTTAGAGATAATAGGAATGGAGCAAGATTTGGCTGCTTTTTGTCTTACTCCTCCACCCCTGGCTGGGTTTCCCATTGGTGTGTCAGTCTAGAGGCATCCAGACCTGCAGAGTGACAACATAGGAAAGATCAGGAAGGATGAACTGTGTTTTCACGTACCGTCTCACCCTAGTGAGGGGACTGGCTAAATGGACGTCAGAAAAACTGATATCCAGGGAAGGTGTTGGCCCCCAGAAGAGACATCACAGATGAGCTGAACTTGAGCTGGACCTCCTCTAGGAGGGGTAGGAGGTGGATCACGGAGACTCGGGTTCAGGCAGTGAGAAGCAGGAAGAAATACACTATTTAGCTAGTATGTGCTGAGTGTAGGGTAGCGATGGGGAGAGGCGGCCCCAGCAGGGAAGGCTGGACACTTTGAAGAATGTCACTGAATTTCTCTACTTAAGAGCATCTAGGGAATAGGGGCATGTGGTCAGTATTGTTCAGAGCCCTAAGATGCCCCGAGGAAGCTCCGGCGTCCCATCGCCCATCACCTTCCAGTCCTTTCTATTTGCAGATAAAAAGGCTCCCCAAATCTGGAGATGCCCTCAGCGGGAGGAATGGTGCTCGCAGTGGTATTGGGCGGGTGTGGGGATTGGATATTTGTCTTTGTGTTTGACAAATCCATGCACCTTTGTTGTCAACACCATTGGGGTTTCTTCCATCACTCGGCACTTAGGGATGTCAGAAAGATAAAGGGAACATGTTTTCTGCCATGCTCTACAATGTAAACTAATTGTACAATCTGTAAAACGGACCTTTGCCGGAGCCACCCCATCTTTTCCACATGCTTCTTCACAGGGACACATCTGATTATAAGGTCCCAGTGGGTCAGACACTGGCCTCCCCCAGCACTTTAGAACCTACTTAGTCTCCAGTGGGTGGTCTCCATTGGGCGGTCTTCCAGCAGGAAGGGAAGGATCCACGGGCCTGTGGCCTGACCGAGACAGGGCGAGACTTACGCAGAGCCTGGCGTAACCCTGGCGATGGGCCCCTCCCACTCATGGCACCCCCGTCTGTTTCCCCCGGTAGCCTGTCCGAGTCTGTCTTGGCACAAGACAGATCGTGGCTCAGGGGACGCTCCATCCCGGCGACTGGCCCAGGGGACCTTTCCGATGCCACTCTCTGGTACGACAGACGGCTCAGAAGGCCTGGGTCAGCAAGCCCTACATGGTTTGGATACGAGGAGGGTGACTAACGTTTTCCCCTCCAGCAGCAGGAATGGTTGGGCCTTCTGGGAAGGATTCCCCTGCGGGAAACTATGGAGGACGCCTGTCTCCTGAATTGAACCGGCGCATCTCTTCTCCTGCCTCTCAGTTTATTTCCGTCGTCGTCGTCTTCTTTTCGGTCCTTCCCTGGATGATGGGAGGGACCATTTGTTGAGTTTGTGCAGACGCTGAAGAGGCCCTGCTCACTGGAGTGTGCAAAAACATGGCAGGAGCACAGGTGCTGTGGTCTGAAATGTTTCCGAAGGGAAGGGGAAGAAGAGCAGTTACTCTGACAGCAAGCGATGCGTTATACTAATATCATAGAGAGTTGGTTTTTTTTTTTTTTTTTTTTTAATGTGTGGTCACTGAAGAGATTTTTGGCAGTTGGCTCTCGCTTAACTAGATCTGTATACAGCACGCTGGAGCCTGGTTAAGTGCCTCTGGTTTTTTTTTTTTACAGGCAGAGTTTTGGTGCCTAGGGGTCTGGGCAGCGGACGAGGAGGACGTGTCTGCAGGCAGGGAGTGGTCGGCGTGCTCCCAGCTTGCCAGATCCGTGGCTGCAATGCTTTGGTCTATTCCCCCGGGCTCCAGGGGAGGCCGCATCACCTCTCAGCCCCTGCAGGACGGCCTGGAGGAGCGTGCACGGGCGACTGCCTTGCTCCAGTTGAGGCAAAGGAGCGAGAGGCAATGGTGGGATGTCCCCGAGCCCTCCCAGACGGTGCCGACACTGTTCTGATGTAGAAGCTGTAGGAGGGAGGGTGTCTTGGGTCTAGACTTCTGGTCTCCCTAGGCCATTTTTAATTTCAACGAGCAGACTTAAAAATAGAGCCGAATCATTCAGTGCCAGGGAAAAGTACAAGAAACCCACATGGGTGGACAGACCCCTAACCCTGATGTGTAGCTTTGGTTGATAATGAGAGATGCGCACAGGACACCTGTGTATGTGCTCTTTGGTGCTCGGCAAGCTCAGCCTTTCCATCATAGGACAGACCCAGCTGGGCGCTGTTGGAACCAGAGATCAGCTTTTCACCTATGTTAGCCCCAGAACTTAGAACATTTGCCTCCATTTGGTGACTACACTTGGTAATCGCTATTGTAGACCCAAGAATTCATTTTTTTAATCCTATCAACCTGAATATTGAAGGTCTAGAATCCAGGGAGAGCCCCATCTATATTTTAAATGTGTAATTGAGAAGGATTAAAAGGTTGGAGGAACTTTTTTTTAATCACATCTTACAAAAAGAAAAACTGCGTTGAGTACAAGTGTTATTTCTTTAAATGTGGTTCTAGGGGGAAGAGAACTAATACTTATAATTTATCTACTATTTGCCTGATACTTTATATATTGTTATTTAAAAATCCTCAAAAGTCCTATGTGATGATCGTCATAAAGGCAAGTTGAGGTGTAAAGTGTGTGAGCGGTTGGCCCAGCTCTGACCAGCTAAGGGAGATAGGATCTGGATTCAAATCCTGGGAATTAGTCTCCAGAGCCAGGTTTTCACTCCCAACACTCCTGATGTTGGGCCAGAGAAATCTCTGTTATGGGGGCTGCATCTCTGCTCACTGGATGCAGGTAGAATCCCCCGACTTATGAAAGCCAGAAATGTCTCCAGATACTGCCCTCTGCCAGTCAGCAGTGGAGAACCACGCTCTAGGGGATTAATGTTTCCTGCCGTTGCACATTCAGAAAGAAATTCGGGGGTGCCCTTAAAGACTACAGATGCTACCGTTCACTAATGTTTATAGTGAATTTTCTTATTATAACCATAATGAAGTCCACTTGTGGATGATTTGGAAAATAAATTGTTTATAATCTCACCACCTAGAGAGACCCACTTTCAGCATTTAATATATTTCCTTCCAGTATTTTTCTCTATGCACATACATGTAGTTTTAAAAAATCATACTTTTTTAAAAAAGGATTTATTTACTTGAGAGAGAGAGAGAGAGAGCAGGGGGAGGGGAAGAGGGAGAGAGAGAATCTTAAACAGACTCTGCGCTGCGCACATAGCCCGATGTGGGGCTCCTTCTCACAACTGCAAAATCATGACCTGAGCTGAAGCCAAGAGTCAGAGCTTAACCAACTCAGCCACCCAGGTATCGCCCAAATCGTACCTTTTTATCTGAGTGTTTATACTTCATATTTTTATGTGAATTTTATACTTAATATTACATAAAGAACTTTTTGTATTTCATTAAATAATCACTAATTATTTTTAGTAACTGCATTATATCCTTTTTTATGTTTACATCACAGTTCTGTTAAGTATTACCCAAATGTTGGACATTTAGAGTTTCTCCAGTTTGTTTGCATTATAAATATTGCTTCAGTGAACATATCAGCACAGACATCTTTGTGTGGACTCCTCATCATTTCTCTAGGGTATATATATATTTCTATGAAAAGAGAAATTGGGTCAAGATCCATGCCTGTTTTTATGCCCCATTTCCTCCATATTGTTACATTGTTTTCTGTAAATGCTGGACTAGCCTGGCTACCTTCTCCTGTTCATGGGAGTCTTGTCTTGCTTCCTAACTGGGAGTATTACCTTTTTTAAATCTTTTCATTTGGCAGACCAAATAACGCTCATTGTCTAAATTTGCGTTCATTGGATGACCAACAAAACTGACCATCTTGGGGGACCTGGGTGGCATAGTCGGTTGAGCCCCCACTCTTGGTTTCAGCTCAGGTCGTGGTCAGAGGGTCATGGGATCGAGCCCTGAATTGGGCTCTGTGCTCAGCGTGGTTTCTGCTGGAGGTCCTCACCCCCTCTGCCCCTCCTGCTTGTGTGTGCTCTCTTTTTCTCTAAGATAAATAAATCAATAAGTCTTAAAAAAAAAAAAAAGCCTGACCATCTTCCCATCTATTATATAGCTATTTACTTTCATTATTCTCCAAAAATATTTGTTGATGAGAGGCACCGTTGGTTTAGTAAATCCAAGTGTGTCTCACCACTTGAAGATCTGTTGCTTTCTTCACAGCTCAGACTTACAGCTGAGGCTTCTTAAAAGCTTTCCAAGTAGCGAGACAGGGAGACACAGGGCAGGAGTTGGGAGAAGAGATGGAAGGGAATGCTTGTGTATAAATTGTCCATGACCTAGCCAAAATGAACAGCCCTGAGCTTGGAAGAAGAAAAAAAGGGGAGAATGGCTTGTGCAAGAGGTTCGCAGACAGTGAGTAAAGGCCTGCAGAAATACTTGCTTGGGGAGTTCCCGTGATGGCCACCAGGTGGTGCCATCGGCCCAGGACGATTCGGTTTCTCTGGTGTGGAAGGGCTGGGGAAGCGTGTTACTAAGTGGTCGTTAGGTGAGGGAGGTGGTCAGAAGGCTGAGCGCCAGTCGCACACATAGGACATTCACCAGTTAGGTGTTTGTAACTAACCTGCCAGTGATCACCAGTTGGCATGCTGCACCTGTGTGTGTGTGTGTGTGTGTGTGCATGCATGTGTGTGTTTGTGTGGTTTTTATCACTCCGAAAAGAAATTCTATTCCTGTAGCCATCATTCCCCCAATCTCTGCACCCCCCCCCCACCCCATGCCTTGGTCCCCTTCCCCCAGACCCTGGCAACCACTAAGCCAATTACCATCTCCAAGAATTTGCCTAGTTGGGGCATTTCATATACGTGTACAAATATATATGCAGTATAATACATGCAAGAGGGGGTCTTCCGTGATAGGGCTGTTTTCTGTTGCTACTTTTACTGCTTGCCCCAGCCAGCGCTACCCCTGTTAACTTTGTGGCACGAGGCACCAGCGTAGTGAGATAAACTGATGATTTCAAGTGCTATAGCATTTCCACTTCCGTTAGGACAGAGAGAAATACCCAGAACAACAGTTTTCTGACCTGGGAAGCTTTTAGAAGTAAAACATCCTGGCCCCCAGTATCTCCAGGAATTCAAATTTGGTGGTTCTGGGAAGTTGGGCTGCTTAGGATTTGGGGGAGGGGTGCTCCAGGCCCTTTAACTGATAGCGGAGCTGTCAGCAATGAGCAACGGATGGTCAAGCCTGGGAGAAAAGGAACCTTGGGTTTGAGCAGAGACATGGAAATGACATGGCCCTTCCCTGCAGACTGGCTCTCTCTAGAAGCTGCAGCTTTAAACCCAGTGCCTCTCCTGGGAAAGCAGCTGTACCCTCATCGTCTGCCACGTTGCATGCTACAACGCTGGCTCATGTCAGTGTCATCTTTGACTCAGCATGACAACAGTGCATAGTTGAAGGCCAGCAAAGCCAATGACATCAGCCTTATTTACTGTTCAGCTGGCAAATATGTGCAATGTGGTATAGCAGAAAGAACACTGAATTAGAACATTGTACTGAATGCCCCCGAGGGCCGTGGCGACATCCGGTGAGTGTAGAGCTGGAGATGTGGCACAGGGCATGAAGTGGGGTATCGAACCCCAGGTCAGCATGGGGCTTTAGAGAGCATCTTGTCTACCTGCTAGTTTCATGTAGAGAAGATTGTGGCCTTGAGAGGGGAGGTTCCTTGCTGTAGGTCGTATACCAGCTGTTAGTTCAGTTGGGACTAGGGCTAGGGTCAGATCCTCGGCCTCTGTCTCTTTTCTCACTATGCCTTACTTCTCCGCATCTCTCTCTTTTGGGATCTAGAGAATCCTACCCAACTGCCTTTTGTTTTCAGAAGTGAGGAAACCCAGGCCTAATTTGTCCAGTGTTACAGAGCTAATTGATTTATATTTGCTTTGGATGAGTGGGAGTGGCAAGGATGACAGATGAAAAATCCAAGATGGCATTCATGGATGGCTTTTCAGAACAGCCCAGAGCAGATCCAAGTTCTGTGAGGCGTGAAGCTTATGCAATTGAGAAACCCTCTTTACGAAAAATAATGCCAAGTTACAAATACAAAATTAGGTCCAAGGCTTTGGAAGCCATCTGTGCAAAGGACAGGCCCTGAATCTTACACATCTTTCGTCCCACTGTAAATCCACCTCTAGGAGCAGTCCTAGCAGGATCCCCGGTCATATGTGTCCTACCAGGTTCTTTTATGTATATAAATGACGTGTGTCCTGCTGAGAACCAGTTAGCTGCCGCCAGTTGCATGGAATGGAGGCCGTCCTGTAAACAAACACGTGCTGAGGGTCTGTTTCACGTAAAGTGTGCTGAAGGACACAGAGAGGGGATGGAAGCTGGAGTCCGGCTGAGCCTCATCTCGAGCGCACAGTGAACACCGGTGCCAGTCCTCCTCACCAGTTGTGGCACTGTGATCCGGCCCCAGGGCGCCGCAGGGAGCCTAGCCTCTGTTTCTGTCCCGGTTTTGGGCTCAGAGAGTTTTCCTCCTCGGACATTCCTCTCCCTCTATTGAATGTGGCGTGGACCTCAACAGCGTACAACCCTAAGGGGTTTATGGATAGAAAACTTGCCCAGGTTTAAATGACATTCCTTTGGCTGGGCACCTCCCCCACCCAAGTCCCTTAAATATCAAATCACCACCTTGAAAGGAATTACAAGTCCATTTACTTATCAGGGCCACTTTCCCCCAAAATGTACCTAATGCTGTTGAGATAATTAGAGTAGCATTAGTATCCCAAATAATCTCTATGCATGTTCTCGAGACATTTATTTTATTTCCATTTTGGTAAGACATCTTTACACAATTCTGTTAATTTAACTGATCACATTAACATTAGTTCCTATATTTTAAAAAAATATATATATATGTGTGTGTATATATATATATATCTCCTGGTTTCTGCTACTTTCTGAGAGATAGAACATGGTGCTAGAAATAAATCCAGGGTCAGGAGTGGGACGAGTTTAGTGGAAGGTGTTTTTGTTGTTTGCTTTATTTCATTTTTTACTGTCACATTTCATGTTTATTGAGTTCTTGTGGATGAAAGGAGAGCTACGAGGTCATAAGTCCCTTTTGGGAAAACCAAGGATTGTTTGTGTCCCCTTTCCATTGGTGGGAGCAATGGTTGAGGCCCTCAGGATCACCCAAAACTTGTTTTGTTTTTCGTGACCATCTCACCGTCATTTGGAAACAAACCTTCTGGAACGTTAAAGCTCGAAGGGGCACTAAAGGCTTGGGAGGGTTTACAACATCTTCTCCAAAAGCAGCATGGAGAGTTCCCAGTCTAGTCGAGGAGTGGCCTGTCATTGCTGATGTCACAACCAATCCTGTCACCCTCGGGTCCCTCCCTGCTTGGAATCACAGATTTCAAACATCCTCAAAAGCTCTTTCCCAGTGATTCCAAAACTCTTAACAAATCCATCCTAAGAAAAAAATAAACAAATATGCAGAAGAGCAGAAGGATAATTAGGGTATGGTTTTAATTAAAATTGTTAAGTGTTCCTTCTCAAAATCTTATTTGAGCCGCTAAATATGCAAAAGCAAACTTCGGAGTGGAAAAGCAGTCAAGGCCATTACCATTACGGATTTTGAATTCTGCGATGAACACATAGTTTATTTTTCATCTTCGTCTTCTTGACATCCAGGGAGTCGAGTCGTGGCTGGGATTTTAAAACAGAATGGCTGTCTATGGCATTAGGCGTGCGCCGGGAGAGATCGCGGAAGAGGCAGATCCCGCCGCCACGGGCCTGTGGACCGGTGAACCCGCTTGCTGCTCCACACTTCCCGTAAAGGGACTCCCAAAGAAACACATCGAGCGGGTGCGCTCAAACTGCCCGAGGTGGGCTGGAGCCGTCTGGATGTTTGCTGCAACGCGGTTAACTCGTGACTCTGGGCTTTGCCAATTATCTGGGCCCGTTTACCTCTGTCCCCACGCCACGGGCCGTTGGGCTGTTTCTCTGTTTATTGACATCTGAATCCAAGGGGAAAGAAGTGAACACTTATTAAGTGCTATGTTTGTACCAGTTAATCTTCTCAATGAAGTATTATTATCGCTCGTGTTTTACAGAGAAGGAAAACAAATATCCCAATGGGTAAGACCCTTTGCCTGGGATCACACAAGTGCCGAATCGTGCATTGTAAAAGGACAGCCACTTCGTATTGGCCAGTTCCACGCACAAGGACTATTTTATTTTATTTTCTCCTCCTGCCGCCCCCTTAAGACTGGTGTTCCTTGTATCCTCAGGTTAGAGACGAGGTCATACAGCTAGGGGGAGGGAGGCACGTGGGTCGCAGAGCCTGAACTTTTCCCACCAGGCCCCCTCTGTGTACCTGAGCTGTCCAACCCGGACACCAGCCACGTGGGGCTACTAGACCCGCGAGATGCGACCCACTTGAATGGTCACGTGCCCTAAGTATAATCTACACAACCGATTTTGGACATAGTTCAACAAAAATGCAAAATATCTCATTACTCATTTTTTCAAAATACTGATTACATGTTGAAATGATAATATTTTGGGTATGTTGAAGTAAGTAAAATAAGTTATTAAATTTAATTTCTCTTATTTCTTTTTACTGTTTGAGATGAGGATACTAGACCATTCCAGCTCACCGGTGTGGCTCATGTTCTATTTTCACCTGACAGGGCTCCTATGTACTATTCCAAGTAACAAGGGACTGAATTTTATCCAGGCCAACAGTGTTTCTCGCCAGTAGTTCTAGTTAAAATTTTAGTTGAAGGTGTAGGTGGACAGCTTGAAGCCATTTAAAATTTTTTTGAATTATTTTTTAAAGCTATTTTTAAAAATGCCTTACAAATGTATATGTTAAAACATGAAGCCTGGGTTTATTTATGAATTTGAATTGTGCTCTCTTTACCCCCATGACCATCTGTGGGTAAGAAAGATAGCCATTTTTAGGGTTCAAAAGAAACCCCTGAGTTACCATTCCAGTGTCTCCCACATGGAGTGCTTGCTCCGCCTGTCCAAGTGCCTGCTCCCGGATGCCCCTCTTCTAGGCTCCACCGAGGGGAGTTGCCTGCCACTTGCCACACAGCCTTGTGAACGATCACCTTTGTGTCTCCTCCAACACGGCGCTGGGTGCTTGGCCCAGGCACCGTGCCTGGCACTTAGCGGGCGCTCAGTGAGAAGTTTAGCGGTTTTCATTGTTTTTGATGTTATTTTATTCTTAATGACTAATACCCGGCAGAGATTACATGGGAGACAAAAGGAGGAAGCTGGGAATATTTGTGTGCAGTGAGAAAACTGCAGGCCAGAAAAACGGTACCAGAGCTGTGTAGAAGATTTCATCAGAGCGAACACCCCACCCCTGCCCCCCACCTCCGACACACGCACACCACCTGCTCTCCCTTCCTGAGGCTGGAATTTAAAAAAAAAAAAAAGGAAAAGAAGAGAAAGAAGGAGGAAGAAGGAAGAAGGAGGAAGAAGAAGAAGAAAGAAGGAGGAGGAGGGCGGTGGCGGGGGAGGTAGTAACTACTAGAAAATCGGAAGCAGAAAAGAATGCCCTATAAGGAGATCACTGTCCAAAACAAATGTTCACACTAGCTGTTTATAAAAGATACTTACTTATTACAGCAACTTCGGTTGGAGAAAGGGAGGTCAGGCATCAATAATTAATGCAGGGAGACCTTCGTTGTGGTCCAGAAGGCCTTCCCTGACTCAACTCAAGTCCCCTCATCTTAATCTACAGAGGAGTAGATGGAACTGCTGTATGAAAGAATTGCATCCCTGAGCTACGTGCCCAGCCCAGGCCAGAACCTCGGAAAGGAGATTCTTGACAGCAAGCAGCTCACAGAAGGGGGCTCTGGGCTGGCCCAGAGCTGGCCCAGCTCCGCCACCTCCCACCTCTGTCCCATCCGGCAAGGGCCCGGCTCAGTCTCTGCCACGCCCTACGCACACCTTCTCTGCCATGGGTTCCCAGTGTCGTGCTTCCCAGTAAAGCCCAGGCTGGCTGAGAACATCCAGCCCCCGATGAAACCATCGAAGAGCTGTGAGTCTGGGGCTGGGACTACTCCCGCTGTCACGTGGCTTGGTGTTGATGTCATCTATCAGCCCTCCCAGGCTCCTGCAGACCTCCCTCGTCCTTTCCCCGTGTGTCAGAAGCTAGCTCCTTGTGTACCCCATTGCTGATTATAAACCTTCTGGCCGTTTACTTGGCTCTGGTCTGGCCACCCATGTTCTACCCGCATTGATTTCTGCCTGCCTGCGGGGACCGACCCTACACTGCCCTTTCTCTTTACCCAAGAACCTGTGCTGTCCCCTTGTCTCTTGAGCTGCTACACCAGGGGACCTAGGACTCCTGTGAGGGAAGTCACTGCTTTAAGTTACAGTGATTACCCCAGAAATTATCTAAGCTGCAGATGTCTTACACAGGAGCAGAGGACCATGTTAGTTAGTACTCATTACCGTGTCGGTGGAAAGCCTTCCCCAGAGGAATGGCACATGGACTCGGCTCATCTTCTAGAACAGAGATGTGGGGCTCTTGCTCTGCACAAAGGACGTTATCAGTAAGTGGAGTGTCAGAAAGGAAGATGAACTTGGGAGATTTCAATAGCTGGAGACAGTAGGACTCTAGACAGGACCAGGTCCTGAAGGGCCCAGGTGTATATCTTGACTTTTTAATGTTTTTTTAATTGTTTTTTTACCTGGTTTTTTAAATGGTTTTCTCCATGTCTTCATCCTACCACAGTTTTGTTTAAATGTCACATTATTTTTTTCAACAATAAGTGATACCTCAACTCAAGCTCTACTCCGACTCCCAGTTAAGTCATATAATTGCAGCAAGAATCATAGAATAAAGGTTTTAAAGGACCCCCAATGGGCCTTAACCTCAGTACAAAAAACATACTTGGCTTCCATACAAATTGTCAGATAGAGACCTCACTTCAGGCAGCAAATAAAGTTACATGAAGGGATTAAAAGTGCTGCTGCAAATTACCTATTAAAGTGGCTTTTTAAAAAACCTGCAAAATTCACAGCTATCCTCCAAGCGCCTCATTTTCAAATTAATGTATTTTGTTCTAATTTGGGGTTTTGTGTGACTGCGTCGGGGAGGGGTGGGGCTTGTGGTGGCTGTAGGAGAATTAGTTAAATTTGCAGAATAAAATTTGAACTTTTGCAAATGAGCAAACAGCCAAAACAAACACCGCTTTGGAAAAAAATACACATTTTCTTCTTTTGAAAAGCAAGCAATGCCTAAGCAAAATACCTTAAAAGTGAACTAAAAAGCTTTTCTAAAATAAACAACTCTGCTTGTGATCCTAAATTGGGACCATATGTAGATGTGAAAACCACAGACGCAGCGGTCCGCCTCCGAGTTTCTGCCTGCACTGTTTGCGTGCCTCCGAGTAGATGATGATAATGTTGCCTTTGGTCCCAAAGGAGCCCGAGTTTTTTAGATCCTTGTATTGGGGAGGTGGGGGTGGCGGGTGAAGCAGAAGAAGAAAGAAAAGGAACGAAAACAAATGCCTTTCAAGACAGAGTATCCGAACGATGCATTATATTTTGCTTATCTGCCGGCAGTTTCAACTCAGTCCAGATCTCTCCTGCACCTTTAGGGTCGTGCCAACGACGGGGCTCGTGGAGGATGCCGGCTGCGTGGGGACGTCCCTGTGGGGGACCAGGCTGGCACTCAGAGCTTTTGGATGGCTCTTGCAAACTGCCTGGACCAGCCCCCTTGCCCTGGGGCAGATCAATGAATAAGCCAGTTCAGCAGAGATAGAATCATTTCTTTGTTTTTCTCAATTACCAAATGCTGTGTGCTTTGGGGTCACTTGTCATGGGTTTAGGGAATGTGGCTATTGCAACATAAGTCCTCACCATTCTAAACAGCTTCGGCCAAGCTCCGTTACCACGGAGGAGAGTTGAGGCCCTAACACCCATCTCTAATGGTAAATGATTCTACATTCATCATCTCCTTCTGGGACACATAGTTCTCTGTCCCCATTGTGCTCGTAGTCTCCCTCCACAAACCAGCATTTCCATTGGATGGATATGTGTTTATGTGTTTTGCCCCCTTGACTAGATGACAAATCCTTCAGATTATGTCACCTGGGCAAGAATGGAGGATGCCTGCCCTGAAAAAACCGAGTAGGATGAGTCCAAGTATTAACTTATTTAGTATTAAGTGGTGTAAGGAGGTACTGCTGTTAAGAAAAAGTTCCAGAGTTTTGAGCCCCTGTTACTTGCTGCCCCAAATACAGGGCTGTGATCATCAGAGTGAAGAATACATAGGATTGTTAATTTGGGCTCTGTTAATTGTGCTGTTAGGAAATACTGATTGGATAATAAAAGGAGCAAATATTTATTTAGCATGCATACTACATGTTACTAGACCGCGAACTAAGTATTTTGCATATAATCTCTTATTTGTTCCCTCTCTGCACTGCTACCTCCCCCTGTGAGCATACTATCCCCAAATTCAGAAAAAGGAAATAGGGGCGCATGGGTGGCTCAGTGGATTAAAGTCTCTGCCTTCAGCTCAGGTCATGATCCCAGGGTCCTGGGATCGAGCCCCACATCGGGCTCTCTGCTCAGCAGGGAGCCTGCTTTCCCCCCTCTCTATGCCTCCCTCTTGCCTATTTGTGATCTCTGTCTGTCAAAAAAATAAATAAAAGCTTAAAAAAAAAAGAAAGAAAGAAAAAGGAAATTGACATCAAGAGAGATTGGGATGTTCTCAGAAGTGTGGCAGAAAGTGGACTTGAACCCAGGATCTTTTTTTTTTTTAAGATTTTATTTATTTATTTGACAGACAGAGATCACAAGTAGGCAGAGAGGCAGGCAGAGAGAGAGGGAGAAGCAGGCTCCCTGCTGAGCAGAGAGCCTGATGTGGGGCTCGATCCCAGGACCCCGGGATCACAACCTGAGCCGAAGGCAGAGGCTTTAGCCTACTGAGCCACCCAGGTGCCCCAGACTTGAACCCACGATCTTAACAACAGGGAGCCATAAAAGGTTCCCTGTATAAAAGATGCTCTCTTTTCTTTGGGTCCTCAGTAAATGGAAATTAGTTGCTTTTTAATAATATGTTTGAATTTTAGGACTCTTTATTTCTTACCAGGAATCTAGGCAAAAATGCCTCCTATATAGTTAATTTGGAGGATGGACATGTATAGAAATGACTATTTTTTTCTTCTTTTTAGCTCATTTAAATTATTTGACCTGAAGGAAGCAGAAACATGAATATCGAACATCGAACATTTTAAGATCCCACCCTTACATTGTCCATTTTTTTTCAGGTGTTCCCCCCAATCCCCTTAATAAGGGCTAAATTGTGTGTCTTTGTTCTCCGAACTCTGTCTTTGCTCCCGTGCAGACAGTAGTGTGTAGCCAGACTCCCCGAGTGCTGTGCTAAGGAGAAATCCAAGGTGTGGCTTGTACAGGAGGGGACAGATTCATCCTCCCATCTTGGGGAAATTGTAGTACTTTGTGTAACAGCGTATGTGTTTACCTCCGGTGGGGTGTTGGGGAGGGAGACAAAATTGTGGGGCAGCCAGAGCTTCTTCAGTTTGTCCCTCAGGATTTCCTGGGATGCAGGCTCCTCTTCGTCCCCTCGTGGTTACACTGGAACTGCGCACTGTCCGTGTCCCGCTGGTCCCCTTCTGTGCCTGCTCAGAGGCCTCTGAGGCCCAGGGCCCTGCCTCCTCTGTTCCAGTTTACTTGCCCTCCTCTGGCTCCGCTGTGGCTCAAGAGTGTGAGGGGCAAACCAGAGCAGGGCAGCGTCCTTCGGAGTCGCCTCCCCGATGCCTCGGGGTCCCAGGCTAGGAACGCAGGAGAAGCCGGGGGCGCCTTTATAAACGATGCACGGGGACGTGCAGGAAGAACGAAGGCCCAGACCGCAGGGTATTTTTAGCGTGGGCTGTTTGTGGTGACCTAAGTGAAAACTGCTGGCTCCTCTCCCTTCAGCTGAATGGCTGGTATTCAGGAGAGTGTGCCCACTCCCTGCCAGACTCTGCTCACGGAGCTGCCTTTTTACGAGGTGGCTGACTGGCTCCTTGGCACCAGGCTGCCCGGCCACAATTCTCCCTTATTGCCCGCTGCCCAGTCATGTGGCCCCACGGGCAGCCCCGGCGGGGCGCTGCGGGCTTTGGGGGTCTGGGGGAGACTGCTGGCTGCGAGCTTATCAGAGTGTTACCCAATCGTGAGGCAGAGTCCGCAGGGCCAGGGCTGGGTCTGGAGGCTTTAACTCTCTGGCATGAGGCTGGCACGCAGATGCCACGGAGCCACAGTGGCAGGGACCACGGCCGCTCCCCACTCCAGAGTCGTTCTGCTGAGGCCCAGCCGTGGTGGGGGGAAGCTGACCCTCCTGGTCACAGACAGCTTGAGGCCTCAGAGGGAGCTGGACAATAAGAGAGGCTCCCATTATTCTGACAGGTCATTCTACCAATGACAGTTCTGGAGCTAGAGCTGATCTTGGGAAGATGAAGCCCCCCCCCCTGACAAAGGGAATGGATGGGCTGGATAGAGCGTTTTGGGGGTCCCCCTGGTGCCACTGTGGAATGGGAACAGGGCTGGGGTCCCAGTCTCCAGATAGTACTAACCTGCTGAGTGATTTCAGGCAAGTAACAACCTCCGAGGACTCCCTTTCTCACTTAGGAGTAGTCATGCTTGTCTTACTGACCTCATGAAACATTTTTAATGAGGATATAAAAGCGCTTTGAAACTATTGAAACAGTCATAGTACAAAAAGGCGACAGTGGTGCCGGACCTCATTTATCTTCTTCATTTCTGGCCAAGCTTGACTTTTACCAAAACTGTCCCACCAGTCCCAGCCAGAAGGGACTCTTGTATTAGATGGTGTTAGGTCTTCGGGCTCTGTGAAGGACATCACCTGTATGTGAGAACTTACCTTCAAAATGGAAGTATTTACTTCGAATTCTCACAGAATTTGTTTGAATGGGAAAAGGTGCAGTGGGATCCTTTCCTTGTGAAATGTGAGCACGTGCCTCCATAATTAGAGTAAAACCTTAAATGAAAAGATGTCAATGGTAGCCACAGCTCCTTTATCTGAAACCTCAAGTGAATTTTAGAAAGCCTCTCAATGGCTACCCTGGACATTACAAATCCATGAACCAAGATCATTACCCCAAGGCATCTCTCAGAGATAATTTAACTTTTTTTATACTTAATTTGAGTAAGTTTGGCTCTGTCATTTATTAACCTCTTGCTACTGAAGGTGTGGTGTGTGGACTGACAGCATCACCATTCCCTGGGAGCTTGTTAAAAATAGAGTCTTAGACCCCACCCCTCATCTATTAATCAGAACCTGCATTTTGACAGGATCTTCGTGTGATTTATGTGTGCAGTACAGCAAATTGGAGGAGGGGATTTGCAAGGTTGAGGCCCACTCTTTATTTATGTATGTAAGTACTTCATTATGAAAAGGACCTGGGATGACTCAGATTAACAACTGACAAGGAGGGAGAAGACGAAGAACTATAAAAGCCATTGTAGCTAGGACTGTGTCATAGGGTGATGTCACCGTGTGCACTTCCCCACAGTGAGAACACACTGCTGGAACACTATGTAGTCATTGATACCACCAGTAATAGTCCCAAATTCGCAAGAGGAGGGACAGTAGTATTCCCAATCTGCTATTCAAAGTCTTTACCTAAAATTCATCATGAAAATTTTCCTTTAAAATGGTTAAATAAATGAATCTTGATGTTAAAGGGGATGCTTCAGGGATGTGCATACTATATGGAAAACCACATTCTCCAGGAAAGAGATATGTGAAATGTCATTATAGTTTAATTACATTAAATTATAATACTCGATTCATTCGTTTTCTTTTCTTTTTTTTTAAGTGCACTACATATAAGAGAGTCAAATGACATCAAGACAAGGCGTGATACCAGAGGTTTACTCTACTATATAACTAAACAACCAAACAACTCAGCTGATACCACAAAATCCCCATGACTGAAGCCAAGCAAAATTTTTTGGGTCAATAGGTAATTTTCACTTATTAGATACTGCTAACTGGTCTTCAAAATCACTAAGAGAGTTTTAAGTTAACCAGAAAAGCTAGTGCCCTTTCCCAGGTGAATGAGTATTGGAGGTACAGGCCCAGCTGGTGGCCCTTAGGAGTCTTGCTGGGAGCCGCCATGTTGAGACTGCCCAAGCCCATGGGTGGCAAAGTGAGAATGAGGTTGAGCAGATAGCCAAATGAAATAACAGATTTACCGATTTAAAAAGGACATGCAGAGGAGGGAGAAGCCAAGCACAGGTCGGGGGTGGGAATACAAAAAAGAGCTGAACGCTGTTAGAGAAATCCCCCAAGACATGGGAAAGTGCCTCAACAGATTGTTATGGAGGGTTTCAGTACAGAGCCAAGAGCTCTGGCCTGGACCGGACAAACCTCAGTCTTCTTCCCCTCCTTCCCCACCCCTTGCTTCCATTGCCTCTGAACACTACCACCGACTGACACTTCACTGCCGTAACAGTGCGAAGAAAACCCACCTGTGGCCTAGAGCTTGAGCATAAACAGCTGCGCGGTACCAACTGTATTAAAGAAAGCCAAGTTTATATAAGCAAAACTGAGCCTAAAACCTATTTGGCCAGAATTGAATATTTTCTCTTTATTCTAGAGACATTTGTGGAGAGGTAGGGCTGTGAGGGAAACAGATAAATAAAGCATCATCACAGGATAGAATTAATTAATTGCCTGAAATAATCTTAAAGCTGCAGTGAAAGATTCTGTCTTTACCAAAGGCATTATTTTCCCTACTCAGGGGGCCTCTATGCTTTGGAGACCTCACGGGCTTTGACTCATCTTCCCCTTGTGCACTCTTTGAAATCTCTCTTCTTTCTACTCACGTCATGACTACCCCAACCCCAGTCCTCCTTGCTCCACCCCTGAGTTTCAGCAGTAGCCTTAGAGCGGGACTTCTTCAACTTCTTCCAGTCTGTCTTTGTACAGCAGTCTTTAGAAGGACACTTGGATACAGTGGCTCTGGACTAGGGGGGCATTGGAGTTTTCTGATATGCCTCCTTTTTTTTTTTTTTTAAGATTTTATTTATTTATTTGACAGAGAGATCACAGTAGGCAGAGAGGCAGGCAGAGAGAGAGGGGGAAACAGGCTCCCTGCTGAGCAGAGAGCCCGATGCTGCAGGGCTCGATCCCAGGACCCTGAGATCATGCTTGAGCTGAAAGCAGAGGCTTAACCCACTGAGCCACCCAGGCGCCCCTCTGATATGCATCCTTAAGTGGGAACAAGGGCTTTGAATTGTTATGAAATTAACATTCTGTGTAACATGCAATTATTACATTGCTCTCCTGCCCAGAAAGTTTGGTTGCCATTTATTATTATGTTAATTCATACTTGTCTGCTTACCACTGGCCTTCTCCCCTTTTCCTAGCTCCCCCCTTCCCCAACAGTGCTCCTCACAGATACTCAAACATTCCTTACTTACACCTACCTCTGCGCTCTCACTTGTGGTTCTTCCTTTGTCACCTGTAATGATGGATCCTGTCTTTGATGAGTCCAACTCAAGGGTCATCTCTTTCACGGATGTTTTCTGGGAAAGCTCTCTGTTTCCTGAATTTTTTATATCATTTACAGTCTGTACCATAATGAATTATGTCAGGGAATTTATTTTATCATATACCACTGGCTTATTGTGTTAGCCTTGAAGAACCATCTAGAATGAAGAACCATTAGAGAGCAGGAGCCATGTCTTTTGCATTTGTTTTCTGCAGCACCTAACATAATCACTGGTATGTTGCTTCCTGCAGGAAGTCCTCCGTGTCATACATCTGGGTTAGATGTTTCTTCCCTCATGTCTGTGACATCTTGCTGTATCCCGGTTACATTAGAAGTGCATTCCAGCTCTGCATTGCTAGTGTGTTCTTCTCCATGCATCTTTTGTAGACTGTAAACCCGGAAACCCCCATTTACCTGGTTTTAGCTCTTAGTCCAGGTCTTGATATGTAGTATGTGCTTCAGACATATTTTTTAAAAAGTGTTTGATTAATGATTTTAAAATCTGTGTTTGGTTGAGACTGAGACCCCCTAGAACAAAGAGCATCCATAACATCGTAACATTTTGGCTGAGTTGGTTTTAAGTGGGATAAATTGAACATAATCTAAACATAATCTAAACATAATCTAATGAACCCGATAACTAGCATTTGGTTGCATACTCAAGTATATCATTTCCTAATTATTTCCTGTATGTGTTTTCTTGTCTATAAAATTCAAGCTCCTGGAGAGCGAAGGATAGCATTTGTTATTTCCATGTATCTCCCGCAGCTCCTACCTCGATGTTTCTCAATTTGAGGTCATCAAATGTAGTTTTTAAAAGAGCCTGTGTTATAAGGTATCAGATGGTATGAAACATCTGCTCCCCTTAACAAGTGTTACATTCATTTTAATGGCACTGGTGCACAGAGGTAAATAGAGCCTTGGCAGGCCCTCCATAAAGGAAACTGTGTTTGCTTCCTTCATTAATTACTAATGGAGCATTAAGAAGACGTGCATTCTCCGGTAAGCCAAGTTGGATAATTCCTGGCACTTAAGGCTAGGGTGCTTTCAAAAGTTGAGACATGTATTGACACACCAGAGAGCGGAGAGCATGCCCTTTAGCAAACACAGTGGTGATGGCATTGCCAAGATTGTACAAAGTTTCAAATGTATCAATACCAAGGGCGCTGATCTGTCTGTTTCACCTTTCCACCCTCTTGGGTTAGTGTGGGATAAGAAATAGGAATCCCTCCAGTGTCTCTGAAGGCAGGCACCACAGGAGGAATTGAAAAAGCCATCAGAAAGATACAGAAAGTTGCAAATAAAAGGATGATTAAAAATTTACCAAGCAAAACAACAGAATGAGGAGTGGTGGTGCTAATGGAAGAAATATGATTTGTCAGTTTTCATTTTTACCCAGTAGCCATCAATAGCACAATTGAAATGAGGAATTTATACTCTCGAATATGGGAATTCTCATAGCATCAAAATGCTAAAGCAAAAACAGTGAGGAATAAGAGGTTGAGAGACTTATTGGTAGCAATAGATTTTAACACACAACCATCAAATTAGGATAGGATTAAACCATCAGATTGTGTTAGATTATGACAGATATAAAATTATACTTTATTTTAAATATTCACATGGATATTTTCCAAAAATAATATCTTTTTAATGCAGAAATTTTGCAGGCTACTCACTCCCATTACAAAGCAATGAAATATAACAAAAGTAAACGAAACAACCCAGCCACTTGATGATGTCTATGTTTTGGGAGCTAGAGGAGTTTGAAATTGAAGGAACTACAATTACCCTTTTAAGGATCAACTTTAATCTGGTGTAATAAATTAAGACAGACTCATACAAAGTTACTTCAAAGACAACGTGATTCCCAGGACACTAAGATCTAACCATGATCCTACTGAATACATTAATATTTCCAAAGAAAAAAAATGTGTCACTCTAAGAGGGAACTGGTTTAGTCAAAAAAGCAAAAAAAGCAGGTTCGGAGCAATAACCTTGACACAACTCATCCAGGGAGAAGGGTGCCTCATCCAGCTGGACTTAGATAATATAGTTTATTGGCAAGACTGTCCTGTGGAGGTGGGCGTGTGGCTATTATACAAGACGAGTGCTCTAACCCCTGAGCTATGGAGACTTCTCCTGAGAGTGTGGCTATCATAGCCTGATGTTGACTCTAAATTCATGCACACCAACCAAGGCATCTTCTGATTTTGATTTGGCCCTTCATGTATAAGATGCACATTGTGCATTAAGAGAGCTATATCCCAATACAATTATTAGATAGGAATTCATTCCAAGAGTTTGCTGTGATGCTGGTAGAGTAAGATTCCTGAATAGGAAGGACAGGATTACTTAACTAATGCTGGTGGAATAATTGGTTAATTATTTTACATGCACCAAAAAAACCACTAAAATATCCAAATGTTGGTAGTACTCCTAAAACGTCAACAATTTTGTAAATTTAGAAAGACAAAAAGAAATCACAAAGGGGAATAACAAGAGCACATAGGACTACATAAATGTTAAAAACTTATGTTTGCAAAATATTGCTGTAACAACAGGAATTCCAAGTCAGAGGAAATGGGAATGTGGTTGCAGGAGATGTAATAGCCAGAGTTTTGTTATCTTTACTGTGTAAAGTGTTCATGCCAATGGATAAGGGAAACATTCAAATTCCAAAAGTATAAACAGACAACTTGCATAAAGAAATTAAAGCTAGTACAGGGCACCTCGGTGGCTCAGTCCTTTAAGTGTCTACCTTTGGCTCAGGTCATGATCCTAGGGTCCTGGGATCAAGCCCTACATCAAGCTCCCTGCACAGCAGAGAGCCTGCTTCTCCCTGTCGCTCTCCCTCTGTGCTTTCCCTCTCTCTCTCTTTCAAATAAATAAATAAAATCTTTTAAAAAAAGAAATTAAAGTTAATAAATAAACACATGGAAATATATTTGACTAAGTTGACATTAAAATCAAAGACATTAAAAATAAGACCATAATTTTTCTAGACATTAAAAATAAGACAATAATTTTTCTGAACACCTTTTAAATTAGCAAGGAAAACATAAAAATGATTTTTATAAAACCCAGTGCTGGGGGCACCTGGGTGGCTCAGTCATTAAGCATCTGTCTTCAGCTCAGGTCATGATCCCAGGGTCCTGGGATCAAGCCCCACATTGGGCTCCCTGCCTGGTGGGAAGCCGGCTTCTCCCTCTCCCACTCCCCCTGCTTGTGTTCCCTCTTTTGCTGTGTCTCTCTCTGTCAAATAAAAATAAAAATAAAAACTAATGCCTCATTAAAAAAAAAAAACAGTGGTGGTAGAGATGTTATAAAAATGGTATTCTCATATTTTGGTGACCTTGTTTTATAAAATGGTACCTCCTTTTCCAGGTTGGAAATATAATATAAAGACCCATAAAAATATTTATGGCCTTTGACCCAGTAATTTGACTTCGGGGAATCTATCCTGAGAAATATTAATCCAAAACATGGAAAAAATTAAATTCCAAAGAATAAATTGGGAAACACTAAATGTCCCACAATAGGGGGATGATTAATGTGTTGTGGTACAGCCACTGGCTAGAAAAACAACACAGCCATTTATGACTATGTGAGGAGAGACCGTGAAGCCACATGGGGAGATGCTGGTACTTAATATTAAATAAAAGTGAATAAACACTTTAGTATAAAAAGATATGCAGAGGGGCACCTGGGTGGCTCAGTGGGTTAAGCCTCTACTTTCGGCTCAGGTCGTGATCTCAGGGTCCTGGAATCGGGCCCCACATCTTGCTCTCTGCTCAGCGGGGAGCCTGCTTCCCCCTCTCTCTCTGCCTGCCTCTCTGCCTACTTGTGATCTCTGTCTGTCAAATAAATAAATACAATCTTAAAAAAAAATGTAGAGGAGAAAGGATTGAAGTAAATATACCGAATTTTAAGTGGTTGTTCTAGAATTGTAAGAAGACAGTGATTTATGTCCTTTCTTCCTTCCTTCCTTCCTTCCTTCCTTTTAAAGATCTTACGTATTTATCTGACAGAGAGAGACAGGCAGAGGAAAGGGAGAAGCAGGTTCCCTGCCAAGCACAATGTGGAGCTCGATTCCAGGACCCTGGGACCATGACCTGAGCTGAAGCAGATGCTTAACTGACTGAGCCACACACGTGCCTCTTTTCTTTTCTTTTCTTTTCTTTTCTTTTCTTTTCTTTTCTGTTCTTTTCTTTCTTTCTTTCTTTCTTTTTCTTTCTTTTTTTTTTTTTTGTTTTTGTTTTTCAGCCTATTTTCATAAGTGACTGCAGTTGCCTCCCTGTCTCTTCTCCTACCCTGCCCCCCAGGTGCCACTTGAGTTCTAGCTGGTCCCAGAAGCCCTCCCCATCCTATCAGCCAAATGAAACTCTCCCTTCACCACGCTCCCAAGATGCTGTATTAACGTTTCTACTCGGGCATGTATCTAATGTGCCTTGTGCAGAAATGGTGCGTGTGGGGCATGAGTCTATCTCCACAACTAAAGTTTTAAACCCTAAAGGGCAGAAACTATTCAATTTCTTATTCTCTTTCCACAGTATAGATCACAGTGCTTTGCCTGGGTACATATTATTTGAAGTGAATTTCACTGCACTCAAGTGAACGACTCTGATTCCCTGGCAGGTGGAGCTCATGAAGGTCTTCAGCACTTGGGTCCCTTTGGCAACATACCAAACATTGTGGCAGAGTTGACTGGTGACAACATTCCTAAGGACTTCAGTGAAGATCAAGGTTACCCGGACCCTCCAAATCCCTGTCCTATTGGAAAAACAGGTAATGGCCATGCCCTAGGGTTCTCAAGGAAGGTGGTCTTCGGGAGGAAATTAAAAATTCTAACATCCACTACAAATACTCTTAGAAATAGTATTTCTATTCCAATGACCCCTCCCCCCATGTATTTGTAGGTAGATTGGGAAGGGAAATTTTTCTAGAACCCTCAGTGCTTTCTGGCGGTTAGATACACCTACGTAAGACTCCCTTGCCAAAGTTTTAACTTCGGTCTCTCTCCCTCTTTAGGAATTGATGCTTTTTTCTGCACTTACTACTCTTTTAGTAAAAATGGAGAGAGATTTCCTTCTTTTTGCCTTTTCTGTAATACAGCTGCTGCCCACATTGAGTGTCCTTGGAACTTACCAGTTTATGGATTATCCATGTCCATCATTTTCCTTACTGCCTTTGACAATTGACATTTTAACCATGTCATTAACAGCATCTATCCTGAAATATTTCTTTGGGGTCGGGGGGTGGCATGAGAGACAGTGGGTCCAGGAAGATGATAAGTTGGTTAAGGAAGAAGCTTTTCTTTGCTTCTTGCGTCTCCCTCCCACTTTCCTACTCTGTGATGCCAGAGAGAATGAATGGTGAGTGGACTCCCCTTACATGGGCCTTCGAGCAGTTAACCTTGGTGGTTAAGAGTAGTGGCTCTAAACCCATTCTACCTGAATTCAAACCCCAAGTCAAGATATGTGACCTTGAACAAGCTAATCGACTGATTTACACACCAGTTTCCTCATTGGCAAAATGGGTGTTGTGGGAATTAAATGAAATGATCCACGTTAAGCACTCAGCAGAACACCTCGCACAAAGTAAAGACTCATTAAATGGCATCCCGATTAGAATTAATTTTACAGCTAGTGAATAATGCATTGTTCCCATTAGGCTTGTGTTAACTTCCAGCACCAGAATAGTTTTTTCCCCCAAGCCTACAATAACAATAGTTGGTACTTACTATCCCTACTTTGCATATATGGAAACTGAAGCTTAGAGCATAGCTTGTCCAAGCTTACCTACTTAGCAAGTAGCTGAGCTGAGACTCAAACCCAGGTCTCCCTGATTCAGGACTGTGTGCTCAACCACCATGGCAGTGTTCTGCTCCGAAAACTATGACAGTATTGGCCCCTCAGATGTTCTTAAACACAACGCAGGCTTTCTCTGAAAGAGGCTTTCCCTGAAAGATACTCGTCCTCTCACGTAGGGTAGGCACCTGTGCTCTATGGGGCACAGAGCCTGTGGGGCAGCCAGACTGGCTGGATGCATCCTAGCCAAGGTAGGAGTACAGGGCCGCCTGTGGGAAAACCTGAATCACCACACGCAGCCAATCCCTGCAGCCACCTTTTATGTGCTTGAGGGGTTTGGGATGGGTCGGAGGAAATACTAGTTCAGAATTTGAAGAGCAACAGTCCCCATGGGGATTTGGTTAAACTGATTAGATATAATACGGCACAGTAGTTCTTAAAGTGTGGTCCCAGGTTTCCGGCGGCATCAGTATCCCCTGGAAACTGGTGGAAATGCAGATTTCCAGGCTTTCCCCCAGATCCACTGAGTCAGATACTCCCCGGGTAGGCCCCAGAAACCTGTGTTCTAAGCCGCCTTCCCTGCAATTCTGGCACATACTACAGTCTGAGAACCACTGCTGTAGGAGATGGGACAGTCTGAGCCGAGAGATCTGAGGTCTAGTCCTAACTCTAGTATGCGAGGCTGCTTCCCGTGCCTCAGTGTCTTCATCGGTCAAATGGAGACATAGTGCCTTCGAAAACATAGATGCGGTTCCAGGCTGCCCTGGGAAAGGAGAAAGTCCAGATCCCTGTAATCAAGCCCTAGTTTCATGCACACAGGAGCTGAGATGGGGCAGTCCAGGGCCCTGATGCAGCCGGGTCAGATGACAGCCCCAGACCCTTTCCGTCGCACATTACCTGCCATTTTTCTTTGCTGTCTGGCCACCAAACGAACATGTTTGTCACTCCTTGTTCGACCATCATTTTCATTCTAGAAAGGAAATCGCTAGCTAAATTTCGACATTATTTGTAGGAGATTGCTTGAGATAGCCTCAGTGAGCATCGTGACACTGCACGGTTGAGCAATCCAAGAATACAATCTTGGCTTCCCCCTCCCCTGCCGTGCTCTCTTCTGAATCACGGTCCGGCCACCCTGGACAGAGCAGCTGACTGCAGAGAGTGCATCCTCAGACGTAGGATGTGAATCCCAGGGCACGTTTGCAGGCCCCAAAATACCGCCATGCCCTGAGCAGGGCTATATCTCTACATCTCAATCTGGGCCACTTGGAAGTCCTGGAGAAACAATTGTGAAAAAGTTGTTAAGCTGCCATCTGCAGACGGCCTGAACTCTCGGGATTGGCTGTCTCCTTCCTACATGGTAATTGCTGTAGATGAAGAAGTTAGATAAGCCGTCCCGTGACAAGTGAGGAGCCACGTTAGGGGTTTTGTTCAAACCTAGTGACTCCCATGAGAGCTTTCTGCTGTGAAGACACTGGGTGCTTCAGGCTGCTGGAAGGGTTCAGAGCAATCCCAAGAGACCGGACTCTTCGGCTGTTCTGACTCCTTTCAGCATTCACTTTGATGCCTCATTATCCCTTTGCAAATGGACTCTTCTCTTTTCTCCCCTCCAGCCCATCACAAAATTCACTCTCCCTCCTCTGCCCCCCACCCTTTGAAGCTATTGTCTAAAAGCACATTTGATACTGAAAAAAAAGGACTTAATCTTAGAGCAGCGTGTCTCATAATGATAGGGCTGAGGTCACAGCAGCAGCCAAGTAGGATAACCTTTCTTGGGTTTGATTGAAAGACATGATTTATTTCGAAGAACAGTTCAGAGTATCAATTGCCATTTAAAGAGAGATGGTGGGAAGGGAACTAAAGCAGAGGGAACCTATCATGTGCGAGGTGTTCTGTGTGTGACCATCTCCTTTCCTGACAGCTACCCAGTAAGGCAAGTCCTGGATTCTGCCCTTCTCGCAGATGGTTACATGGGTTTAGAGAGACAAAGTTATTCTTCCCATGGAATTAAGACCATGTGTCCCTTATGAGCTAGGACAGGAGCCCTGAGCTCTGGTCTGTCTGACTCAAAGCTTATGCCGTCACCACCATAACACACCTCAATTCTGTCTGGTGATGGTGTCATTCTTACATAAGGTGCTTTCTCCAAGAAGCTGAAATTGTTTCTGAAGAGCTCACCCAGGAGAAAACACCACCGAGTCATGTGGAATGGAAATATACCAGTTAAGGAACTATTTGCTCTTTAACAGATAAGAATGATAGTGGTAACACAATAGAAGGCTATTTCTCACCCATGTGACATCGTACTAGAGGTGGGTGAGGGTGTTACAGGGATGGATGGTTTGTCTACCCCAAAGTGCCATCTTTCCTCTCGACACGTGACCGTCACAGTTGCCCTGGCCAGCAGCATGGAGCGAGCAGAGCAGCAGGTGGGGTTGGGGGGAGGTGGGCAGGAGATGGGATCACATAGGAGGTTTTTATGGGCCAGGCCTGGAAGCCAAATACATCACTTCTGTCCACATTCCGCTGGCACAAACTCAGGCATATGACTCCACCTGCCTGCCAGGCAAGACTGGGAAATTAGCTGTGCCGAGGGGGAAAGGGAAGTGGGTTTGGTGAGTAGCCAACCAGTCTCTGCCACAGGTGGGAGGAGGAGTGAGGGTTTGGGATGAGCAAATTCCAGAGTGACTGATGTGGACAGATGCTGACCTTTGGATGTCTAGTTGTTTTTAATAAATTCACTCTTAGAATAACAATAGATGCCTTGGCCATTCCTCAAAAGCCTTTTGTTGTTTGTAGTAGATGATGGATGTCTAGAGAACACCCCCGACACAGCAGAGTTCAGTCGAGAATTTCAGCTGCACCAGCACCTCTTTGATCCAGAACATGACTATCCAGGCTTGGGCAAGTGGGTAAGTCCAATCTTAATGACTAGTAGATCTTCCACTCTTGCTTTCTGAAGGTGCCGATGGCAGGAATGAGCAATGTGGGTGGGATGAGAGAAGAAAAGTTGTTTAGAAGCTGATTTTTCGGGAGTCTCTGGTTGAGAAGGAATTTAGGTAATTACCAAAACACACGCATGTCTAAGATGCAAGATGCCTACCTGTCCCACGAGTCAGTGACCTGAACCCATCTCAGCAGCTGTAGTCTCCAGAGACTTCGACTCTGGTCTCCTCCACAACCTGTGTCATAACACATCCTAAAGTCTTGCCAGGGTTTCACAAAGGTCATGTAGGAAGTATATAAGTTGGTTTGTTTTTTGGTAAGTTTTTTGTAAAAAAAAAAAAAAGAAAGAAAGGAAGGAAGGAAGGAAGGAAGGAAGAAAAGGATACTGAGAAAATTTGCAAATTCTCTCTCCAGACTGAGGGAGATGATCTCTGCAGGACCAAGAAAAAATGACATCAGAGGCTTAGAAACAGGGGCACCTGGGCTGCTCAGTTGGTTGAGCGTCCAACTCTTGGTTTCAGCTCAGATTGTGATCTCAGGGTGGTAAGATCAAGCCCTGCATCAGGCTCTCACCCAGGGTAGAGTCTGCTTGAGTTTCTTTCTCTCTTCCTCTGCTTCTCCCACTCATGCTCTCTCTCTCTCTAAAATAAATAAATCTTAAAAAAAAAAAAAAACCCAAAACTTAGAAACAGAGATATGTAATTCTGCTCTATGGAAAGAGAAGAAAAATTCCAAAATGCAGAGCAGTGAACTTGCTGTCAGTACTAGGCAAGAGTCTCTAACTGTCCATTAAAGAAATTGTAGGCCCTTGGAAAGAGAAATCATCACCATTTGGCATATGGTTGTTAAAAACAAGTTTTGTCAATCTGACTATATTCTTCTACTCGCCAGTGTCATTCATTTACTTGTCAGCTTGATGAGAGAGATGGAGTGAACGTGGTGGATTTGGATCTCAGCAAACTACTTGATGAGATCTTTCATGATCTCCTCTTGGAATAGGTGAAGAGAGGCAGGATCGCTCGGCAAGAGGACCTCACCCAAAGGGAGCTTGGGAAGGAATCCTCATCAATAGGGAGAGAGACTTCACGTGGTATCCCACATGTCTTGGCCCTACCCCGCTCCACCTCTTTAGAAATGTTTATAATAGAAAATATAGAACACGTACTTATCAGCTTCTCAAGGAGTGACCCAGAGCTGGAAGGGAGAGCACTGAGTAACCAGAGTCGAGATTCAAGAAGATCCCAACAGGCTCAGACAATGAGTGCAACGAGATCACAACAGACTGGCGATATAGCTGTGCTCCTGGGGTCGGGCCTATGTAACAAAGGCAAAAGCCCCGTGGGAAAAGTGGGAAAACACTAAGGAATGTTAATTCGTGTAGAAGTAGCTGCTCAGTACATCTACGGCATGAGTGGATGAGCAGATATCCCTGCCTAAGCGTTTCTAGAGTTTTGCGTCCCTGCTCAGCTCATTGCTGCCGCTGACCTTGCTTCCTACATGACGAAGACCATTGTAGTCTTAGGACTAAAATCCCTCCCTTCCTTTTAGACTGTTTTAGAGGAGATGTCTCTCCCCATGAACATCCACTTTCATTTTTCCATTACCTTGTTTTAAGGTTGCATTGAATTGATTCCCTCTAGCCTTGACCTGGACACATTTCCCATCCGAAAACACCACAGCAGCTTTAATTTTGCTTCTTCCAAAATGCGTTAATTCTATTTCTCTTCTTTTCCATAAGCGGTCCTGTTAGGGAGACTTGTTTGTGGAGCCATTCTGAAGCCTCCTAGTAGAATTTGAACATGTTGACTAACACAGGCAAACATGTATAAGTTCTTGAATAGGAGACTGAACTCATGAAAGTCTATAAAAGAGGTTATTCTGGTGGCGTGTGGGAAGACGGAATCGAGAAAGAACAGACTAAAGGCAAGAAAAAAATATATGAAGTCATTGCAGCTACGAAGGCCACGGATATATTGGATTCAAGTGAACCTCCCGTGTGTGATGAGAACCTGTGACATTTCGAAGGCGGCTGGGGAGCTGGCTAGAATGGTATATGACATAAGTATAGCAGGAGGAAAGAAGAGCTAGGTCAAGTTTACTGGAAACAGACAGCATGAACTTTTCCTCTGAGGGACGTTTTTAAAGGATGGAGTGAAGAAGAGAGGGGGGTAGGAGGGGATGAAGGGAGCAGAGAAGGTGGGGAAAAGTAGGAGCGTACAGAGGAGTCCTGAGAAGGGCCTCACAACAGAGGCGCAAAGTGTGGCCAAACAGAAGCAAGGACCAGGTTCAGCAGAGAACAAGTGGAGGATACGGAGCCTGCTTTGTTCCAGGCGCTGTGCTAGATGCTTGATATACAGTAGTCTTCAAGATATGGAGCTGGTCTTCCACGAACTTACCGCTGCGTGGTTGAGATGAAATGCGGGAAATCACAATGAGCCCAATGGCGCGCCGTCCAGCTTCATGTTCTGGCCATCCCGTGAGCACCAGGTGCAATTACTGGCAAAGGGGGAGGAGGAAGGCCGAGGGATATCCAAGACAGAGGCCTCGCACGGCCAACTGTACAATAGCCCACGAGGAAGCTGAAGGCAAAAGAATGGAAATGAGCAAAAGGAAGCAGGAAGGAGACTGAGAAAAGTGTGAGCGAGGGCAAAGAGCCCTTTTGAGGAAGCGGGAGAGATGGAAACTTCTCTCTTGAGAACTTTGGTTGCCTCTTCTTGAAAACCGGGACAGGCTGGTATTACAGATCGATGACCAGGAACAATATTTACACAGTTTTATCATTTGTAATTATGGGTTTATTTAAACTTAAGTTTCTCTCGTTTATTTTCTCAGTACCACCTGGCAGTGAATCATAATTTGCTTGATTTGTTTTTTGTTGTTGTTTAAGATTTTATTTATTTGTCAGAGAGAGTGAGAGAGCGAGAGCAGAGGCAGTTGGAGCAGCAGATAGAGGGGGAAGCAGGCTCCCCGCTGAGCAGGGGCCCAATGTGGGACTTGATCCCAGGACCTTGGGATCATGACCTAAGCCGAAGGCAGACGCTTAACCGATTGAGCCACCCAGGTGCCCTGATTTGCTTGATCTTCACATGGAAGTATGAATTGAGTACAGTAGTCTTCTCTTAACCAAGGGGGGTTTGTTCCAAGACCCCCAGTGATTCCTGAAACTGCAGATAGTACCAAACCCTTTGTATAGTGTGTTTTCCTTTACATACATGATTAAGTTGAATTTATGAATCAGGCACAGTAGCAAATTAACAACAGCAGTTAATAATAAAGTAGAGCAATTATCCCAATTTACTGTAATCAAAGTTATATGAATGTGGTCTCTCCCAAAATATCTTTATTGCACCTACACCACCCTTCTTGTGATGAATAATGTAGGCATTGTGATGTAGCATTAATATCCGACTGTATGTCAGAAGGAAGATCATCTGCTTCCAGACCGTGGTTGACCACGGGTAACTTAAAACTGTGGAAAGCAGAACCATGGATAAAGGGGAGCTACTGCATGTCTTGCTTTTCTACGCTGGGGTTGAGAGGCCTTCCTCACTGTTTATATAGAATGATGGTCTCAAGCTTGTCCTAAGCTCCGGGGGACTGTAAGTTAACAAAGTAATGTTCTTGCACAAGAGAATGGCACACACCACCATGATTCCTTATATGCTAATAACATTTGCCTGTTTTTGACATTAGCTAGAGCTCAGCTAGGTCTTTAGCAGTGATTCATATATTATAAATATCAGCGTCTGTCTTGTTTCCTGCATTACTTTCTCTTTGTTAATGCATCAAGACACATTTGTCAAATGCACATCACATGCCTTCCAGGCCCTCTGTTCGATGACCGGAATGAAGATGAAGAATAATAGTCATTGTATTTTATTATATGAGGGTGAATAGTAATATTTATTGAGCACCTACTGTGTGCCAGACATTGTGCTAAATACTGTACATGAATTATCTCATTCGATCTGCCCATCCCGATCACTCCCATTTTACAGATGAGAATATCCAGGCTTAGGGGGCATGGGTAGCCTGCCCGACAGCACAGAGCAGATGATCAACAAAGCTGGGTTCGAACTGGATCACCTGACTCCCAGAGTCCTTTAAAAACTGATTCCTGGGGGTGCCAAGATGGTTAAATGTCTACCTTCAGCTCAGGTCATGATCCCAAGATCCTGGGATCAAGTCCCACATTGGGCCCCCTGCTCAGTGGGGTGTCTGCTTCTCCCTCTTTCTCTGCCTCTCCCCCTGCTTGTGCCTAATGAATGAATAGAATCTTTAAAAAAAAAACAAAAAACAAACAAACTGGTCCCTTATCTTTCATGTCTCATGGCTCATAATGCGCCCTGCACAGGGTTCTCATCGAGTCCTGTCTTGGACCGACTGCCTTTTTTTTTTTTTTAAAGATTTTATTTATTTATTTTGACATACAGAGATCACAAGTAGGCAGAGGGGCAGGCAGAGAGAGAGAGAGGAGGAAGCAGGCTCTCCATGGAACAGAGAGCCTGATGTGGGGCTCGATCCCAGGACCCCGGGATCATGACCTGAGCCGAAGGCAGAGGCTTTAACCCACTGAGCCACCCAGGCGCCCCCCGACTGCCTTTTTGACAATGTGTGTGCTCCCAGCGTCGAGGGGCTATACCCAAAGCCTGGCCACCGTAGGTAGCAGTCGCCCCCTCCTTCACCCAGTAATTGCTCACTGCTCCTCAGGAAAGCGTTCTCTTGAAAAGCAAATGTTTCTCCTTTCCAAGTGCTTTTCATATCTTTTCATCAGCCTGCTGGGGTGAATAGGGTCGCTTCCTCCCGGAAGCAGTTGATCACGAGCCAGATCCTGAGCCAAAAAAGAAGTGGGGTGACAAGGACCCTCTCTGCCTTTCTTTGTCTTTCAGGATCTCAGCCTAGCTGAAGAGTTGCTCCCTCTACACTTGGGGTTTTCCTCATATTTCCATGTGATTAGCCTTGAGTTATGCCTTTCTGTGATACTGCCGTTACTGTTGACATCAGAAGACACGTGATGCCACTTTGTCCCAGATTTGGTAGTGACCTGGTCTAAGTGATGTCAGCCAGGTTTCTCAAGTGTAAAATTACTATTTTTCCCCCTTAAAGTTAATAATCTGGTGGGAGATACTTTCAGACTGTATACATGTTCTCTCCCCATTGAACCTTGCAGTCAGCAATTTTAGTCTCCATTGATGATACCCGCCAGAATCATGGTAGTTGTCAAATGGTGATTTTTCAACTCTGTTACTCATTCTACATTTATTGGTTGGCATTCTGCTCTAAGCAAGGGTCTCCCCTCCTCCCCCATTTATCCATTTATGTATTTAAAAATTTATTTATTTATTATCACTATGGATTCGTGGATTCCTATTATTACTTATTTTGGTGTTCAGACTGTCCTAGATTTAGCTAGTGGGAGTCTCCTAGCTGGCTTCTCTGTCTTTTTGACGTGACTCACCACTTTCTGAGCATGTTCTTACTTTATGGCACAATTAGATATTCTAGCTTCATTGATCCTCGTACTTTCCCTGCCTTAGCCCTGGAATCAGACCTTGGAGAAGTGTCCCTGGTTCCATTTAGGAATGGAATTTGAAACCAAGATCTGGGCAGTTGTCCAAAATCTTGATGGGACAATGGAAAGCCCTTTTTGTGAACTTGAACCTGCTACTCATGTGGAAAACAGGCTCACCGCTCCCCCAACCCCACCCCACCTACAAGGAATGGGTGTCAGGGGAGGGGCTGAGCACTGCCAGTCTTCACCTTCTAAACCATTCAATAGCAGAGCTAGTCAGGAATGCCCCAGGCCCTTCCATGCACAGGTGGGAAAGCTTCATCCCAGCTAATCCTAACTCTGGCTCTTAGGCAAACCCAGGGACCATCTCTGAGAGGAAGGCTTGCTAGACGTTTTGCACTTATTTTAGAAGGAGGTCTCTTCGTGGGTATCATCTGCCCCAGGACCTTTTAAAGGAGATGAACGACAACGATGCTGCCTTCGCCCTGCTGGTGGCGCAGTGGAGCTCAGGCCCAGCAGAGGGGCTGCCCCACCCATCCTCCTGGCTCCAGGCCGCATGCCCTCCCACGCACTCAGGCCCCGGACCCTGATGAGACACAGGAAAAGCCTCTGTCCTCGCCCCCAATCTACCCCCCCCCCAGCCTTGGCACAAGCTCCCAGACGTTCTCTGTGCAACAGAAGTGGTTACGTCCCCGAAAGGCAACTGCAGACGACAGGAATGAGCCTCACGGCGATGTGCTCATTCTTCGAGGGTGTGATCTGCACTTCTGCCTTTTCTCCCTTCCAGTATTAGATTGACCAGTTCCCCAAGTGAGCGGGAGACCAAGGCGGGAGACCAGTACTGGCCTTTCCGGCAGCGGAGGCCCCTTCACTCCCTGGCGCCATCTCCCTGCATAGTTGAGGTTGGGCAAGAGATACGCATTGTAAATTGCGGGTGGGGTAGATTTTAATGAACATGAAAATTATGAAGCTCATTCTTGGCATTTGTCATTTTCATTTCCAAATCTACCATTAAAAAAAAAAAAAGATACTATATCCAAACAGTTCAGAGGATAGAAGCATTGTAAAAACTTGTTCCTTAACAGAACGCTGTCATCTCTTTAAAAAAAAAAGTCAGTATATTTTATTTAGAGTAAGATGAATCATCTCTTTTATACATTATTTCCCTTCTGATGAAAAAAATCAAATTAAAAAAACAACACAAATATGTCCCCCCAGTGCCCCTTCTCCCGTTCTGCCTTCAGATTAAGTGTTCTGTCTTTTATAATTTCAGTAGAAGAAAAATCTGCAGAGCATGTGTCTGATATTCTAGAGCTCATTTAAGCCCACTATGTGTTTGAAATACAGCAATATGTGGAAACACTTATACAAACTGTGGTAACAGAGCCTGTTTTTTTTTTTCCCCCAACATCGCTTTCCTCCTGCCAAGAAGTTTTTTGGCAGTTTTTAAAAGGTTCACTCTATTAAAAATGTTATAGACCAAATGGTTTTCCGATTGTCTTGACTGGGGGCACACACTGACTGAAGCCACAGGAGGAAAGGTCGCCGAAGTCAGAATGTCTCATTTATTTACATAGAGGATTGTTATTAATAGTCAGACACTCCTCTAGAGAACAGTTTATGTGTATGGCTCATAAAAAGGGAGTTGGATACAAAAGCAAAATGAGATAAAACTGTTTGTTTTAAACAAAGGCTGTTCAAAGTGAGGAGCTGAGTTTCCCGTGCCCCGTGTGTTTTAGAATGTCGTATTTTCCTGTTTATATGATTGTTGGTGACACTGGGGTGCCTCGGGGCATTGCAGAGAACTTTATTAAAAGCTACACAACCACCAGCTTTTCTCTTGTGGTCTATCTTTCTGACACGACATTCCTTTCATCTAGCTTTGTTTCCAAAATATGTGTATGCAAATATCCAGGGGGACACACCAGTATTGCTTCTAAAATAGACGTTCACCAAATTTGATCCATACTTGTGCATTTGTGTCTTCTTTTTCTCCCCATTCTAGAACAAGAAACTCCTTTATGAGAAGATGAAGGGAGGACAGACACGAAAGCGGAGGGTAATGTGTGGCTGGTGGGGCTATTGGTGGGACACCTGGAGCTTTCCCAGAGCTGTAACTTTTCCAGAGCGTAACTCGCTCTCCGTTGTTGGAAAATAGCCAAAGCCTTTCACGTGCCATCCTGGGAGGGCACGACTGGGGTCCTGGAGAGCAAGGTCCATGCCCTTGCCTCCTGCGTTGGCTTGCCCACGATTTAGCACATGGTTCCTTGAGGAGCCCTCCTTGGTGGTGATCTCGCCACCTCCATTGCGTTTGCGAAATGTGGATTGCATCCAGCCCCTGGGTTGTGGGAATTCAGGGAGTCCATGAGGGTGTCTGTCCTCAGAGGGGCTCTCGGCTGGTGGGGGCAACTGCTCACACATCTGCACCAATTATATAAAAACACAAGACGGGAACAAGGAAGCACTTGCTGAACTGCAAGCTCCAGGCAGTAATTCTGAAGGAATGTAGGGGCAAAAGATGAGATGACCAAACCTCATTCCTCCTGCATACCTTTTTCTTCGCCTAGCCAGACTGATGTCCAGTCCATGAGATCTGCTGTATTTGTTTGCTGGCTGGTGAATTTGCTGGCATCTTGGGGCTGCCCAGGGTGGCGCATCAGTCTGGGTGTTGCCCACCAAGCTGCTGTGGTGTTGCCTCTTGTAGAGCTGAAGGTCAAGTTTGCTCTGAGTTTCCAGTGCATTTTATGTCCTGGAGACTGAATCAGTGGTCAGTGTCTGTTCCGATAATCCACTGGTGCCCTCGTGGACAGAAGTGGCCTGGTCCCCTGCCGCCTTCTGATCAGGAGGAGGAGAAAGTTCAAGATCTGTTTTTCCGTGGCATAGTGCTGCCAGAGAGTAACATGTTAGATACGCAAACCAAGCCGTAGACCCAAGGCCACTGACTGTTTTTTTAGAACAGCAAGTGCCTGGATCCTGGCAACATCTGGGAATCTGGACAGTGGTAGTTGCGGCCGTCGTGCATGGTTTTGCTGGATCCGGTCGGGGTGCTCGAGGAGGTGTCGATTTTCTGGTTGTAACATTAATTGACAGATCTTCTTCCCAAGAGTTCATAGGGTTATTAGGGGTTTTTCTTGGTGATCACAGTTTCCAATGGCCAGTGGTGGCAGAGAGGGTCCAAAGGGTATATTGTGGTCTTGAGAGAACATCAAGAAATTCTATTTCAGGAGCTCAGAATACACATAATTTACCAGTAGGACGGCTTGAATATCTCCCCGTGGCACAACAAGAACATTTCCAAATAAGACCAATGACCGACCCAAAATGAATAACTTAGCATGAAGCTTTAGTTGTCTCTATTTCCTGGCTCACCATTCCTTTTGCCCTGACTTGGTTAATGACCTTGGGTCAGGATTTAGGTCGTTTTTCCATGAGACCCGTGATTACCAAAACTCAGAATTCTGGCTAGGACACATGTTATAAAGGATTGTACTTTGGCCTCAACTTCTTCCACATAGGAAAGGCTTAGAATTTATGAAAATAAGGGTCATTTTGACCCAGTAGTATCAAGTTCTTCCTATTCTCAGACAGTAACAAAAACTCATGGCCATGCCATAAATCCTGACCCTCTCAGGATCCATGGGGTAACAGAACTTGCTTCAGGTGATACTTCCACCTCATTGAAAGCCTCAGGTGATGTTTCCACTTAACTAAAGAATTTACTCATCTCCTCAAGTGCACCAATCACCAAGGCCTTCTCCAGTGATCTCCAAGGGACATCAAGAGCAAACATCTGATCCTAGTGGTTCTTCTAGTTAGGAAATGGAAAGAAGGATCTCTCTGTAACCTAGCCAGTTTCCCTCACCCAGGAGAGAAGACAAATATATAAGTGTCTTGATTTCTTCAGAGGATCAAGTATCATTACTATTATTCCTCTTTTGTATAGGATTCAGTACTAATGAACATTTATCAAAAAAGCTCAAGTGATTGCTTCCTTTGCTTCCTCATTAATTTACTTCCCCTGCCCTCCAATATTTGTCATTTTCTGGGTCTGGGAGAAGGACTTCCTCCTGTGAAAGTCCCTTTCCCGAGAGGTATCCTCCCTGGAGTTACAACAGACCCTTCGGTGGGTTTTATGTAATTTTCTGTATTCACTCAAACCCAGTTGAATTCCGAGTTGCTTCATGAGGAAAAGGTCGATTCCCCTTTAAATGATCACCTTTGCAAACTCATGTTAAGATGTCTCTTGTTAATATTTGAAATCTACTACTGATCTTATTTAAAGGGTTTACCAACCTTTTATTCCCATACTTGATAAATATGAAAATCTCATGTCCTTTTTAGTATCTTAGAATTTTCAGAATAAATATTATTACTAAAAAACAACGAAGACATTCACGGTGTTGAGTACACTTGTCCGGTCTCCACTTGCTTCACCTACCCAGAGGTTCTTACATGACTCTCAGGAGTAAGCCAGACCATTCTAGCGGACCATCGCTGCTCTAAAAAGTATTTTCGTTATTTTAAGTATTTTAAAGATGCCTTCCCAGCAAAGTACTGTGTTTTGGTGACGTATCCTTTCTCAGATTTGAAGACATCCCACACTTTGTAAATCTCAGCTTGTTTGTAATGTATTTTTGCTGGGTGAGTAGGGCCTTTCATGATTCGTGGTTTTAGCTATGAGAATGTGAGAAGACATTTACTAATACTAAACTCAGGGTCCATTCCTTTTGGAGAATGACCTGCTCACCCTTCAGAAGAGCCAAGGCAGACAAGGTCCTATTGGTAAGACAGACCCACCTGTGAACAGCTGCCCTTCATTCACGGGGACTTGGGATTGCTGACCGTTTGCAACCATTGCTTCTTCCTTATATTATTGTTCAGTTACCGGAAGGTGATTTCAATAAACAAATATCTTCCAAGACTTCTGAAATTTTTTCTGCTTGCTAAATACTATGTTGTAAAGCTCCAATTACTAGTTCACATCCAAACCTCAAAAAATAGATATGTATTAGAGGAGGACTGGAAAAACCTTGACTCATTCAGAGAAGCAACAGATGAAAGATTTCAGACTATGAAGTCTTTAGTCAAAAATAAAGGCACCTTGTGTATAGCTTACTTCTTTTCTTTAGCTTTAGAACTTGATTGAGGGAAGGTGGAAATGATTGCTTGGGCCACTGCTGAGTCCTCTTGGGGTGGAACACTGGCGCAGAAGAACCAGTACAGCAACGGGATGTCCTATGACCAGTCTGTGGACGCTAATTCCCGCTTGGTTCTGATCTGTCGTCTTCTTTAGAACATTCTAATTTAATGCGTTTCCTATGCTCTCTCCCACTAAAGAAGGCCATAGAATAATAATTGTTATTTTGAATGGGGCTTGGCATCTAAGTAGTGAGAACTTATTAGCTGGTTCACGCCAAATCTTTGTGCCGAAAAGCAGGAGCGAGACATATTGCATCTGATAAAGAACTCGTTGGTGCGTGAAGGACACAGTTAGACACATCTGCCAGACGCTGAGGTATTGTAGATGTACTGGAGTAATCACTGGGTAGGTGGTAGGTACCACTGTTCCCTTGTTTCTAACCCAATAGGCCAGAAGCAATTCTCACTCACGTCTTTTCGTGAGGTGTCTCTATCTGATGTTCAGGTATAATACCAAACCATATTTTTTTCAGAGTGTCAATCCATACCTGCAAGGACAGAGACTGGACAATGTGGTCGCCAAGAAGTCGGTCCCCCATTTTTCCGAAGAGGATAAGGACCCAGAATAAAGTGAAGATGCTGGGTAGAAACCCACACCGCCTGTCAGCCCTCGGTATGGCTTATGTGCACGTGTGATTAGAGCCCCTGTGAACGGCAGCATGTTTCTAATTTAGACTAGTACGGATGAGAAGCAGCTGTATTTTGATATTGCATTGTCCTTCACGCGGACAGCTCTGCTTTCTACTAAATTAGAAGAAGAGCTTTTTTCTTTTTAAATGTGGATCTGTAGTGGGCATTAAAATTAAAGTGTCTATATCACCAACAGTAAAAAGAAAGACTATGAATGAAATGTCCTCGGATTTCTTGCAGTTTAAAATGGTGTTTTGGGCCACACTCTTTTGGCCAAGTCTGTGAAAAGCTGGCATTTGATTTTGATTATGTAGTTCCCCCAGCCCTTGGGCGTTGTTACACATCAATAAAGGAGACTGTACTCAAGAGGAGGAGCAGACACATTTCACTTGGCTACATCTTAATAAATGTGTATGCGAGCACTGGTGTGGGAAGCTTTTTTTTTAGATCATTATAAAAACAATTTATTTGCTTACTAGAACAAACTCCCAGATACGATCTTATCTGATCTTAACACTAATACTGTGAAGTAAATTGGGGCTGGCACCATGTCTCCATTTTACAAATGGCGGGACCGAGACTCCTGGCTTCCATGAAAAGCTGGAACTGGTACTGTCAGTACATGGTGACTGAGGTCTTTGACTTTGAGTTATTGTGTCTGTTCATCAAATATCGGGTTTCTACCACAAGCCAGGCACAGGGCTGGGCTCTGCGGGCACACTGGGGACTCGGGCTGACACCACCAAGGTTCTCAGGCAACAGAGCGTACAATCCGGGTCACAAAACCTCTTTCGGTGAGCTTAGAGTTGGTCAGTCAGCTCCGCTCTGCGTGACCAGTGGGGTCCTCAGTTTGGTTTTTTTTTTGTTTGTTTTTTGTTTTAAGATTTATTTATTTGAGAGAGAGAGCAAAAGCACAAGCAGAGGGAGAAGCAGGCTCCCCACTGAGCAGGGAGCCCCATGCGGGACTCGTTTCCACGACCCTGGGATCATGAGCTGAGCCGAAGGCAGATGCTTAAAAGACTGAGCCACCCAGGTGGCCCTCCCCAGCCTATTTCTGAAAAGGCGGGCAGTTTTCATTCAGCTGAGTCCTCCCAAGTCAGAAAGCCAGTTTAGTGGAAGGCTGGCAGGATTCAGCGCACCTGTAAGATTACTTCCATGTCCTTTACCACCCTTCACCATAGAGAAGACAACAGTTTCAGGCTTTGAGATCACTGACCTCAGCCCCCTGGTCTCTGAGAGGGAGAGAGCAGTGAGACGGCACTGAGGGAGGAAGATAGATCATTCTTGGTTTTAATTTTAATGAGTGCACATTAAGTCTGAATGTCGGCGATTTATCTAACAGGAAGAGCCTAAATTGTCTTTAGTTAACATGTGAGTCTGTTAGGATCATTTGTAAAAATCAAGAAAGGCATTGGCATCTTTTTCATAGCAGGACACATTTTTTCTAGAGAGCTTCTGCAGGCAGTTTCCCCACATTTCACAGCATGATTTCCGAAGCGCCCTGGCCACCGGATTCCCAAAGATCATTCCCGCGTGTCCTAGAGCCCTCCGGAGCTGGGAGGGCTTACCCCATGAATCTTGTGTTTTGTTGGCATTTAGTTACTTTTCTTACCAGTTTTAACTCTCACAGAAAAACCAAAGGATATCTCTTTTTCTGAGATTGGACAGAAGGAAAGAAAAATGGCTAAAAGCAGATGTTTTGAGACCGGGAAGACGGAAGTGTAGGTGATGCAGGAGGAGGTAAGGTCATTGTGCCTGTTTGGCCTGTTTGCCCTCAGATGTGCCCTGTTGTTCTCTGAAAGGCAGGCCGGGTTTCCAAGACTCTCTTGTCAGCAGAGCTCTGCCCATGTCTAATGTGAGGTCACTGAGAGGGGAGTAGAGGTTGAAAGAATGGGAGGAACCAAGGTATTGTGCTTTCTCTCCCAGGAGCTATATCTTCTCTAAGGACCCATCTCCTGCTAGGTGAGCATGCTATCCGGGCTCCAGTCATGTTGCCTCCTCCCCTGGCCCCTGCAGCAGGAGGAGGCCATGGCTTCTGCCATATTGTTCATTCCCGGGTTATTTCCCCCCACCCCTGTGTGGCTTCCTGGCCCCTCCATCACCCTGGGACCCATTTTCTATGTTAAATTCCTTCTTTTTGAAATCTTTAGAGTGCTTTCCATTTTCCTGATTGGACCTTGCCTGATAGAGTCATCCATTGGGGCAATCAAGAATTAAGTATTGTGAGAAAAATTTGGAATGACCAAGGTGGAGAACAGATAAGATGGTACTTCTTGATTGTTCATGTGAATATGGTTCACTTGGGGCTATTCTTAAAAATACACACTCTGATGCAATAAAACCAGGATAAGCCTTAGATTTTGCGTTACTTAGAAGTTTCTACGAGATGCTGATGCTACTGCTAGGAGATAATGTTCATGATGGTGCATGAACAACATCTGAGTAGCACAGATATAAGGGAGTAGGAAAAGATGACTGGAAGAAGGTGAACTGCTCCGAGAGACCAGTTTAACTTAGTCTGAATTTATAAGGACCCTGTCAGCATTGCTACGCTCAGCACCTTTGGAAGAAAAGCAGATGGCAGACAAGAGAGTGGGCCCCATGGTAGAACATAAACAAGTCAAAGATCTGAAATCCCCAGAAAAAGCCACACAGAGTTGCCCTGTCATAGATGAGAGATTTTGTTATGGATTGGGCAGAGACCGGTGATTAGAGAAGTCAAAAGAATGTAGGAAATCATGTGGACCAAAGTCAAGTCAAGGAGTTGGCAGTTGGGGGTGGAGAGGGGGAGTTTGGATTCTTAACAAAGGAAAATTTTCAAGTGACAATAAATGATGTCTCAGTTGGGACAACTACAAAAAAGCAGTTAGAATTAGGTGGAGCTTAAGACCAATGGACTTGAAGAAGAGGAAAAACCATGAAGTCAGGGAACAAAAGACAGAATCATCAATGCGAGAGATAAAGTCAAATTCGAGAGGGGAAGGTCAAGGTACCCAGTCTGTACAAGGTCAAAGCTGTACCACAAGTTTGTAGAGTGCAAGGTTAACTTGAGATCCAGGATATTCTGCCACTAACTGGACTCCTGAGTGCCCATGCACTCTTCTTCTTATAAAGTTCTAATTCTCAAAGGGATCTGTGACCCTCAAAAGGTTAGAAATCACTATCAAGAGTAGCATGGTGTGAGGCACATTGGCAGTCACTGAGGAATATAAAAATTTGTCATGAGGGGCCCTTGAGAAGGAAAGAAGAGGACAGAATAACTTCTCTCATGTGGATTTCAAAAGGGCATCGTCATGGTCAGTCATTATCAATGGCTTCTACAACAGTGGGTAAAAAACAAAGGAGTCAATTACTAATGGTTAGATCAGGCCAGCAGCATCTGAACCCACCGGAAAATCAGATCAAAGAGAGATGGAGATTATGTGCCTCCTGCGATTGACTAATGAGAAGCAATGCCAACAAAATATTCTTGCCATAACAATTTATCGCGAACTTCTAAATCTAACTCTCTGCCAATAGCAAGCACAGGGAGTAGAAAAACATGGTAAACACACCACTGAGAAACAGTCACCAAAATCTAGAACGGGGAGACAATAGGACAAGGGACCTAGCTTTTATGAATGAATGAATGGCAGCGATTGAAACAAGAGGTTGTGGGGGGAGCTATTATAGATTTTAAAAGACTTAAGAGACACAACAAACCAAATACAATGTGTGAGTCTTATTTGTATCCCGGTTCAAGTTAAATTAAAAAGACATTGAAGAGACAATTGACTAGTGACAGACTGGATATTTGGTAATACACGGTATTATGGTTATATATATATATATATTTTTTTTTAAAGAGCTCTCATTTCTTGGGGATAAATTCTGAATTATTTATAGATGATAAGCTGTCTTGGAGTGCCTTTAAAATAAGCCACTGATAATGATGGTGGGAGGGGTATTGGAGGTATAGATCAAGTTTGGGCATAAATTGATAACTGTTGAGGTTGGGTCATGGTACATAGGGATTTGTTGTACTTCTGTCTCTACATTTGTGATTATTTGGAAGTTTCTACAATACAATCACAATTAATGGTTAAATATAAGAGTAGGTTATGTATGGTAAGCATTGACCTAGAAATAACAATGTAGGATAAGATATAAAGCTTTACCAGAGAAGGCTATGGAAAAAGTGAGGAACCAAGCAGGAAGATTAATGAAGAGAATTTCCCTGGAAATTCTGTGCAGGGACCTAGCAGTGTCTTCCCAGAAGAGAAAATCTGGTGGTGGTGATGGTGAGGGGTCAGAGTTCCTGGATGGAGATGGGATTCTCATAGAAAGCGGAAGGTGAGGACAAACAAAAGCTGAAAGAATTTGCAAACACCAAACCAGCTCTACAGGAAATATTGAAAGGGGTCCTCTAAGCAAAGAGAGACCCTAAAAGTAGTAGATCAGAAAGAAGCAGAAACAATATACAGTAACAATCACCTTACAGGCAATACAATGGCACTAAATTCATATCTCTCAATAGTTACCCTGAATGTTAATGGGCTAAATGCCCCAATCAAAAGACACAGGGTATCAGAATGGATAAAAAAACAAAACCCATCAATATGCTGCCTACAAGAAACTCATTTTAGATCCGAAGACACCTCCAGATTTAAAGTGAGGGGGTGGAAAACAATCTACCATGCTAATGGACATCAGAAGAAAGCTGGGGTGGCAATCCTTATATCAGATCAATTAGATTTTAAGCCAAAGACTATAATAAGAGATGAGGAAGGACACTATATCATACTCAAAGGGTCTGTCCAACAAGAAAATCTAACAATCTTAAATATCTATGCCCCTAACATGGGAGCAGCCAACTATATAAACCAATTAATAACAAAATCAAAGAAATACATCGACAGTAATACAATAATAGCAGGGGACTTTAACACTCCCCTCACTGAAATGGACAGATCGTCTAAGCAAAAGATCAACAAGGAAATAAAGGCCTTAAATGACACACTGGACCAGATGGACATCACAGATATATTCAGAACATTCCATCCCAAAGCAACAGAATATACATTCTTCTCTAGTGCACATGGAACATTCTCCAGAATAGACCACATCCTGGGTCATAAATCAGGTCTCAATCGGTACCAAAAGATCGAGATCATTCCCTGCATATTTTCAGACCACAATGCTCTGAAGCTCGAACTCAATCACAAGAGGAAATTTGGAAAGAACGCAAATACATGGAGACTAAACAGCATCCTTCTAAAAAATGAATGGGTCAACCAGGAAATTAAAGAAGAATTGAAAAAATTCATGGAAACAAATGATAATGAAAACACAACAGTTCAAAATCTGTGGGACACAACAAAGGCAGTCCTGAGAGGAAAATATATAGCAGTGCAAGCCTTTCTCAAGAAACAAGAAAGGTCTCAAATACACAACCTAACCCTACACCTAAAGGAGCTGGAGAGAGAACAACAAAGAAAGCCTAAACCCAGCAGGAGAAGAGAAATCATAAAGATCAGAGCAGAAATCAATGAAATAGAAACTAAAAAAACAATAGAACAAATCAACAAAACTAGGAGCTGGTTCTTTGAAAGAATTAATAAGATTGATAAGCCCCTGGCCAGACTTATCAAAAAGAAAAGAGAAAGGACGCAAATAAATAAAATCATGAATGAAAGAGGAGAGATCACAACCAACACCAAAGAAATACAAACAATTATAAGAACATACTACGAGCAACTCTATGGCAACAAATTTGACAACCTGGAAGAAATGGATACATTTCTAGAGATGTATAAACTACCACAACTGAACCAGGAAGAAATAGATAACCTGAACAGACCCATAACCAGTAAGGAGATTGAAACAGTCATCAAAAATCTCCAAACAAACAAAAGTCCAGGACCAGACGGCTTCCCAGGGGAATTCTACCAAACATTTAAAGAAGAATTAATTCCTATTCTCCTGAAACTGTTCCAAAAAATAGAAATGGAAGGAAAACTTCCAAACTCATTCTATGAGGCCAGCATCACCTTGATCCCAAAACCAGACAAGGATCCCACCAAAAAAGAGAATTACAGACCAATATCCTTGATGAACACAGATGCGAAAATTCTCACCAAAATACTGGCCAATAGGATCCAACAGTACATTAAAAGGATTATTCACCACGACCAAGTGGGATTTATTCCAGGGCTGCAAGGTTGGTTCAACATCCGCAAATCCATCAATGTGATACAATACATTAATAAAAGAAAGAGTAAGAACCATATGATACTCTCAATAGATGCTGAAAAAGCGTTTGACAAAGTGCAGCATCCCTTCCTGATTAAAACTCTTCAAAGTGTAGGGATAGAAGGCACATACCTCAATATTATCAAAGCCATCTATGAAAAACCCACTGCAAATATCATTCTCAATGGAGAAAAACTGAAAGCTTTTCCGCTAAGGTCAGGAACACGGCAGGGATGTCCGTTATCACCACTGCTGTTCAATATAGTACTAGAAGTCCTAGCCTCAGCAATCAGACAACAAAAAGAAATTAAAGGCATCCAAATCGGCAAAGAAGAAGTCAAACTATCACTCTTTGCAGATGATATGATACTATATGTGGAAAACCCAAAAGGTTCCACTCCAAAACTGCTAGAACTTATACAGGAATTCAGTAAAGTGTCAGGATATAAAGTCAATGCACAGAAATCAGTCGCATTTCTTTACACTAACAACAAGACAGAAGAAAGAGAAATTGAGGAGTCAGTCCCATTTACAATCGTACCCAAAACCATAAGATACCTAGGAATAAATCTAACCAAAGAGGCAAAGAATCTATACTCAGAAAACTATAAAGTACTCATGAAAGAAATTGAGGAAGACACAAAGAAATGGAAAAATATTCCATGCTCATGGATTGGAAGAACAAATATTGTGAAAATGTCTATTCTACCTAAAGCAATCTACACATTTAATGCAATCCCTATCAAAATCCCATCCATTTTTTTTAAAGAAATAGAACAAATAATCCTAAAATTTATATGGAACCAGAAAAGACCTCGAATAGCCAAAGGAATATTGAAAAAGAAAGCCAAAGTCGGTGGCATCACAATTCCAGACTTCAAGCTCTATTACAAAGCTGTCATCATCAAGACAGTATGGTACTGGCACAAAAACAGACATATAGATCAATGGAACAGAATAGAGAGCCCAGAAATAGACCCTCAACTCTATGGTCAACTAATCTTCGACAAAGCAGGAAAGAATATCCAATGGAAAAAAGACAGCCTCTTCAACAAATGGTGCTGGGAAAATTGGACAGCCACATGCAGAAAAATGAAATTGGACTATTTCCTTACACCACACACGAAAATAGACTCAAAGTGGATGAAGGACCTCAATGTGCGAAAGGAATCTATCAAAATCCTTGAGGACAATGCAGGCAGCAACCTCTTTGACCTCAACCGCAGCAACTTCTTCCTAGGAACATCGCCAAAGGCAACAGAAGCAAGGGCAAAAATGAACTATTGGGATTTCATCAAGATCAAAAGCTTTTGCACAGCAAAGGAAACAGTAAACAAAACCAAAAGACAACTGACAGAATGGGAGAAGATATTTGCAAACGACATATCAGATAAAGGGCTAGTATCCAAAATCTATAAAGAGCTTATCAAACTCAATACCCAAAGAACAAATAATCCAGTCAAGAAATGGGCAGAGGACATGAACAGACATTTCTGCAAGGAAGACATCCAGATGGCCAACAGACACATGAAAAAATGCTCCACATCACTCGGCATCAGGGAAATACAAATCAAAACCACAATGAGATACCACCTCACACCAGTCAGAATGGCTAAAATTAACAAGTCAAGAAATGACAGATGCTGGCGAGGATGCGGAGAGAGGGGAACCCTCCTACACTGTTGGTGGGAATGCAAGCTGGTGCAACCACTCTGGAAAACAGTGTGGAGGTTCCTCAAAAAACTGAAAATAGAGCTACCCTACGACCCAGCAATTGCACTCCTGGGTATATATCCTAAAGATACAAACGTGGTGCTCCGAAGGGGCACGTGCACCCGAATGTTTATAGCAGCAATGTCCACAATAGCCAAACTGTGGAAAGCGCCTAGATGTCCATCAACAGATGAATGGATAAAGAAGATGTGGTATATATACACAATGGAATACTATGCAGCCATCAAAAGACATGAAATCTTGCCATTTGCGACGACGTGGATGGAACTAGAGGGTATCATGCTTAGCGAAATAAGTCAATCGGAGAAATATAACTATCATATGATCTCTTTGATATGAGGAAGGGGAGATGCAAGGTGGGGGGGTTTGGGGGGAGGTAAGAAAAGAAAAAATGAAAAGATGGGATTGGGAGGGAGACAAACCATAAAAGACTCAATCTCAAGAAACAGACTGAGGGTTGCGGGGGGGGAAGGGGGACGGGAGAGGGTGGTGGGGAAATGGACATTGGGGAGGGTATGGGCTATGATGAGTGCTGTGAAATGTGTAAACCAGATGATTCACAGACCTGTACCCCTGGGGATAAAAATACATTATATGTTTATTAAAATAAAAAATTTAAAAAAAAAAAAAAAAAAAAAGAAAGCGGAAGGTGAGTAAAGAAGGGAGACCTTCATCAGACTGATGGATTCAAAAGGGCCATTTCTTTTTGGGGGAGTCTTGGCTGCATCTACAGAAGAAACCCATCAATTCTCCTGGGAGCTGGGTCATTAACTCACCTCTGGGATCTGTCAGTTTTTCTGCCATGCTCCAGCCAAAGATCTTTTTTTTTTTTTTTTAAGATTTTATTTATTTATTTGACACAGACAGAGATCACAAGTAGGCAGAGCAGCAGGCAGAGAGAGGGGTGGGGAAGCAGACTCCCTGCTGAGCAGAGAGCCCGACGCGGTGTTCGATCCCAGGACCCTGAGATCATGACCTGAGCGGAAGACAGCGGCTTAACTCACTGAACCACCCAGGTGCCCCTCAGCCAAAGATCTTAAAAGCCAGGAAGGTTGTTATTTCTTCCCACCATCTGCTCCCAACACACATACACAGTGAACTAAAGAAGATGAAAGAAGGAAGAAAAAAGAATACTTAACACGGGCCAGAATGTAAGGCCTAAGCGCTAGCACCATCACCATCAGAAACTCCCACTGTGGGCATAACCATCGGGAGACCTCGGGGAGCAGTTAACACAGCATGCGGAGGGCAGACTGCCCAAGCCCTGGAGGAGTTTACAACGGGAGTGTTCTAGAAGAGAATGACCTCCATTCTGGCTGCCAGGAGAGAGAGAGAGAGGACTTTTCCCATTTACTCAGGTAGACACAAAGGGCAGCAGAACCATCCTTTCTTCCTCCCCCTTCCTTTGAAACCTCTCAGAGATACCAAGCTTCCCTGAGAAATGTCATAGATAACAGCCACAGCCAGAGGCATGGGGCCCTGGGACCAGAAGTCTCCAGTTCTTCTGTATCTGCCACAGCATCACAGGGCGATCGCTAAGGTGCCACCGCCTTGGCCCAGAGGGACAAGGGAGCCAAGAAAACAGAAACGTTTATTGAAAATATCAAGTGTCAGGTAGATGGCTAGAGGAAGTCAGTCCTCCTGGGACAACTGCGGGGCAGATGTCAGAATCCTTAGGGGGCGGTGGGGGAGGGAAGGGTGTGGTTGACCATTATACTTACTGCTTAGAGGCAGGCACAGAAAAGAAAGAAAAAATAGTAGGGGATGTGGGTGGGGAACGGTTGAGAAGCACACTTCCTGGGGGGTTTCCACTAAATGACTTGTAGCAAATATTGATGGAGGTATAAGGTAAGTGTGTGGGGAGGAGAGATGGGAAGGCAGTGGCAGTAAAGCTAGACCAAGGAAGCCAGTGTGATGTGCAAAGGTGAACGTTTCGGGGGGCACGTCGTGGGGTCCAATGGAGGGGTAAATAAAGATGATGGAGGCAGAGGGTGCCAAGCTGGCGTACAACTGGGCAGAATGTTGCAGCAGCTCCTGTCAAAAGCCCAGTTATTACCTCATCTGTGAAAGCCCCCATTTCTAGAGTGGGTGATCTCATCATTACTACAAAACTAAAGCAAAAGAAAACAAAATAGTTATTGTTCTTTCTCTGACACCCAAGAATAGCACCTGTTTCGCTAGACCTTACCTGGAGCCCTTTTCTAGCAATGGTGGTGGGAGTCAGCAAACACCTATTGTAAGGGGGAGGAAGGAGCTATCCATGAGAGCATCCAAGCTGCAAGGAGCACCTGGTGGGCTACTGTGTTCCTCAGCGCTGTGCGATCAGCAAGAACACTCCATAAACCTTGTGTTCTTTTATGTATTCAGTAATCATTCAAGCATATCCCCGGCAGGTGGTCCAGAATCTCCCTCCCCAGGGCTCCTCCAAACAATTGCCTAAGAACCCCAGGGTCCATCATCAGTCTGGAATGGGGGAGTGGGGATTGCTTGATCACCGTCAGCTGCCGCAGGCATTTCTTGCCATAGCGTTACCATTAAAACTTGGCCTTGCCTAATGTCTAGACAGTTATCTAGTGAGATGCCAGACTCCGTCCACGGGATGGCTGACGTGGGGCTCTGGAGCCAGGCTGTGAAGTTAAAACATGCTGAATGCCCAGTCACAGCTGCCTTCTAGAGGACAATCCGGTTCCGGGAGCTGGCAGAACTGGTCTGGTATGTGCCATCCTGCCGGCCTCTTCTGTTGCCCTCCCTCCAAGGACCCCTCAGAATTAAACTAGGTCTAGTTATGCCCTCTCTCAGGACACTGGGATCCACAATACTAGAGAAGCTGGCATTGGAAAGAGCCCTTCCATGGGGCACACGGTTGACTCTCTGCAGAGAGGATTTCCGCACGTACAGGTGGGGAGGAGAGCGGAGATTCTTTCTGAGGTTCTGTGATTCACTCACAAATACCTCAGGCATCATGGCCGTGCCAGGTGGGGAGACAAAAATGACTTATGAGCCCAAGGAACCCACAGGGCCAAGAGCCCGAAAGGGCAGCCGGAGACACAGTAGGATCTGTGCAGGTACAACAAGGACCCACAAAAGGGGCGGCCAACCCACGACGGGTGGATCGGAAGAGGAAGCCAGAAGGTCACACCCAAGCTGAGTCTCCAGGAGTTTTTTCAAAACCAGGAGGGAGAACCCTTCAGGCAAAGAAATGCATGCATGCATGTGCAAAACTGTAGATGGAAGCACGTGGGGGAGTTCAGTCTGGGTAACAGGTCGGGCAAAGCTACGGGGTAAGCCTGGTGACAGAGGCAGAGACTGCATTATGAGAGCCAAATGGGCAATACTGACTGGTGTGGGCTTTATCATGAGGGATGAGAGTCCCGAGAGGTTTCTGTAAGGGGTCGGGGCATTATCAAGTTCGTATTTTAGAAAGATCCCTAGGGACAGTGTGCAGGCAAGGCCAAAGGCTGTTCAAGTTTGTCATCTAGACAAGAAAGAACAGAAGGGCAAGAGCCAGGGAACTAGAAACGCTGACATTTCAGGGCACAGAGAAATTCCAGGTCTTACGAGCCCTGGAAGCCACCTGTGAAGCAGACGAACTTGACGTTGGGTATGTCTACCCACTGTCTCGCTGTGTTAGAGTACCAAAGCTTAATCCTGGGAGAATAGGAACCCCAATGCAGTGGGTAGATATCCTTCCCAGCAGTTTTCCCCTAGACATACAGTCAGGTCAGAGGTCATTTTCTCCCCCCAGTCAGGTAGTGCTGGCTCTCTTAGCACTCTCCTCCGTGTTCCTGGGAGATCTTACACACGCTTCCATACACTCTCTGGAACAGGCCATCATAAAAAGTGTTACTATCTACACAGAGCACATTTTATATACGCGGTTCATTTAATCCTCCCTCCTCACATTTTTCCCATGAAGCATGTGAGGCTGAAGGGTTACATGACTTAACCAAACCTCCACGCTTAGGAAGTGGCAGAGCTGGAACTGGCCCTTAGGTCTCCTGGACACTCTTCCCCGCCGTACACATTGCTACCGGATCCTTATTTGCTTATCACATGTCTGCCTCACTCTACCCATTTTTTCTTTCTCTCCTGGGACCTGGCTAAGGGCCTGACAAAAGCAGTAACTGCTGAATGAATGAATTCTGTGGGATGTTTTAAAGAAGTCGTAGAAGTTTGATCATGTAAACTATGTATAAAGAGGGAAGGGTGGTATTTTCACCTCTTACTTCAGTAGGGTTGACAGACGGGCACGAAGTTGTGTGTACGGTTCTCAAGTCCTTTCAGAACCAGCCAGTAGACTTTCTCCCTTCTTTCCTGAGGCATTGCCCAATGGCAGCAGTTAAAAAGTGTCAGGGCACAGAATTCAGAATTCTAACCAAATATCTCGATGTGCTGCACCCCAGGGAGTGCTGTGTGTGACCTATTTCTTAGCGAAGGGGACCGGACCACTATAGTGGTCCTGCTTACGTTGAGGGCGAATCCGTGGGCAGGCTCTGCATCAGGTTACACCACAGGCTTTCATCTGCTCGTGACCTCTGACCCTGGAAATATCTGGGAACCATGTCGGCAGCAAGTGGGGCCTACGCCGCCTTGAACTATATCAAGTGCTCTGGTAACAGCTTTGGGAATTAGAACAAAGAGACTTTGGGAAACTTTGGCCAGTCGATGGGGAGCTTTCCTAGAGCCCTGGAAGAGAGCCCCAAGGAGAAGTCCTTGAAAGGAGTCAGTTCCATCGTTCCTCAAAAGAATGTCCAGGGCATTCATGAGGTCCGCTGAAAGCCAGACCTATTTGAAGGGGCGTATATCTTAAAAAAGTAATATTCCCCGAAGCCTGGGCTTTACCAACTGCCTAAACATGGCGAGATTCGAGATGCTGGCTCTTTACCTACTTAACTTACTGTTTCTAAAGGAAAAGACTTTGTGGCTGTTGGGCTGTTCTCTCCAAAGAGTCTGGTGACTTCATTGTGGATGAATCAGAAACATATGGATCAAATTTCCTTCTAAAATACACTTCGGTTTGGCAATTAAAATAAAATGTGTACAAATATAGCAGATTTAGTGGCCACCGGCCCTGTGAGAAGGGGGTGGCCCAAGTTACCATAACTATTTCCTGAAAGAAAACTTAATTGCTAATGGGTGCAGAAGGAACCATGGTGAAAATTGGCAAGAGATACGTGGATGGCACACCTTGGCTTCTGAAACTTGTGAGCAAAGACGGGGTGTTTATGAAGATTCTAGTAGACATAGGTCCTTGAATTTGGGTTTCAGAATACTGACTTATAAGTTATAAGGAAAGATTCTTTTAGGAAAAGCAGTGCTGGAGATTGGACTGGGATAGACCTAAGAGCTCATCCTAACAGACTGAATGTTCCATTGTTTGATGAATTTAATAATATGGCAGTAGATCTTGTTGAGAAACAGAAACCAACAGAAACCAAAAATGTATACACAGGAAACCTAAAAATGTTTGCAATAACTTAGCAGAAGCAACCGAACATACAAAGAGTGAGAAACATCTTAATGAAAACAATTTGCAATTACAGTGATTTATCCACAAGGAGGCCATCATAAGAATTTTTCATTTTTCAGTGTCACTTTCCGTAGTAGGACTCGTCACATTACCGTCCTTTCTTCATTCATTCATTTATTCTTTCAGCCATAATTTACCAAGAACCTATTCTAGGCACCCAATACTAAGCCATAGTCTGGGATTTGGGAGTCTTATTCAAAGATGTACAACATACAGACTCTTCCCTCCTGTAGTTTGTAGAAAAATACAGAAATCAATGTTCAGCTGTTTGTACGCAAATCGTTAGTTACATACTTGATCCTGTACCATCCCAGCTGAGCAGAGTAGTTAGGCACAGAAACTTTGTAATTAGATTAGCATTTGACCTTGGGTTCTGCTATTTACAAGTCGTGTGGCCTTGGGTAAGTTATTTCATCCCACTGAATTTTACTTCTTCCATTTGACAACTGGCAAAGGGTAATCCCTACCTCATCCCACTGATGTGAGGATAAGTTCCCCGCAATACAACCCCTGTATTAAATCTTGGTTTGGATATCAAATTCAGAATTAGTCAGATTTCAGTGCAAGAAACATAGACTTCACTCCGGATATCCCAGGTCAAAGTGATCTGATGCAAGGAATTGGGTGATTACAGAATTACTAAAAGATGCAGAGGGGCAAGGGGCCGGGATCCACAGCTGGGCTTACCTGGTCACCAGCATAGCTGGGACCCAGAGATCACGGAGCGCTGACTGCTCTCACTTTGATGACTGACTGATGTATGACATCCCCAAAGCCATTGTCTTGACACAGGAATGCTGAGTTTGCCTGCAGCTACTGCTTCTCATAGCAGAAATAGCAGCAGAAACATAGTTTCTCTCTCTTGTCTTCCATCTTCAAAATCTTGTGGAAGTGTATCTATTTGGTGTTCTAGTTTGCTCCCAGAATCCTAGCTGCCAGGGAGTCAGCTAATGTCATTTTTAGCTTTCTAGCCCTTGTAACACAGAAAGGAACGTAGAAGTTGATGGAAGTAAATGTTGTGTGTCAGCTGACAGTATTTAAAATATTGTCCCAGTGTTAACATATGGTAAGGTCTTATATGTTAACTAAGGTTGTAATAGATACACAAGTTGAAGCCAGCATTCATAAACTTATTATTCTGAGGAGTGAGGTCGTCTATATCATATTTTCCTTCTCTACTTTGTCTAAAGTATATAATCAGGAAATCTGTATTTTCCATACAGGAGTGACTCTCACCCAGGTAAACGGAAGCCTCATTCAAAGTTATTCTCATCTCAGTTCACGAATTCTCCATTTTATAATAGCTCCTAATGAGAAAGTGTGGTCATTTCAGAGATTACCCTCTTATTTTTTTTATTTTGGGGGGTGGTGCTTTTTTGTGGATTTTTGTTTTGTTTGTTTTTTAGTCAGGGAATGGCCTCTTTTCTCTCTCTCTCTCTTTTCCTATAGATTGTTCTACTGCTTCATTTGTTTGAGGTAATTTCACTTAAAAAAATTATTTATTTATTTGAGATAAAGCGAGAGCAAGCCAGAGAGAGAGAGCGAGAGAGCACAAGGAGGGGGAGTGGCAGAGGAAGAGGGAGAAGCAGACTCTTCACTGAGCAGGGAGCCCAGTGCAGGGCTTCATCCTCGGACCCGGAGATCCGGACCTGAGCCGAAGGCAGACGATTCACTGACTGACCCAACCAGGCACAGCTGATTTCATTTTTTGATTATTGATTTTATTGCCAGTATTTCTTTCTTTCTTTTTTTAAAAGATTTTATTTATTTATTTGACAGAGAGAGAGAGAGAGAGAGCACAAGCAGGGGGAGTGGCAGGCCGAGGGAGAGGGAGAAGCAGGCTCCCTGCTCAGGGAGGGATGTGGGACTCCATCCCAGGACCCTGGGATCATGACCTGAGCTGAAGGCAGGTGCTTAACCAACTGAGCCACCCAGGCACCCTGTGATTACTCTGTTTTAAAAAAGAAACCAACCTACTTATTTGATGCAATAAAGTATGTTCTAAAGAAAATAATTATAGCAAGGATGTAAGTAAAACTCAAACTCAAACTTTTATCATTAGTATTGACACGGGAATCATTTTTCCCCCTAGTGCACAATGACACGAACAGGTGAAGATGGAAGTTTTTCTTTTTCATTTTTTTCGCTGTACTTTGGCTTTTTTATTGCTGTTGGTTTTTGAACTGGGCTGTTAGCTGATTTGTCCTACCCAGCTTTTGGAAGCTTGCAGATTGGATGATGCTAGAGTGTCTGATGGGGACGAATGCATTATATTTTTTAAATATTTTTTTAAAAAATTCATTTGAGAGAGAGAGGCAGAGAGAGCACAAGCAGGGGGAGCAGCAGGCAGAAGGAGAGAGAGAAAAGCAGACTCCCTGCTGAACAGAGAACCCGACTTGGGGCTCGATCCCAGGACCTTGGGATCATGACCTGAGCCGAAGGCAGACACTTAACCATCTAAGTCACCCAGGTGCCCCCTAATGCATCATATTTAGATGACACCAGTTATTCAATGAGGTCTGATTACTTTGCAACGAATCAATCATATCCCAGAGAACTCTCAGAGAGGTTGGCAAGGGAGAGAGGGGGTTATTTTTATTGTAACAGCCGGCGAACTTAGAGAGTGAGAGGGTCAATGGAAGAGCCAGAAAGACAATGGACATATGCCCAAACACTCTATTCCTCCCCAACCCCCACCCACAACCCATGAGAAATTTTCCAAATCACTTTTTACATATGCCCTGACTGTTGATTCATCAAAGATGTCTTCAATGGATTTGCAACTCAAACCACATTGTCTTATTCTTTTTTTAATAAAGAAAAGGACTGAAAATGTGACTATAGTATTTCTTCTATTTTTATAAATGGGTGTGTTCAATACAAAACACAGTCGCTGGCTAATACCATGTTTGTTGATATGCTCAGATCAGCTGGGTGCCCAAGCAAAGCTGTAACATTCCCAAATGAAATAGGATCAAATGCTTTCACATACAGTTTGCATTCTTCCTCCCCTTCTTAACAGAAAGAGCTTTTTTGGATACATTTTGTCAACACTGAACAGAGTAAACATCTTTTTCAAGAGACCAGAGTGGTTTCCCTCTGATTCACTGTGGATGCCTACGGGAGTATTTCCTTTTAAGTTAAAGCATTTTACGAATTCTTCCTACCGAATCAATTTACATACTTTTATCATCACTATTTTTAATAAGTAACTTTTCTTACTGAAAAGTTCATTTCCCTGTGTCCCAACCTTTCTGTGATGCTTGGAGAAAAGAAGCAGAGTTCATTTAAAACACTCTTGTTTATGATGGATAAAACCACAAACTTTTTGTGATGTTAACCCACTCGCAGAAAGAGAATCTGAACTTCAGAGTACTCTGTGTTTGGAAAGAAGGCACACCAAGGAGAATGGGCTCATTTCAATTCAATATATTATAGGAAGGAAAAGATCAAGGAAGAGCTGGTCTTAAAACTGTCAAAATATGAGAATTTGATGGGAAGAAAGAAGGAAAACAGAACAGTTGGAAATGCAAAGATAAAAGAGTTGGATCCAGACATGTCTATGTAATTTCCCAGAAATGGAAACTATACTGGCAATTTGGAAAGAGATATCAAGAAACAATATGCATTAAATGTTGAGCGTTTCTTGTAGCAATGAACTTGGAAGGCTCTTAGAACACATGGCATGATGGGCTTATGATTCATCTACATATGGCCTTATGCTTGGTGACTGACAAAGGGAGAAACTAAGTTTCATAAGGAATTAAACCCTGAAGAGGAAGCTCAACATGATTTCAGACAAAGACCCTGGGCAGCTTCTAGGTCACAAGTGGAGTATTAACTAACTCAATCTACGAAACACACATAAATGCAGAGATCATATATGTAATTACGCTTAATTCTGCAACAACTCTATTACATATGTGTCATTTCTTCTGTTTTCCTGGTGGTCCAAGAGTTGACCTGTCTGAAGTTGCTTAAGTAGTTGCTGGTTGAGTTTAGGTGCAAATGGAATTCTTTCCACTACAACAGTGATTCCCAATCCTGGCTACTCGTCAGAATCATCGTAAGGGTTTTGTAAAAATACAGATTCTTGGGCCCAAGCCCTGGAGATTCTGATGCAGTAGTCTAGAGCAAGCTCTGAGAATCAAGTATTTTTTAAGTTCTTCCAGTGACTCCGAGACGTGGTCATCTATGGCGAAACAATGGCTGAAGTTACAACCAAATAGCATGGGGATGGGTGAAGATGAGGGGCTTGGGGGTAGAGTCAAGGAATGGGAGAATGTCCCTGCTGTGGGACCAACCTCCAAACTACTGCAGCCACAAGGAGCCTCTGAAAATCCTTCTAGATTGGAAAAAACAGGCTTTGGCATTACCTGCATGGGTTTATTTCTTAAAATATTTAGAAATAAATATTTTTATTTATTTATTTCTAAAACCCCAGACCTTCCTAATCGGCCCACCTCTCTTCAGATGGCTATCAGACACTCCTGTGGTTTGAAACTATGCTTTCAGAAGCCATAGCCACCATGATAAAATGCTTCTGTCACACTGTAGATTCCCCAAGATGAATTAAGATGAGACACCAGGTCTCTATCAATAAATAGTTTAAAAAAAAAAAAAGGCAGGCATTTGAAACTATGGATGCCTTGAACAATTACTTGGCTAGTTATAGGACTCTGTTTGGGAAAAAAAAAAAAAAAAGTAAACAATAAAACCAGTAGCAAAATGTGCATGCATCCTGGCCGTATGCACAAACGTTCTTTCTTTTATTCAATACCGTCTGTCTTTTGTGCTCTGTATGACCAGGCAGAGAACACCAAAATACCTGCCTCCAACAAGTGTTTAAGATGTCCCAGAAACAGGGGGAAGAGTACATTAGGCATTTCTCACAAAACTTGATCATGATACCTGTAGGAGAGTGGATACTCTCTCATCTGACAGGCCATGACACTGAGCCACATCTCTGGGGTCTTTGGAATGTTGTCTTACGATTGGTTTTTTTTTTTTTTTTTTTTTTTTTTTTAAGATTTTGTTTATTTGACAGAGATCACAAGTAGGCAGAGAGGCAGGCAGAGAGAGAGAGGAAGGGAAGCAGGCTCCCCGCTGAGCAGAGAGCCCGATGCGGGGCTCGATCCCAGGACCCTGAGATCATGACCTGAGCTGAAGGCAGAGGCTTTAACCCACTGAGCCACCCAGGCGCCCCTTACGATTGGTTTTTACAAGAGAATTTCTAGAGCTGCGGCAGAAGTTCCAAGAGCGAGTCTGTGCCACGATTGCTGGCTGTTCCTCGATGGGTGGGGTGCGCACAGAGCACAGGGATGTGCTTTCTGATTCCACAACAGAACTAAAGACAATGGTTCTGCTGGAGGGCTCAGCTCCAGGGCCATGCCCTGTTCATTTTTCCAGTGAGTGCCAGTCAGTGTGGAAACACGAAGCAGGGACAAGGAGAGTGGGAGGTGGAGCAGGGCTTATAGCCTGAAGGAGAATGATTTAACAACTCTGCATTTTTATGGGTTCCCTCAAGAAAGGTTTGTAAGCATCTAGTATGTTCCAAGCCCCCTCACTAGAGGCCGGGGGACAGCGCACCGGACAGAGGTGGTTCTTGCAGAACTTGCAGGCATGTGGGGGAGCCAGAAGAAAACGAAGCCAACTAGCAAACCAAATAATTTCCGAGTTTCGTAAGAGCCAGGGAGAAAGGGTTTTAGGGAAGGGAAGGGCATGATCTGCAATGTGATTTGAGAAGTTGAGTCAGCGGCCGTGCGCCTGCATCAGTGGGACTGAAGAGAGCAGTAAAGATGAGACATGCCGGTGGCCGGCCCCGGGGGTCTGGGCGGTGACGGGGGGGTGGGGGTGGGGGTGGGGGTGCAGCAGTGAAGGCATGACACCCACCCACGTACCTGAAGGGCCACAACTGGCAACCAAGTAGTGAATAGACTCTCACATTTCATAGTTCTGAGGAAGCCCCCAGAGGCCATGCGATCAACAGAACGCTGAAGTGGAAATCATGAGATTTGGAGCACTTTCATTATGATTCAACTCAGCCTCCTTTATTTTAGGCTAAGTCCTTGCTTCCAGTTCCACCAACATCTACTGAGGGAGCAGCTTCTCTGTTCCAGGCACTGTGCTAGACCCGCGGGGAGCTCAAAGATGAGGAAAAAAATGGTACCAGCACTCACGCCGTCTACCTTCCACTCAAGAAGAAATGTCTAAAAGACAGTAAAAACCATGACAGGAATAATAGAAAATGCCTCAGGGTCTCGAAGTAAGAGAAGGAATTCAACAGGAAGGGAGGAAATTCTAAGTGGGGTGAAGCCAGAGCAAAGGCATGGAAGTGGGACTCTGGGGACATGTGCTCAGGGACCAGGGTGTTTGGTTCAAGTGTTGGATTTGCAGAGAGTGAGCCTGAGGGTACCCCAAGGGTAGGAGCAGACAGTGACCGCTCAGTCTCCTGCTCTTTTCACATCCTTAGTGCTATTTGTGCAACTCTATCTGTATCAAATGTTTGTAGGAAAAGCAAACTCTCCCTTTGAAATTCTTCCCGGTGACAAGATTCTTCCCCCTAGGTTGCTAGCACAGGGTTCACACAGAATTAACTGCTATTCAAATAGCTGCTCATGGGATGCCTGGGTGGCTCAGAGGGTTAAGCCTCTGCCCTGGGATCGAACCCCCGAATGGAGCTCTCTGCTCAGCAGGCAGCCTGCTTTCTTCTCTCTCCACCTGCCTCTCTGCCTACTTGTGATCTCTCTCTCTGTCAAATAAATAAAATCTTAAAAAAAAAAAAAAGAGATAGCTGCTCAGAACTACAGAGGTAAAGTTAGGTACGTATTAAGAGAAGCTGCTGATTTCTGAAATAATTTGTCTTTCTTATTTGAAAGTATCGATGCCTTCCCTTCCCTTCTCTCCCCTGCCTTCCTTCTCTCCCTCCCTCTCTTCCTTTCAAGGAAGACTGGAAACAACATATCAAGGAACTCAGGCTAATGTCCCCAGATGTTGACTGGACAGGCTTTTTGAGGTTGCTGGTGCTGAGACGTGGCCACAAAGATTTGTCTAGGGGAAGTACGTCCTAATCTGTCCACAGACATTATGGATTGTTCTGGTTAGCAGAGTGGCTGCTGTAAGAATTGTTATGGTTTATTTTCAGAAAGGTTTTTTCTTTCTGTGGACTAAGAACCATGTGACTAAGAACCATGCTTTACCATTTTGAGGAGCCTTCCCTGTGCTCAGCCCCACACTTCCCCACAACGCAGCTGGCTTGTGGGCAGACAGGTACATGCCCCAGGGATGTCCTGAGATCCCCTGGCTGCTCAGACTGATGGGGAGGGGCAATCGTCAGGAAATTCCTGCTGCCCCTGAGACTCCTGGGAGATCGTCTGGAAGCCAGGAGCTGGGAACACACAGCCATTTTGCCCCATCCAAAGTATGTCCTTTTTATTTTTCTCTTTATTTTCTCTTATTTTATTTATTTTATTTTCTCTTTATTTTATTTATTTATTTTTATTTATTTTATTTTTCTCTTTATTTTATTTATTTATTTATTTTTATTTTATTTTTCGCTTTATTTATTTTCCTCTTTATTTTTCTCTTTCTTGTCAGGTGAGTAACTTAGAATATAGGAACAAGAATTACAGACAAGGCTCCCGGGTCTCTGGATGGGTTTCCCTCCGGCTTCCACGGCCTTCCACGGCCTTCCACGTAGGGGAAAATGCAGCCCAGTGCTCATCCCGGCGACTTCCCTTCACGTTCTGGAAGTCAGTAGCGAGGAATTTCTTTTACCCTTGGTCTCTTCATTGTCTGATCTTCTTACCGAAGGCACATTTCTCTAGAGAGTGTGTCTCAAATGCTGTATGTCTATGAAGCTCCTTACAGACATTAATGGACAAATGGTTAGTTTATATAAAGCACTCTTGTACGGCTCTGGCCTAAGCAGTGAGGAGCCCATGGTTTACATTTTTGTCTTTCTTTTAAAGAGGAATGAGGAATTATATTCCAGACGATCCAACCTTTTAAGCCAAGGAAGGAAGTCGTGAAGAAGGAACCAAGACTTTAAAAAAAATTAAATTTAGATCCTTGGTGAGGTCAGTGCAAATCGGCATAGAGAATCATGATCATCTTTAGAAGGGAAAACAGGTCTTGAGTTGACTTTCTGCCTTCAGATTCATTCTTCTCTGCTCTTAGTCCCCAAAGTACTGAACTACTTTATGAACTCCTAATTTTAAAAAATATACTTACAGTGTCACTAATAACAATAATAATGGAGGGTCGCCTGGGTGGCTCAGTCGGTTAAGGGTTTAAGCGTCTGCCTTCCGCTCAGGTCATGATCCCAGGGTCCTGGCATGGAGCCCCGTGTTGGGCTCTCTGGTCATCAGGGAGCCTGTTTCTCCCGCCTCTGCCTGCTGCTCCCTCTACTTGTGCTCTCCACCCCACCTTCCATGTCAAATAAGTCAATAAAATCTAAAAAAAAAAAAAAATGATAACAGAAGTAAGGCAGTGTTTGTACAAAAAACCCAAGAAGATAAGCCATATCTGAGCTGTCAACGGCCACGTGTTCAGAATTCTTTATAAATATAGTCGTGTAGAATTCCAACTCGTAATCCTCATATATATGTCCATCTTTTACACTATCAAATGTCTTGACAATATTGGCTATTAAATTATTTTAATTACTTGGCATTTCGTGTGCTTTTTTTGTGTGTGAAGTAATCATGGTGTTTGAATATCAGTTCTAACAGTGTTCAACGTTGACACTAACTACATCACAATGGGTGTAGAAAGTAAGTGAAGGGAGCATACGTATCAGCTGGCCATGAACTCCTCTTCTGCCTTATACTGCTGTGTGCCTTGGAGACAGTGACACGACTCCCCTGCACATCAGTGTCCTCATCTTTAAAAAAGAACAAGTAATAATCGTACCCTCATAGGATTGGTGTGAGGATTAAGTTAGATAATGCAGGAAAAGCCTAGTGTTTAGTACATATTAAGTAGTTAATCAAAGCCAACTTTAAGACACACACATATACTTCATATAGTTGGAAGGAAACCTATATATGTATATATGCATCATATGTGTGTGTGTTGTGTATGTGTAAGCAGTGGTTATTTAGGGGTTGTGGGATTATAAGAGATTTTAATTTTCTTTGATTTTCTTTATTTTCTAAGTTTTCTAGGAGGAGTTTATCATATATTTATAATGTCATAAAATCTTTTAAAAGATGCAGTGCAGGACAAGTGACTGATTAGGACAGTTATGGCAAGAGCAAAATGACACATAAGCTTCCATGCCATAGAAAAGGACCAAAAAAAGTGAAAAGGTAAATCTTAGAACATGGCCCCTATTGAACAGTGGAGATCTCAAGGGAACAAAAGCTGGAAATGAGTTGAATAAGCCAAAACTAAAAGAAAGGGGCAGGGCAGCCAAAGACAATGGGGTAAAGCCCAGAGGACCTTCAGTTTAATAAGCCCTGGCATTTTAAAATTGCAGCAGAATGAGCTTTTCTTGGAAAGCGTACGTAGAAAGATTTAGAAAATGAAGACCCACAGCCGTTCAAGCACTAAGGAAAAGCAGAGAATCAATAACCAATTAAAGTTCCATCCAAATTTTTCTAAGAGTGAAGTGGCATCAAAGAGCTCAAAACAAGTAGAAACTTTCCAGACTTAACGAGCCACCCAGCCTGCAAACGAAGGTGGGAGCCTCATTTCCAGCAGGTTCCGTTATATTTGGGTAATGGGTATGCGAATTTTTTTTTTTTTTTTTTTTTGCTGAGAAATCCATTTCTGTCTGCCTTTCTGTCTTGCTGCATTCCCACATCTCTGCCAGCAGCCTTCCACATGGGAAGCCCAGCCTCTCTTGCTATGCGTTCAGGCATCTTCTGGATTCTTTCTCAGATTCCGTCCCTGCAGTGAACACATTCGGAGAACTCTAACTTTTGGTCTAAGTGATTCTTATGACGCAGGCAAAAGAGAGCCGGGGGGATTTGCTGTTCAGCCTGCGCCCCTCTCTAGGATATTTATGCCATTTGCTGGTCTTACCAAAAATAGAAGCTGCTGTGCCATTTACTGGAAGGGTATCTCTCCTTCCCTTTCCTCCCCACAGCTCCCGCCTCACTCCTGCCTTTCCTTTCTTGCCTTCTCTCTCCCTGCCTCCTTTCCTTTCCTTTTCTTCCTTCCCAGATTACTTCATCCTCTCCCTCCCTCTGCCACTGTCACTTCCTCCCTTTCCTCTGTGTGTACTCATCAACTGCCTATCACATACCATCCAGTGCATTAAACACTGTGAGTATAAAGACACCTAAGGCATGACCCAGGCTGATATTACATTTCCATTGTCTTTGTTTCAGCTTCCAATGCTCTAGAGTATCCAAGCAGTCACTCCTTTTTATTAAGCGTCTGTTATGTGTCTGGCATTTTCACGGAGCTCACTGTACTTAATTCCGTCATCTACCCAGAGGTAGGTATTATTACCATTCCTATAAAACAGATGATTGAGTTTAGGCTCAGAGGGTTTAAATATCTAACCCAGGGACACTTATTTCCTACGAGGAGCAGTCAGAAATTTATTCTGATTTTGTTTGTTTTCAGTGCTTTTTCTGCTGGGCCTATGTAAGGACTGTGAAGGACCATGTCCAGACTTTTTGCCTTCTTTATACTGCACCGCACGTGGTAGTGTACACAATAAACACTTGTATGGAATTAGGTCCCAACAGTGTTAAAATGGTCCGCACGATTTATTTGTTCACGTGCATGTATTTGGCGGCATTGTTTGGAATTTTCACATGTACATGCATTGTTCATATACCGGACACTGGTCAAAGTTTTGCTGCTTATGCACAGAGAGCAAGAGTCATGGCCAGGAGTCGACCCTGAGCTGAGACAGTTACAAATGATTCTGCAGTGAAAGCGCTCACACAATTCTAGGCCTCCTACATGTGCTCAAGTTCTTGTAAGGTGCTTACCTAGAAGTAGAATGGCTGAGTGGTATACTAGGGGCATGGTGAACTTTATCACAGGTCAACAAATTACTCTCTGCAATGGTCCTACCAACACACTCTTACTGCCATTGCATTAAGTGCCTGCTTCTCCATATTCTCTTTAACACTGGATAGTGGCAGACTTAAGTCTTTGTCAGTCTGCGAGCTCAGCAAGGGCATCTTCTTACTTCAGTTTGCGTTTCCCTATTTACTAGTATAATCTAGTGCCTTTTCGTGTTTATTGGTCGTTCGGGTGTCTACCTTTGTGAAGTGCCCAGTCATGTGCTTTGCCAATTCCTATTGGGTGATTTGAGGAGTTTTTTTCTTACTAGTGTATAAGTGAAATTCATTCTAGATAGGAATCATTTAGCTGTTGTTTGACTGTTGCAAATATCTTTTTCTTTAACCATTGTCAGGTTCATCATCACGTTTATTATTATTTTTTCCTTTAGAAAGGGCACCAAGGTCAGTTCCAGATGGGTGAATGGCTTTTTTTCTTCTTTAATCCAGTGCAAGATACCATACGTCATCTCTGCAACTGGGTGAACAGCTTTTGTGGTTTTCAGCAAAAACTTCCCCACGAAGGCCTTCAAGGTTCTTCCCCAAATCTGAAAGAGAAACCCCGTCTTAAACATGTTGGGAGTTAGATGGAGACAAACACACGCTACAGATAGGTGAGCAGAACAAGAGAAATAGATTCTCCTTTAATAAAAACAGTAGCTGAGCTTGACTTATACTTCTCAAAGCCTCAAAGTAATTTGCAAGTTGTTTCTGTAAGTGACATTTATCACTTAGTGATCACTGTTTAGACATCCCAGATTTAAAATTTTAACTTTGACTCTGTGTAGTCCTTCTACTTATTCCCCCTCCTACTAAGAGCAGGTTTCAATTATGTAATTATGGTTAAAGAGGCCTGAAGAGGTTTTACTCTTATGCCTTCACCCTGATTGGATAATGGTTTGCAATGACGGGTTGAGAGCTGTAGAAACACAAATATGAGGCCAAAAGCTTGGGTATCTATATAAATATTTACAAATCTTTCGACTATAAACTCTGTGAGGTGAGGGTCCATGTTTACCATATTTATGACATCTGTAGTTCGGCTCAGTTGCTATTCCTAGTTAGTGGGCGTGGGCTGAACACTCCTAGTTAACAACTATTCGTTGAATCTTAAGTCTGTCTTGGGCATTGTATTCTATGAGCTTGATGTAACCTGAGTGGCTACTATAGACAAAGTCTCCGCCATCATGAAGCCTCCATTGTAGTGACAGGGAGAGATGAGTGAAACTAAAGAGACTGGGCTCGGTGAAATGGGATAGAGCTGTGGAGTCGTGGGGTGAGGGCTGGAGTGTTTGTATTGTAGACACTGTGGTCTCAAAAGCCTTCCGAGGAGGGGTCATAGTGATCTCAACACTTACTAGACAGAGATACAAACAGTTACAGAGATAGATTGAGATATATCAAACTACAGTCTCAGTGCTCCAAAACAATTACTTCCAATTCAGAAGGAAAACCCTTGTCAATGTATTTTTATTTGGGGCAGTTTTTATGAGTTTCGGGGTGGGGGGGGGAAGGTAGCCAAAACATTGATTTTAAATTAGGAGTCAATGGCATTTGTAAAATATGCCCCTTTCTCTTCTGAGGCATAGTTGACCCCCAAAGAGAACAATTGGCTTCTACAGATTGGTGGTGGGCTTTGGCTGGACTGTTACTTGTCTAAACATTTTGTATATTTCTGACCTCCCCTAATCTCCTCCAGCCCACTCCACCAGCCTCAACCTTTAAGCCCTGTTGAATGTTCATCTTCTGCAAGCAACTACAAACTGCATGGGATGATTGAACAAAAAAATTATTGGAAACTAAATTTCAAGTGGAGCACCACCTTTATGGGTAGAAACTGCAGACTGCACAAACAAAACATTCCCCTGATGAAGATTCTCTAGACAGACATTGATTTATTGCAGACTTCCTTCTTGTTTCATTTATTTTGAAAAATTGATTTCAAGTTCTTCAGAGTATCTAGTAGGTTCAGTGTTTCTGGCTGCTTCCTCACTATGACTGCCTAAAGAGAAAAAAAATCATGCTGTTCTGGGGATTTGTTTTGTTTTCTTAGCCAAGTGCTTAAATCAGGACTGTTTCCCAAGTACCTTTTGTTGGGTTTCATTGTTTTGTTTATTTTGCTTTAGTGAGCACAGGCACCTTCGCATTTCATTCTATAACTTTTTTTTTTTTTTCTTTTTCTTTTCCGAAGCCATCATCTGACCTGGCTGGTGGAGCCGGTCTGCAGACCTCGCAGCCGGGTTGATTTTTGCACGGGCTATAACTTCGACACACAGAATTTACGGCTTCTTTGAGGAACCAATTTTCAAGCTAAGAGAACAAATGAAAGTGTTCGCTCATCTTTCGAAAAATATTTATGCGCTGAGTGTGTTCGCCGCTATCCATCGGGTTCTCAGTAATAAATACAGAATGTGACGCCGCCTTTTCACAAACGGGGTTTTTTTTGTCTTATATTCCTGGGAGGTACCTTCCTCGCCTGACGTTTTATTCTCCTGATTTGTTCATCTTGAACGTGCCACAGAAAGCCTCTTCTCGCACAGCTGTTGTTCTCTCCCGTTTAAAGATGGCTTAGAAATGGAAACCTTGATTTGCGAGGGTCCTTTTAGGTTTACTCTCCCCTTGTTACTCCCTTCTGTACACTCCGGGGCCGAGGCCGTCAGCATCTGAGCTGAAAGAACCCACGGCGGGCGAGGAGAGGAGGGTGTCATGTTGGAGACAGGCTCCTGCTGGCGGCCCGCGAGCCCGCCGGGGTTAACGGGGGCGCGGGGGTCAGCGCCCTCGAAGTTGGGGGCCTCTGGCCGAGCCGCGCCGGAGCCGCGGCGACCGTTCAACCAGAGCATCCTGCAGGCCTGCTCCCGCCACGGGGCCAGAACCGCCTCGTCTGGAGAGATCCCACGGAGATCTTGTTCGTTCCAGGGCAGCCTCTGCGACCGAGCGCGTTGCGGGGCCAACGCAGGCGGAGCGGGGCTGGCGAGAGGAAAAGCCCAGGCCTGGGGCGGAGGAGGAATGAGGGGCCGGGAGCCGGGGGGATTTCCTCCCGCGCTTCCCCCTCCAACGGGAGCGGAAAATGTGATTTGCTGTGCATTCCAGGCGCGGTTCCCTGGGGTGACCTCTCCCAGCCGGCCTGGGCGGGGGGAGCAGACAAAGAGGCGAGGCAGGCGGAGAGGGGACCCCGCGGGGAGGCAGGAGGGGTGCGGGGGGGCGGGGGCAGTACCGGGAAAGGGGGCGGATAGCGGGTCCCGCGGTGGCGGCGGCGCCTGGCCAATGGAGAGGCGCGGCCCCGGGCGTCCGGCTCGGCTGCCGGCATTTAAACCGGAGACGGCGCGATGCCCCGCACTCGGTGCGCCCTCCGCGGACCGGGCGACCCAGTGTGCAGCGAGAGCAGTACTCTTCGTCTGGCTGACCTCGCGCCAAGCCGGGGCGGCTCGGGCCGCGGTCGCACACCGCGCCCTGCGTCAAGAGCGCAGGCCCCGGAGTCCCGCAGCACTGACAGGTGAGTGCAGAGGTTCCCGTCAGAGTGAGTGAGAGAATGAGAGCGAGAGAAAGAGAGAGAGCGCGGGGGTCCCGTCAAAAGACTCCCGCGTCCCGCTTGGTGCAGACGCGCGGTAGCCCTCCAGACGCGCAGACCGAGGCCCCGGTTCCGCAGGGCGAATTATGCAGAAAACTCCAGGGTCCTGCCCGCCACCGTCTTGGCTGCCGTAACCCCACCTTGCGCTGTCCGCGTGGAAAGCCTGGCAAAGAGGATGTCAGGAGCGAGAGCTACTGCCCCGCATCCCACTTCCACCTCCCGGGGCCCAGCTAACGCGCTCCTGGTGCGTGTGGCAGTCGGCACTTCAGAGGCGCGGAGCCCTGGTGGGCGCCCCTCGAGCGCGGAGGGGTGGCGAGCGGGAGCGGTGGGCAGCAGCCGGGCCCTGCGGCTCGACCCCGGACCTCGGGGCCAGCCGCACTGAGAGGGGCCAAGTGTCCGAAGCCCGGCGCTTCCGCTCGGGACCTCTGGGGGCTCCGGTGGGAGTCCCAGGTGTGATCCCGCGGTGGGCTGGAGGAACCGGAGACTCAGCGGCGGGTCCATTGGCCCATCGTCAAGGTGAGATGGAGACTCGGCGAGAACAGAGCCGCGGAGTTCGGCCGCGGTGGAAACCGGAGCGTCGGGTAACGGGTCCGCTGAAGGGTTGTGCGCGGTCGGGGACCCAGAGTCCAGCGAGCCTGCAATGCTCACACCGCAAACACCGTACACATCCACCGGCCGGCTGGGCCCGCGTGGGCGCTGGGTGCCCTCTTTCAGGCTTCTCCCCGCACCACGCGCGCCTCGCTTGAAGCTCGGACGTCCGGGGGCCAGGTAGCGCCAAACCGCCCCATCCCTTTTCCCCTGTACTCCTTAGTTTGTGTCCTAGAGGCCCCCGCCTTCCTCGCTGAGTCTCGCTAGCGACGGACGACGCGGGACTGGCGGCTTAGACGCCCCCGTGGTCGTCTCTTCTCTCTCTCCGTCTCGGTAACCCCGTAGCCAGGCCCGAGGTCGGAGGGGCGTCGGGGCTGTCACCTTGCCGTCCGGAACGGTTTGTAGACTTCAGGCTTGGGAAGAACAGACGCGCCACCGCTCTGGCTTGGCATTGCCTTCGGATCCCAGGTCCGCCTTGGGGGCGCCCCAGCCGGGTGTTTCCCCGGGTGTTTCTCTGGCGACAGTCCCCGTGCGAGGCGGGGGCAGACAGGAGGTGACCGGGCCTCTGCCTTGAAGCCCTTGCCGCGGGCCTGGAGCTGGCCTGGGGTTCCCGGGGTTGAATCCCGCTGCCGCCTTCTCCTCCTCTGCCTACTTTGAACCCCAGCAATTTTACACAGAAGTACAGTCCCGACGTTAGGGGTTAAAATCTCTCCTTAAATGATACAAGGGCAGAGAGGCGACCACTGGTAGGTAATTGGATCTCCTGCTGGAAAAAGCAGATCTGAGCGATGTGCGCGTCTGTTTATGTTCCCCTTCGAGATGGTGCCAGGACACGAGTTGATTAAAACAATCTATTGTGTTAAGTGGGTCACGGGGACTTAAGCTGTCCCAGGGACCCCAGAGTGGTGGCTTCCTTTTGGCTGTACACACAACTTAAATAAATAGCAGAGAAGAGGTTAAGATAACCCCAGTCCCAGGTTAGGAGTCTTCTTTCACCCCAGGGCTTTCCAGCCCCTACCCCTTCTTTTCTTTTCTTTTTTTCTTTTCTATCCGTTTCTTTTCTTTTCCTTTCTTTCCTTTTCTTTTCTTATTTTCTCTTTTCTTTTCTTTTTTCTTCTTTTCTTTTGGAAGGGGGGACCTGGGGGACTTGAAGAGATGGGCATTTCAAAGCAACAAGTCTACAACAGTAGGTGATTTTATTGCTATCACTGGATAAACTGCACTCTGCAGTTGTAGTATTAACTAATTATTGAAGGGTTCTTTAGAACTGTAGTTGGGGTGTGTGTGTGTGTGTGCTTAACCCTTAGGTCATTGTAGGAATTAAAGTCTTTTGCAAACTTTGTAATTTTGCAGGTTTTCTATTTTCTTAGAAGTGCATTTTGAGTGAAATGTTTTGGTAACACACGATCTATAGGAAATCCTGTTTGGCTGACACAGCCTTTATGGAAATGATTCCGCAGAGGAGAGTAGAAACCTACTGAGTCCTCACATCTTTGAACCAGAGCTGCCTGCCTTGTCTTCTAAGCTGAAGCCCTCTGTCTTGCTCTTAGTGTTTAAGTATCACAAGTGAAATAAGGCCAAGAAATTTTATGCCACAGACCCCTTTCCGAAGAAATGCTTGTCAACAGTGAAGCTTCGAGCATGTCCTAGAATAGAGAGTTAAGGACTGATGGGAAAACCTAACCCTTTTATGTAACAAAAAGTGATGGGGGGGGGCGGTTAGGGGAGGTAACTGTAGCATCCAACTGAAAGGCACGGATCACAAGTGTTACCATCCCATTCCTTACATCTGCAAGGAATTTTCTTTAGTTTTAACATATGCTCTTAGAAATGCAAAGCACAACAATAATTCCTGGGACAACAGAAGTTTTTCCTTCACATGTGAACATGAAGATACAAACTAGATAATTACTTGACTTACAATATTCTTCAAACTGTATTGTATTAAAAACAAATTCACGTGTCCCTTGTTAAGAACTGTGCCGGGTGTCCACAGAACAGTGATTAAAGACACGTTTGGGGGTTCGGTAGAATGGGTCCCCAGCCCTGACTCTCCAACTGAGGAGCTCTTTGACTTTGGGCAGATTCCTAACTTTTCTGACTCTGGATTCCCTGCTTGATAAAGGGAAGACAATATTATCTACCTCATGTTCTCTGGATAAAATACGGTCTGATTTATGCACAATGCTTAGCATACATGCTAAGGGTTCAAAAATAGAGATAATTCTTTTTACCAGCAGTGGTATTGGAAGAGGCAGTAACATGATATGGCACCAGATATATTACAAGTTGTTTCTGAAATTAAATCCTGAATTCCATGCATATAAGGACTACCACCCATCTTGCATCCCAATACAGAACCTATAGATTAACTCTCAATAGTGCTCTCAGTGAATATTTATTACTTTCTAACTTGTTTCCTGTTGACCTTAAAAATTGCATACAATCATTCATTTCAGCAAAAAATCTTCCAGTGGGCATAGAGCTGTTGAGATACTTAACCACCTGGAGGTTTCCTTTCTGTCCTCTGTGATGTGGGTGGCCAACCTGATTTAGCTTGAATGGTCTTCATTCAAATAGGGAGGTTGTAGTTAGGGTCTTGCGACTCATACGAGATGAGACTTTATCCTCTACTAGTTTGCCAGCAAGTAATTCTTCTATCTTCTTTTTTCGATTTGTCTGGGGGGAAAAAAAAATCGACCCAGGGTATTCTTACGAAATTCTCTACTCAACTTCTAAAAACTATCTTTTTAAAAATTCAAGATCAAGTTAAAAATAACCTTTCCCTTCTCAAAGATTTAGTTCTGAGAAAAAGGAAGAGATTATTCTAAAATCTGGCCTGCATTTAGAGCATTTGCTGTCACTTTAATTATTTTCTTCTACTGGGAGAATAATTTGATGTCATGCCTGTTGAATGTCTTTCTAAAACTTAATTCATCAGGAGGAGTGGATCAGTTGTTCAGGCATAGACATCTGGCTTGCCGACCCATTGTCAATTCCCTGTAATTCCCACTCAGTGCTCCATTTAACTGATTATAAGCAGGTCGGTTAGCTAAAATGAGAAATACGGCAAGAAGGGTGCCCCAAGGAGCTGGCCTAAACTTTCCCAAAGACATTGAGAATATTGGATACAGGTCACACAGGGTATTTTTATTTCTGATTCCTTAGAGTTAGACGATTGTGTTCTTAGAGCCTTATGAAGATTGGACTAAATCACCATGACCTACACCGGACAGAGGTGGCTGATCTGGCTTATCCTGCGTGTGGATGTTTTCTCTTGATCACTAAGGGAAACTTGAAGAAAAGCATCAGGTAGAGAAGAACTGCCTTGAGAGTATCTATGTGTTCTGGGACAAGTGGATTGGAGGGGAGGACCAGTAGTAAAGGGAAAAAAAGGTAAGGGTGGGTAGGTCTTGCTGATGGAGAGCAATTGCCGAAAAAACTCGCCACGAAAAATCACATTACGTGGAGAAAACAGAAATGCATTAAGGAGAAGTTGAGGCAGGGTTTGAAAAGAAGAATGTTGTCTGCAACAAGTATAAAGGGAGGTCTTTGTGGGTGTCATGATGCACTCTGGACCCACAAACTGCAGCTCAACTTCAATGATGTCAGTGGGTCATTTCATGGATGCAAATTACCAAAAATGTTTGCAGCTCATGGTTGGGCATGAGGGATAATTCATGGGAACCTGAGGTTTGATTAGGATTTAGACTGATTTTTGATAATGGGGTTTTCTGCGAGGTGTTGATATGGAAAAGAGCTGTCTTGGAGAAATTTACATCTTCATGATTTCCTGCAAGCTTGTGATATTTACAAAGTGCGGATTAAATGGTGGCAATACAATTGGGATTTCAAGAGCAAAACAGTCCCTTTTTCTTCACTGAGTAATCATGACCAGTCTGTGGTGTGTGTGGGGGGAGGTTGGGTGATTGACCACAATGACTTGACAGAGCCCTGGTTCTAGCACTACTAGAATTCTCAAGCTTCTAACTCTTACTCATGAGGAATGTGCAGAGTCCTTCAGAGAACCACTGTTCTTCAAGCTGAGGTCTGTGTTGATTGAGATTCCTGAAGTTGGTTTTTACTTTTCTCCAAATAGATAGTTTTAAGTTTTAAAGAGTCAAAAGCCTCACAGTAAGCACTAAAGATCTTAAAAAGTTGCCTTTTTTAAGACATGAAAAACCATTTTATAACATTTTCCACACCTAATAAATCTTATTTTGAGAAAAATTTACTTTTCTTTAAAAACCCCCAAAACAAGAAAACAGTCTGTCATTCTAGACCCCTTTGGCTTACAGGGTTCGAAAGCTCCCATAGGAACAGGAAGTCTGTCTAAATTAAAACTGAAAACCACTGTTGACTAATTTTGAATTTACTGCTTGCTTTATTGTTGGTTTCTGCCATAGGGAATACAGTGGCTTCAATTGGAAAATGAAACCCACAGCATTCTGCATGGGACCAGGTGAAAAGTAGTGTCTATCTGAAGTTTTCCTAGAAAAAGAAAGACAAACATTAAGATACTTCTAGGCTAGAAAGAGTTTGCTCTCCTGCAAGTCAGAAATCAAAAATATTGTGTTAGGCTCAGCTGCTCATTGGCACACATGAAGCATCTTAAAATGAAAACGGAGACTCTGTAAATCAACGTGGGCCACAACAAGCACTCATTTAACAAAAGAGCAACTACTCTGAGCCAGGCACTGAGGATAAGGCAATGTCTAAGTCCTCACGACCTTCGGACTAGATATTTATTTAATGACAGATGTGAAAATGTCAGGAAGGAAAAGTTGAGCATAAAAAGAGTCCTATGTTGGTCTGGAGAAAGGAAATTGCATTTTTGGGGCAGATGTTTGTGGGAGGGGATGGCTTTATGACGTGAACTGTCATATGCAATATACATTCCCAGTCAGTTTCAGATTGGCCTCTGTGATGTTGGGCTCTGAGGGTCTTGCTCTGGGAAGGCTGAATTGTCCTTGGGGCCATTTTCAGTAAGGATGAGGGAAGACTGTGGGTGTTAAGCCTAGGGCTGTCTCATGTGCTCCTCTTTGAAATGGGCAGAGACTGAATTTTAGTTTAGGTCCTGGTCCCCAATTAAATAAATAGAAGAAATTTGTTAAAGCTTCTCAAATTCACAATATATTTGCCTAGGAGACTGAACTGTCATGGCTCAAGTTATCCCGGTCTCTGGAGGAAATCAGCACTGTTTTATAACTGGATTTTTCTCATGAGTGATTTTTAAAGACAAAACAAGGAAATTAATTTTTTTGTTGTTGAGGCAAAAAAGACTCTGTTTAAAGAACAGGGATGTTGTAACATAAACTGACAAAAGCCAGGGAGTCTATAGTCGAAAGAACAGGAGCTAAATGTCACATTATCAGTTCCAAACTTGAACTTGCCCCAGAGTATTAGGTTAATGTTAGAAAAATGGTGCCATTTAAGGATATTTTAAATTTAATATTAAGTTATCTTAATTCGACATTAACCTTAGGGTTGCATGGTCTTTACTTATGGGGACTGTTGCTTAGAGAATGTAGATTCCGCAAGGCCTTTGCCTTTCAAAGGTGATTGCTTTAGCTAATCATACCAACTCGTATAGCTCTTTGAGGGGACGTGATAGGTTACTACTAAATTGCACTTATTATTATATGTAATGCTGGTCTATAAAAGAGAACAGGGAAATGGGTACTCACAGATCGGCCCTTAGGTTCAGAACCATGGTAGGCATGGGGGCTGGGGAATGGCGGAAGCCTCAAGATTCAGGTCAGATTTGGTTAGATGGCCCGAGAGGAAAGCTGTGAATTTGCAATTGCGCTCTTTGAAAAGAAAATCCTTCCACATTTTAATAACTCTTTTCTGTGCCCCAAGGTTGCCAGAGCTACAGGCCTTGCTACTCAAAGCTTGTTAGAAAGGCAGACAGACTGAATTAGAATCTTCATTTCAACAATACCCCCAGGCGATCCTCTGCTCCTTGAGGTTTGAGAGGCACTGTGTCAAGAGAATCTCCATAGCGTGGTGCTTGCTCTCTTAAAAAAATATGCTCTGGCTTCTCCTTTTTTTCCTCTGTCCACTCTACCTTCCCTTAACACTCTGCCTCCCCATGAGCCCTCCTCTCTCTGATTTAGATTCCGTAGTCCATTTCTTCTCTGTCCATTCATCCTTGCTTTCCTGTTCGTTTTATTAGTTTTCCCTCTGCCTTCCCCACTTCTCTAATTTTTTTTGCCATTGTTCACTGCCCTTTCTGACCCATGTCTAAGTCCAGGCCCATCCACAATAATTCACTATCATTAATTTATTCTACATGTCTATGGCATTTATTAATGTCAATATTTGCATATACCTGTTTTCTTGTGCCATTTTCTACCTCCCAGATGAAAAACGCACACAGATACACGCACATGTAAATGACATATTTCATCATTTAAAGGTAGAAAACTATATCATGATATCATGAATGATATAATCAATTTAAAAATTGATTTAAAATTTAAAAATGAGAACAGGTGAGAAGTCCAGGAGTCTTAGGAATTAATGTGATCTTTCTGGAAAGGTAATTCATTCTGTCTGAGATCCTGCCATAGATCTGGTTAGTTCTCAAACTGCTTTTGTTTGAACCTCAAATTTGGTCTGAACAACCTATCTGGAGAGATGAGGTTTTTATCCCTGTGTTTCCTAGAAGTCATTTCTCGAGAAGCAAAGTGATTTTCTCAAGGTCAGATGGCAAGTTGTTGCCCCAAGACCTGGACTGCAAACCCAATCTTGACTTTGGATCCAGTGTTGCTCCTGCTCCTCCTCCACGGCTTGCCTGGCTCTGCCAGGGTTCTCCTTGTAAGGCCTGCTATCAGCGAACATCTCCCAAGCATTCAACCAAACACACAAGGCACAATTCAAGAAGCACTCACGCCAGTTGGGGAGAAAAGGAGACTGGGATCCTTTCCTGGCTGATGAAGCCTGGACAGTGAGGTTGATTTGCTTTGCTGTAAAACTAAACAGAAAATTGGGTTTCCCTAGAGAGGTACAAAGGTAATTCGTCCCAATACAAGAATGAATTAAGTGACCACAAGGTAACATCAGAAGTGATTGGTATCAGCAGCCGGGAAGGAACTGCGGTGGGAGGACATGCCATGAAGCGATAGGGCCTGGCTGAGCTGCCACCTTGCCTTATTCACCGGTGACCCGGGGCAAGCTACTTGGTGGCTTGACTGCTAGGTGTAGGGGATGAGAAGAATAATACCAGATTCATAGAGATACTGTGAGAAGGAAATGAAATATCTTACATAGAGGGTCTAAGAAGTGCCTGATAAACATTAGCTGCTGTTAATTTTCAAATTGACTTGTCTGTCTTCTGTGTCTCTCTGTGCTTCCCTCTGTTAGCATGAGCCGCACCGCCTACACTGTGGGAGCCCTGCTTCTCCTCTTGGGGACCCTGCTGCCCACCGCCGAAGGGAAGAAGAAGGGGTCCCAAGGTGCCATCCCTCCACCAGACAAGGCCCAGCACAATGACTCCGAGCAGACTCAGTCTCCCCAGCAACCGGGCTCCAGGAACCGGGGGCGTGGCCAAGGCCGTGGCACTGCCATGCCCGGGGAGGAGGTGCTGGAGTCCAGCCAGGAGGCCCTGCACGTGACTGAGCGCAAATACCTGAAGCGAGACTGGTGCAAAACCCAGCCGCTGAAGCAGACCATCCACGAGGAGGGCTGCAACAGCCGCACCATCATCAACCGCTTCTGCTACGGCCAGTGCAACTCCTTCTACATCCCCAGGCACATCCGGAAGGAGGAAGGCTCCTTCCAGTCCTGCTCCTTCTGCAAGCCCAAGAAGTTCACCACCATGATGGTCACGCTCAACTGTCCCGAACTGCAGCCGCCCACCAAGAAGAAGAGGGTCACGCGAGTCAAACAGTGTCGATGCATATCCATCGATTTGGATTAAGCTGGGTATACCCAGCCTGTCTTAGGGATGCAGCCTCAGGCGGACCCAGAGCCAGACCTTAAAACGACCTGATTCTTACTTGGCTTCAACTTACAAGCAAGAAGAACCACCAGCTGCCTTCTGACAGGAGCCTGCTAGTGCGTAGTTTGTGTGCATGAGTGTGCGTGGCTGTCTGGGGGGTGGCAGACGCCAGAGGAGGGCGCTTCCTATTATGCAAACGTATCGGCTTCCAGGGGGCTGGCACGGAAAGCCCACACCTGGGGGAGGCACGTGAAAAGGGGCGGGGCTGCGGTCAGGCTCTGCCGGGGTGTTCCACGTGCCCTCCCGGGACCAGAATCTCCCTTCTGAATGAATGTTAATGCAAGAGGCTACTCTGAGGGCAAGAGACCTGTTTTAGTGCTGCTTTATCCTTGGAAAAGGTATTTCCACCTGCGATTGCTTCTTCCCGTCCTCCTCCTCCTTCCACAGTCCATCCGTTCTTGGGATCTCAGTGACTATTTCTGTCTAATTCCCTCTCTGCCCGGGACTCTTAATTAGTTCACTCCACCATAGATGTGACTGTTTCTCATTTTGGGAAGGGTCTTCCGACTCCAGGAGGCTGGTGTGCACAAAGGACAAGAAGGACACAGGAGGGAGAGGTGGGTGGGACGGACGGGTGGGGGGACCAGTTGGGAGCAACACAAGTTCGGTCGGGAGACCTGCAGAATCTTGAAAGGCCAACCCCCAAACAGTGCAACCCATGCTTCGGCGAGTTTTCCCCTGGTATTTAACAGAAACCAAGTGAACAGAGGAGAAATGAAATTGCCAAAAAATCACTAACTTTGGCTGTCACTGTGATATGCTGACATTGGCTGTAACCCAACACATTTAAAACATAAATATTGGCCACTCTTATTTTCAGAACCGGATGAGTGAGAGAAACCAAGAGGACCCCCCCGCCCCCGACTCCACCCCTCAGGCAGAAAATAGATGTAGTTCAGAAACCCCTATGCAGCGATAGGAAGAAAAGGAACACTTCATAAGCAGAAGGTCCCCGTACCTCTCCTTTTGCTTGGTTGTAACCACCTCTTTCCCAGCTTATTATTTCTGTGTAATGCTTGTGAGAGCCACAACTCTGTATTAGAAAGATTCTCCCTTTGTTCAGTGGCCTTGTTAGTGAACCAGGCTAAGAGGGGAAAGTTGAGGGTCTGCTCCGTTTGAGCTAGAAGTATATTATGGGTCTTTTTGTTTCAGCCATTGGTAGGAGACTGAGCAGGGGACCAGAAGAGAGTAAAGAAATAAAGGAGACTGCCTCTGGCTAAGGAGTAGTTTAATACTGGGAGAAAGTGTAAAGGATGTGTCCTCCCATCTTTCCTTGCCTTCTCAGGGTCTAATGAGAAATCCCAGTTGAGAATCAGAGCATTTGGGGGAAAAAAAATCGGAGCATTTGGGTGTGTTAGCTGTCTCTCTACTAGAGGTGGGATTCAGGCAACATTGTAACCATCCAGAACCTACTGGTAGACCCCTCCACAGATTAAACTCTGGCTCCTCCCCATCCCTACTGAGGATTTATCTGATGGCCAAAGTGTGGGGCAGATGGACCTTACTGCGGTTTGGATTTGGCTCTTTAAGCCTGAGGTTTTCTATGTAAATCTGTCCCCACCCCCCAGAACCCTTTTTTTGCCTTGTACCTTCTCATCCTTGCTAGCCAAGTCACGTGTGATAGGGGAAACAAGCACCATTGACTTAGCATTTTAGTTGCATCTAAGGTGCCAGCATTGCACTAAAGAGCCTGCTTTTATTTTATTTTATTTTTTTGGTGTGGCGCTCTTCCATCTAACAGCTAAGCCAGAACCGTACTTTGAGGCAGAAGTTATCTTGAACACCCAAAATATTGGGTCGAGTTTTGAAACTTTCGAACTCACTACTGATGATTCCACACGAGGCAAATTTGCCCGAACACACAGTCCGTGTATTTCGTGTATACCGTATGGCCCCGCCCTAAATCTCTCCATCATCCACATCCTCCAACAAAAAAGCACAGAATGGATTTAATTAAGCACACAAATACTAAGCCAGAATTTTGAGGGTGGGGGAGAGGAAAAGAAGGGGGAAGGAGCTGAACATGTAAAACCACACTAGAAAGGAAAATGACATTCAGAACCAGCAGACACTAAATTTCTCTTGTTGTCTTAACTCTGCCACAAACATGCAATTTTGTTAAAAAGAGATGACTTAAATTGGCAGCAGTAATCCTCTTTTAGTAGCTTGTACCACAGTCTTGCATGTAAGTCGGATTTGGCTTAAGTAAAGAGAATTTCCTCAAAATTAACTTCACTGGGATAATCAGCAGCGTAACTACCCTGAAAAAACAACAACAACAAAAAAAACCCCCAAAAAACACAACCCCCCAAAACAGCGCTAGCCAAAGAGGGAAATGTCTGCTTTTCTTACTGTTCCTATATTAAGACTAGCAAAGTATGGTGTGTCTTCCAACATTTATTGACAGTGCCATATCTATTACACATTGTATTGGAGTTACTGATAAAAAATTATGTTTTTTTCATTACTATAGTAGAATTTTTTATGGCAAGATATTTGTGATCTCAATCTTTCCTATTAAAATAATGCCAAACACCAAATATGAATTTTATGATGTACACTTTGTGCTTGGCATTAAAAGAGAAAAACACACATCCTGTGAGTCTGTAAGTTGTTTTTTTGTTATTGTTAGTTCTTCAAAGTTAAAAATGTAAGTGAAAAATCTGGAGGAAACGATAATTTCCACTGTGTGGAATGTGAATAGTTAAACAAAAAGTTATGGTTATTTAATGTAATTATTAATTCAAATCCTTGGTCACTGTGATTTTGAGCATTTGTTTTTTCTCTTTTTATTTGACTTCCTCTGAGTTGAGCAAAGAAGAAAGTGGCACATTGTATGTTGTTGGAGGCTTTAATCAGGTCAGAGGGAAACAATAAAATCTTGACACATATGAACATGTGTTGCAAGAGTCAGGACCTGAACTTTTGCTTTTTTTAAATCGAATGTTCCTTAAAGGTTAACATTTCTGAAGCAATAAGAAGAGAGATTTTAAATGTAATTTTGGATGACTTCTGACGTGTGTGTACAAATAGCACATAATAATGAATAGTTCACAAGTCCTTTGAAGGAGAAAATCTTAAATGAAAAGTGTATGTACAGAACATGTCTAAATGACCAACTAATGCTTAAGAGTGGAAGGAGTTCTATTGACTTGTCATTCTCAAGATATTTAATATCAACTGCATTATGTATTATGTGTGCTTTAATCATGGAAAACCAACAGAGGATTATATAGATTATGATTGAGTTACTTTGTTACGTATGAGGATGGGAGGCGATTTAATAGTCTCATAAAAGTTAATTTGGTTTAAAGCAAAGTTTTATAAATCTGTAACTAGAATTTGATTTTAATCCCAATTATGTTCTATATCACCTTTCCCAAAGAGCAATCAATAAATTGAAACTCTTCTCTGTGTGTGCGTGTGTGTGTACATGTGTGTGTTGAACTGGTTGTGTTCACAGAACAGGGATTCATTTGTCATGGGAAGGGAGGTAGGAAAGAGATAAATAGATATCTTGTAACTCAGAAGGAACTTATTTCTTCCAACTAGGCCTTTAAGGTTTTAGGAGGATACCTTAGGGCATGGCTGTTGGTGGTGGGGGGAAGGCCGTGGGGGTGGGGGGGGGAGGGGGGAGGAGTTGATGTGCAATGGAAAGTATCAGCCTCTTCCCCAAAGCTAGAAAGAAGACTGGGAAGTGTTTTCCAAACGCTTCAGTAATGAAAGAGTTGTCATGCAACTTTTCAAGAAATGGTAATAGCTCAATTCTGAAAAGTGTTCAAGGGAAAAATGAAAGAAGGACTTGGGGCTCACTAGAAGGAAGATAATGAGAGTGATTTGTCAACACAATGAGGTGCCTTTGAGATGGTGAATTCCCGGTGCTTAGAAGTATGAAAGCACATGCTGGAGCTCATTTAATAGGGATGTGAGGTAAAGCGAGTTAATGTCCTGGGTTTGCAGTGGAACTGGCAGATTTCTGAGGTCCCTTCCTATTTGGACATGTGCTATGAGATTTCTAGTAGGCTTCGGTGCTCTGACAATGGTGATAAAAATCCCAGCAACTAGGTATGGCGTGCTTGGGCCAGACTCTGCAAAAAGATTTTATTTGAATTGTTCCCCACAGTCTTCGTAGATTGTATGTATACCATTATTATCACGGCTAGGAGGTAGTGGTCTCATACGGTTTCACTGCAATACCTGTCTGTGCCCTTAAGCACTAAATAGTGATATTCTCAACTTATATCAGTTATTCTTACAAGGACAGAACATAGCACTCTAAAAGTAGGTCCAGCTCCTGATTATTCACATTTAATGACTACGATTACCTTGAGGTTGTAGTTGGCATCATCAGGAGCCCCAGCTGTAAAGCATTTTTTTTATTTTTATTTTTTTAAGATTTTATTTATATAACAAAGAGACAGATCACAAGTAGGCAGAGAGGCAGGCAGAGAGAAAGAGGGAAGCAGGCTCCCTGCTGAGAAGAGAGCCCGATGAAGGACTCGATCCCAGGACCCTGGGATCATGACCCGAGCTGAAGGCAGAGGCTTTAACCCACTGAGCCACCCAGGTGCCCCCAAACATTTAAAGCCTCTTTGACATCTCTCTTTTTGTTACAGCCTCTTTGGACTTGCAGGGGAAAGATGACAGCAAGTACCAAGGAGATGGTGTCCTCAGAAAAGCCACACCCACATCTAGGAGGCAACATCTGAACAGGGTAGTGGGACTGGATACAGAAAGCCATTGCAGGTTTAAAAAAAAAAAAAAGTACATGGTGAAATATCAGCAAAAATGTTGGAGTGTGGAACTCTGAAAATTCTGCATAAAACCAATGAGAGATTGGCAAAAATAACCAGAACCAAGTTTTAGAACTTTGAAAATTACCCGAGAGCTTGCAGCAGTCTGGGGAGTATTTATTCTAGAAAAAGGCTGAATCTCTGTAAGAAAGGCAAACACTGTGATATTGTAACTTGCCCTGTGCTCCTCCTCCCTCTTCAGTTCCATAGAAGACTTAAAAACCAACACCCTGTAACTATAGTGAAAACCAGCCATCTAGCAGCCCTTGAAGGGGGTAGAATGGGATTGGAGTTCTTTCAAAGCCAAATACCCAGAGAACTGTCTTTGTTTGACTTGTCTGTCAGACCCTGGAGATCCACTTGCAAGTCTATCTTTATTTGACCTGATTGGAAGTACCCAGTGTGGAGACCCTTGTTGAAAACAGAGGCAATTGATTATTTTTGTGGCCACATAAGGTAGAGGATAGCAGTTAGGGCAAGCAAAAGGCTGAACACAGGGGAATGATATTTTCTTGGGGCTTTGGAAATCTCCAGCAAATACTGAGAATCTGGAAGGCCAGAATCATACACAGGGCTGTGTACATGCCTAGGGCTTTCTACATGCTCAGGAAGAATCTGAGAAGGCTGACTGTAAGCTCTTACCTCAGGCTGATCATCAGGATCCTGGTAAGCAGGAAGTGAAGGCTAAGACCCAGTTGTCAACTGCTTGTTTGAGTATTGAAGGTCCGCCCCAACATACAGAACCCCTTGGCAAAGACTGATAGATTTACTGGTTCCAACTGTTTAAGGAAATCCCTGTTCAACTATTAGCTGACCACTAAACCAACCAAGCAGAGATTCAGTGACAACACAAAACAAAAAAATACAGGCTTTACTGAATTAGTTCATAAAAGTCATTGTTAAACAAAGAGTCAAAGAAACAAGAAACAGGGGCACCTGGGTGGCTCAGTGGGTTAAAGCCTCTGCCTTCAGCTCAGGTCATGATCCCAGGGTCCTGGGATGGAGCCCCGTGTTGGGCTCTCTGCTCGGTGGGGAGCCTGCTTCCCCCTCTCCCTCTCTGCCTGCCTCTCTGCCTACTTGTGATCTCTGTCTGTCAAATAAATAAATAAAATCTTAAAAAAAAAAAAGAAACAATAAACAGCAACAACCACAAATCCTGGGGAGTGGTAGAGAGACTGATCTCAAGAGTTACTACATTATATTACTTAAAATCACATCTATTTTCAGATGGTATGATCTTGTACATAGAAATCCTAAGGAATCCACAAAAGAAATATTAGAGCTATCTTAGTCCATTCAGGCTACTATAGCAAAATAACATAGACTGGTAGTTTATGAAAACAACAACAACAGTAAACAAACAAAATTATTCCTCACAGTTCAGAGACTGGAAGTCTGAGATCAGGTTGGCGGCATGGTCAGGTGAAAGCATGCTTCTGGGTCCCAGACTTCTTGTTGTATCCTTACCTGGTGAAAGTGGCTAGAGATCCTTCTGGAACCTCTTTTGTAAGGCACTAGTCCCATTCATGAGGGTTCCACCCTCATGACTTAAGGACATCCCAAAGGTCCCACCTCCAAATATCATCACCTTGGGGGGTTAGGATTTCAACATGAATTCTGGGGTGGATGCAACCATTTGAATCATAGCAAGAGCTTGGTAAATGAGTATATCAAGGTTGCAGGACACAGGATCCATATACAAAAATTAATTGTATTCTTTTTTTTCAAAGATTTTATTTATTTATTTGACAGAGAGAGAGATCACAAGTAGGCAGAGAGGCAGGCAGAGAGAGGGGGGGGGAAGCAGGCTCCCCGCTGAGCAGAGAGTCTGATGTGGGGCTTGATCCCAGGACCCTGAGATCATGACCTGAGCTGAAGGCAGAGGCTTAACCCACTGAGCCACCCAGGTGCCCAATTAATTGTATTCTATACACTAACAATGAGAAAGTCTAAAAATGAAATTAAGAAAATAATTCCTTCATTATAGCATCAAAAAGAGGAATAAAATAGGAATAAATTTAACAAAGGAAGTGCAAGACTTGTATATTGGAAACTCTAAGACATTGTTTAAAGCAATGAAAGAAAACCAAACTAAATAGGAAGATATCCCATGTCCATGGATTAGAAGAATACTATTGCAGATTCAATGCAATCCCTATCAAAATCCCAACTGGCTTCTTGCAGAAATGGACAAAAGCTAATCCTAAAATTTATATGAAAACGCAAGGGACACAAAATAGCCAAAACCATTATGAAAAAGAAGAACAAGTATGAAGGACTGATACCTCCTGATTTCAAAACTTACAGCAAAGAATTGTTGTAAGGTGGATACACTTGTAATTACCATTAGGTTAAGAAATGTATTTTTTTCCTAGCTTTTCCAGAAGCTCTCCTATGCCCCACCTCAAGTTAAACCATTCCCATACCACAATGAATAATCACACCCTCAACTTTCTTAGTAATTTTTCTTCGGATATCTTGATATTTTCATCATCAAAGTATGCATCCCTAATTCTGTATGCAAACTCTATAAGCAAACAGCTTAAGTGGGAAAAGATAAAGGCCTGAAGTAAGGCAGCTCTAGCCTTCCTCCTATGAACTTAATGGTGATTACCAAGTAGAGGATTACCAGTGTCCATTTACTCCTGTTGCACCAACAAATTTAGTGGGCAGGAGGTTAAAATCATTGACTATTTCAAGCTATTTTAGAGACTTATTCTTATCGTCATTGTTCCCCATTATCATAAAAACAGGACTCGGATACTGATGTTTACAAAACAATCCTATTGTCTTCTATGTTTATGGCTGAAACCACTTTCTCCATCCTGTGTATTTATCATTAAACAGTGTAGCAAAAGTCCATTAAAAATGGGCTTCACAGCCTTCCAGACATTTCATTCCACCAGTGCCAATACTGACACTTCGACTGAAGGAGTTTATTATTCTATCACAATGACAGCAGAAGTCCTATTTGGGATGGACTTTTAAGTAGATATCTATTGTTTTTTTACTTCTTGCATCTCTTCTCTTTAAAACTTTCATTTTTTTTTTACCTACTTTCCCTCATTCTTTGTGGTGTCATTGAAGCTTTTTATCACTGTATTTTATTCCTATTCCCTCTGGAGGCATAGGGGTGACATTTGACCATATTGGAAAATCAGAATACACCAACCGGGGTAGCCATTTGGCTACCATGGTTGGTTTTAAAAACAGGCTTGAAACCCAAACTGAGTCCATCAGAATCTTCCTTCAGATATGAATACAGAGGCTGGGAGAAATAAGGGTATTTTTCCTTCCTCTAGGATCATAAGCCTGAAGACCAAAATCCGCTCACAGCCATCTTTCCCGGGTACATGGATGACACTGTCTGAAGAATGAAGCCTCTGCACACAGAAAAGCCGAGCCAAAAGATGGACTGAGTATCTTGATGAAAGACTTTTTCTTACTGAATTGAGATAATACCAGAAGTCAGGCCAACCTATGAATCACCTTATATTTGTTAGAGATTGCTCGCTAACAAATTATGCCAAAACTCAGTAGCTTAAAACAACAAACATTTATTATCTCACATATTTTAAAAAAGATTTTATTTATTTTTTTGAGAGAGAGAGAGAGAATGAGCGGGCGGAGGGGAGAAGCAAACTCCCTGCTGAGCAGGGAGCCCTATGCCTGGCTTAATTCCAGGACCCTGAGATCGTGACCTGAGCTGAAGACAGATGCTTAACCAAGGGAGCCACCCAGGCGCCCCGATCTCACATATTTCCTGATAGGGATCTGGGAATGACTCAGCTGGGTGGTTCTGGATCAGAATCTCTCAGGACTTTGCAGGCAAGGTATCAGCAGAGGTTTCAGACCCCTCAAGACTTGACGGACTGGAGAACCCACTCCATCACGGTTCACTCACATGGCTGCTGGCTGGAAGTCTCAGCTCCTCTCTTCATAACACAGTAACCGGCTTCCTCCAGAGTCAGTAATCCAAGAGAGAGCAAGGAAGAAGCCACGGGACCTTTCGTGACTTAGCCCCCAAAGCCACGGGCCTTACTTTTGCTTGATCTCATTTGTCAAAACCAAGTCTCTGAGTTTGCCCACGTTCAAGGGGAAACTCAGCCTAGCTGCCTAAGAACCTGATGACGCCCTCCCCATTGCTTGACAGAAGTTAAGAGTTCCTACGGATGGCTGCTGCCTCAGATTGGTTACTTCTGCTTGCAAGTCTAGTGCGATGTGTCTGCTCATGGGAACTAGAGCAATTTATAGACATAAACTTCATGAACATCTAGGAAGTGCAAGTGTTCAGCTTTCCATGCTCTACAGTATAGGAGACAATCCAGAAGGATACTGGGTTAGGTGCCGAGAGGGCAAGAAGCCACATCGAAGTAATTCACAGATACAGGGGTGAAAGGAAACAGTAGTCCACGGCTTACAATGCAAAACCTCGGTCTCTTGTCCAGTGATTCTACTTGACTCCTTCAGTCTCCTTTCTCAGAGCCGACTGCTGAACATGACTGTTTCTTCTGCCCTGGCATCCATCTTTCTACTGCTTTACTTTTAAGTTTACCTATTGTCTGCCAGCATTGTGTTATGGTAAAGAAGACAGAGAATTCATTCTCCATTTCACTCATTTCACTCTACACAATTTGTACCACAAGTTTTGCTCATGTCAGTAAGCAGAGTTGACACTGTTACAACCATCAATTACCACTGACTGCTGAATTTAGGTTTCCTTTGTTGTTCAACTGACCCTGGAGTTAGCTATTGGAACTTTTTTCGTTCGTTTTGTTTTTTAAAAAATATATACAGGCGCACACACACACACCCTTATCCTTATCTCCATGTTGTTCTAAGTGATTTCCCCAAGAATACTATTTCCTGGTATTCCTATCTTTTCAGGATACCCTTCTCCGTAGTGTGGCTGGGACCTGGAAATTGCTTCTAATAAATGGAATGTGGCACAGGGGACAGGATGCACGTGATCATCATGGGAACTTGATTACATAAAAGTGTAGTTCCCATCTTGCCAGGGTCTGTCTCTCCCTCACCACTGCTGGCTTTGAAGAAGCAAGCTGCCGTGGATCTGTGGTCGCCAGGAAATGAATGTTGCAAGTAACTTGAAGGAGCTTAGAGTGGATTCTTTCCCTACTCTAGCTCCTGGTGAGAACCCAGTCCTGGCTGATACATTGCCTGGTGAGACCCTGACAAGAGGACCCAGCTAAGCTGTGCCCAGATTTCTGATCCACAGAAAGTGTGAGATGATAAATGTGTCTTGTTTTAAGCTACAAATCTGTGGTAGTCTGTTTTACAGCATGGTAAACTAACAGATCTTCCCATGAATTTTACATGTGGGCAGTTGCGATTGTTGTTATTTCTATAGTCTATAGAGTCTCTGCTTGTTGTCCTTCCCTCTCTGTTTTAAAATAATATTCCGGGGAGCCTGGCTAGTTCAGTTGGTAGAGCAGGTGACTTTGGATCTCGAGGGCATAAGTTTGAGCCCCACACTGGGTGCAGAGCCTACTTGAAAAAAATAAAAGGATATTCTGGTTTTGTTCATGGATGTAATCTTTCTTTCCTTGGTAGTTTTTCCCCTATTCTCTATATTGTCTCTGTTTAATTCTGGCTCTCTAAGGTGTGTATGTGTGTACTAATTTCTGGCTCTCCTAAGATATTGGTGATTCTTAGCGGTGTGTTTTATATTTAAGAGCTCTAATAAGCCAGTTGAGAAGATCTGGGTGTGGGAAGGTTATTAAGCTGGTACTCTCACTGCAAAGTAATCTGATGGTGAGGCAACCTTTTAAGTGGGGGAATTCCCAAATGTCAATATTTAATGATCTTTTCTCTGGGGCTATTAAATTTTCTGAGAGAAGAATCCACTATACATTTTTGGGGAAGAAGCTACTAGTCTTCTATGAGGGTGAAAAAAAGACTGGGTGAGCTTTTTGTTCAGTATGAAGATTTTCATTTATTAACACCATGCCTCATTTCTGTCTTTATTTGGCCTGGTTGTCCTGAAATTCAGACTTCTGGGTTTAATTTCTTTCTTTCTCCCTCCCTTCCTTCTTCCTTCCTTTCTTCTCTCTTCCCTTTCCTTCTTTTCTTTTCTTTTCTTTCTTTCTTTCTTTCTTTCTTTCTTTCTTTCTTTCTTCCTTCCTTCCTTCCTTCCTTCCTTCCTTCCTTCTAGAAATGCTTGGTTCTTTGTAATCAATTATTAATGGTATGATAAAATAAATTTAAGTAGCACCTAATTTAAACACTTAAAATAGTTCATTGGAGGATAATCTACAACACAGTATGTTAAGCCTAATTGTCAAAACTTTGAGCTTAATTTCTTGAAAGAATAAGCCCTTTTCAGTGGTCAAGTTAGGTCAGATGAGGTTAAGGTTGTCTTGGTGTAACTTGGTGTTCTAGTTGTCTACTTTTGCATGAAAAACCATTCCAAAACTGAGTAACTTAATCCTTTATTATTATTAGTATCTCTCATGGTTCTGTGAGTTGACCGAACTCAGCTGAGTGGTTCTTCCCTGGGTAGAGGTTTGGTTTCTCATGCTGTTGCAGTCAGATAGCACCCGGGGCTGGGATCACTGGGAGCTGAAGAGGAAGATATGCCCCAGACGGCTCGCTCACAAGGCTGGTAGTCAATGCTAGCTGAGCTTCAAATACTCGCTTCATGTGTCTTGAGCTTCTGAGCCTAGTGGTTGGGTTTCAAAAGCCAGTGTTCTAAGAAAAAGAAGGTCAAAGCTCCCAGTTTCTTAAGGCTGGGCCTAAAAACCTATAGAGTGTCACTTCTACCATATTCAGTTGGTCAAAAGAGTCTAGACCTGCCCAGATTCAAGAAGGAGGTATCCTCACCTCTTGATGAGAAGAGTGTCAGGTAATCTGTGACCATCTTTAATGTGCCACTAAGGCCCTCACAGGCCGGGAGCAAGGATCTAAGGGCTCAGCTGATCTGTAGACAAACTTTGACTCAGTCTCCTTAGGGTCAGCCCTGCAGCTCACTGTGACAGCCATCTTCTGCCTCGTCTTGCCTCTGAGCCTTGATTCTCTTAGGATTTTTAACTTAGTTTGAAGCTTCCATGATGCTGCCAATCCCACTCTCCCCTGTCAGCCTTCCATCTCCTAAAGCATTTACTGAAATCACTCAATTGTTAGTGTCTCTTTTCCTTATTCTTTGTCCTTGTATGTTCATGCCTTTTAAATTCTTTACTTTGCCTTTTAGTGGAGTTCCACAAGAAAGAAATAATAAATCCATACGTTATATTTATCTGAGCCCAATACAAATTTATACCCATTGTAACTTGACAACAACTTGATTTTGGAGAGTGCTTTCAAAGAGAAAAACATGCATGTTTGTGGACATCATTTTATTTGATCCTCCTTTATTTTGAAAGAAATGCAGGACATATTTAAATGATTTCCATTTTAGGGGTGAACGAGCTGAAAGTGGAGACAAAGGGATGTACACAATATTGCAGGAGTAATTTTCTTTCTTTTAAATCTTCTAGGGAGATGTTCTGGAATTAAGCCTATAGGTGAAAAGGACAAGTCAAAGAAAATAAAACTTGTCTTTCTTTTTGAGGGAGAGAATGCAGTGCATGGAGTTCAGAAAAACTAGTATTGGAGCAGCCTGTTTGGAATCTGTGTTTTTTGTTTGTTGTCTGCTTTTTTATTTATTTGACAGAGATGACAAGGAGGCAGAGAAGCAGGCAGAGAGAGAGGGGGAAGCAGGCTCCTTGCTGGGCAGAGAGCCCAACGCAGGGCTCGATCCCAGGACCCTGGGATCATGACCTGAGCCAAAGGCAGAGACTTTAACCCACTGAGCCACCCAGGCACCCCTGTTTATTTGTTTTAAATACATATACAAATGAGAAGTTGTGGTCAGGTGGGTCAGGAGCCTATTTAGTAACAAACTAGGAAGACTTTGGTGATGTAGCTCAGCTTCCTACTTCAGGCCACTCTGCTCATTCTGTTCACTTGATCCACATGCTGGGATGTGAGATTTTTTCCCCCACATCCCTTTGCAGAAGCCCGTTTTGGGTCATTCTTATGGTAGCGACTGAGTTTCAAAGAGGAAGACCCTCTAATGTCTCCCAGGCATACTACAAAGGAAACGTAAGTCATCAGATAGTAGGATCTGGATCTGCGCCAGGATAACTCGACTCTTCTTGTAGAAGGTGCCATGGGATGGAAGAAGTGGGTCCCCTCAGTTTTATGTCTTGTCTGAAATATGATAACCACGCTAATAAATTTAGTGCCACACGCTTTACAGTGTGTTCCTCCAACCCTTCGAATAAAGCAATAAACCATAATAAGGTCCACGATGCTTTCAATTATTAGACATTCATTTCTGCTCTACATTTTTCCTTTTCTGCCAAAGTTTGCCTTTATTGATGCGCTTACTGGGAGCATGGGAGAGGGTAGGGGTAGAAAAAAAGGTCTACTTCTCAGAAATCTGAGAAAAATTGTATGTCTATCAAAGTAAAACCTAGGTTTCCTAATGGGGGAAGACATAACATTTTTGTCATTATATCCCGATAAATACATAGACCCATCATAACGAACAAAGCCTGTTTGGAGGCACTCTTAGGTCTTTTTAGGGCTATAAACCAGCTTATGTTCTCAACATCGTAATTAAGGGAAGCATTAAGTTTTTCTTTTAGTGGTTAGTAGTTGGGATATGCATAACCCCACCTCTTAGGTTTTTTTTGAGAGCAGGAAGGCATCCAGAAAAGTTTATGGGACATAGCAGTGATCCCCAGAGAGAGATGCTGTGTTTGCAAAGAAAAAACAAGAAAAAGAATAGGAGTTGGTGTAAAAGAAGATAATAGTATTGAGTTTTCTTGTCCTGATACTTGATGTTGAAAATTCACCTTTCCAGGTGTTCACAGCAAGGCTGGAAAGGTTCATTTTTTCTCTCTTGGCCTCTCCCACTATATTTTACAAAACATTTCAATTCTTCATTCCCTTCCCAGACATGCTGTCAGAACTGGAATGCCAGACTTATACCAAAATTTCACTTCTGATGCTCACCCAGGATTCAAAGCAAACTAGGCACTACTCACAAAACAGAATTAAAGCCAGTAGTTCCACTGCTGGGTGTTTACCCAAAGGAAACAAAAACACTAATTCAAAAAGATACATGCATCCCTATGTTCACTGCAGCCTTATTCAGAAAAACCAAGATATGAAAGCCACCCAAGGCAACACCGATAGATGAATGGATAAAGACGTGGTTATACATACAATGGAATATTTCTCAGCCATAAAGAAATGAATAAAATCTTGCCATTTGCAATAATAGGCACGGGCCCGTAGGATATTAGGCTCAGTGAAGTGAGAAAGACTTATTATTACTTATTATTTCTCTTATGGGAGAAATAGGTGAAGGGGATTAAGAGGCACAAACTCCTAATTATCAAATAAATAGGTCACAGAAATGAAAAGTACAGCATAGGGAATACAGTCAATAATATTGTAATAATGCTGTATGTTGATAATATTGTAATAATGCTGTATGTTGACAGGTAGCGACTATGCTCATTGTGGTGAGCACTGTATAATGTTTAGAATTGTTGAATCACTATGTTGTACACCAAAACTGATATAACATTGTATGTCAACTATTCTGTGGGGAAAAAAATGGAATTAGAGAGCCACTAACGTTGATGAAATGCTACATTGAAAAATCTTCATTCCACTTCCCTCCAGAAACTGAAGACCCTGAAATATTCTTTTACTCTGAGATGCTGTTATGTAATAAAATTAAAATCTCCCCATCCATTCTTACCTCTCACCAAAGATCCTTTATATTTTTTATTGTGTTAGTCACCATACAGTACATCATTAGTTTTTGATGTAGTGTTCCATGATTCATTGTTTGCGTATAACACCCAGTGCTCCATGCAATCCCTGCCCTCCTTAATAACCATCACCTGGCTCACCCATTCCCCCACACCCCCCTCCCTTCTAAAACCCTCCATTTGTTTCCGGAATTTTTTTGTATTTTGAATGAGAGTCTTTCATCAGCAACAAAATGGCAATCTTAGTGAAAAACAAAGTAGGATTATGGAAAAGAATCATGTCTCTTGGAGAAGATTATCAGGCTAAGATCATGCCAAATCTCTTGGTGATTTTTTTCTTTCTAATTTTTGGTTGGCAGAGAACCTTTCTCTTGAAAGATTGGGGTAGGTGAGAATGGGTGAGAAGAGAAGGTTTAGATGATAAGTAAAGAGAAAATTTTGGTTTGTTTTGTAAGTTTCTAGAAAGCCCTTAATGCAGGGAGAACACTGGGATCAGTAAAAGAAAATTGTGCTGGAATGGAAATGTACAACTTGGGTCGAGCAACATCAAGATATTTCTGGGGATCTTTCATTGTCCATTATATTGAAAACCTTCTCCATTATACTGACAGTGAGTGAAACATAGCAGAAATTGAAGAGTGCTGCTGGGAGCTTTATGTGATGTCCCCAATACAGAATTCATCCTGCCATTGTCTGCATTCCTCTCTAGATTTTGGGGGGCTGAGGAATTGATAAGGAAAGAAACGGTTGTGTTCAGACACTGAGTTACTAGAAGATGTTCTTAAATGCGGTACTTACTTCTTTGTTCCCCTTGGAAACACTATGAAAAGCAAAACAAAACAAAAAACATATCCTGCATTTGTACTGTCTGCTCCTGAGAACAAATGAAATCAGAGCTAAGTACTGACTAAAGAGTTCCTGGTTTGGGATCTTAATGGACTTTAAATTGGTATGAGTCCCTCATCTACACTACAAGGAAGATCTTATTCATGTAATTTCGAACTGGATCATGTATAGAATTTGTACAGACCCTAAGTAAATTGCTAGACAAAGAGCACAATGGACCCTTCTTTCAAAGCTGTTATTATGAAAAATTTATGGTAAGACAAATCTATGCTTGTAGGACCAAAATGGAGGCAAAGTAGCACGTAAGTTTTCAACTACACGTTCGGTGACTCAGTTCCGAACTGTGATTTGGGCAAAACAGATTCAAATAATCACATGTGAATGTGCATTCTTGATTATGAGGTTAGATTTGCAAATCGGAAAGTTCTAGCTTTGGGGGTGGGGGTAGAGAAGAGTGGTGACAACATGGCCGTAGCTTTGGGCTCTTGAAGGCCTCACACATGACCATAGAGACACAAGGCAGAACTCATGAGCACGTGTTTATAGAATCTTGTGGAGCTTGTTTTATTTTCAAAAGTTATCAGGAGTTCTGACGGATTCCCTTACTATGCTTCACTGGGAGCTAAAAAAGCCGTATTCTCTAGACCCCAAAATTGAGAGAGTGGATGAATCTCGCGATTGATAGGTAACGTGATCTGCCTTTTGTAGCAAGCCAGAAGCCAGATGTCCCCTCCCCTTTGATCTGAATAACACTTTAGGCTGCAGACAATAAGATTGGTTTTAAATTTATTGTCTCTTTGATTTCTGTATCCTAATGCTTTTTAAATTCTTTACACAAGACAGGGCTATATATAGGCAACGGGAGTAGTTCAATGGAGGCCAAAAAAATGCCAGTAGCTTTTGAGACGTGCTGGGCAGAGTCTCCTGCACATTTTTCTCAAGAAAACAAAGACGACTTGGGAGCAAGAACTTTTCCTTTCCAATCGTTTTACTCCAAAAATGAAGCTTCTACTCCTGGTCCCAGCCAGATTGGTGAAAAAGTTCCTTTCAGAACACCCTCCTCAGCAAAACACATAAGCAGAAAAATCTGGGTTAAGCGCAGGAACCTACACCAGAATGTCTTCCTTCTCCACGGCTTGTAGAACCTTCAGCCCCATTAACATTTTCTTCCTGTCCTTGGTGATGCAGCTTGGTTGAGGCAGCCGTCTGGGGCCAAGAGATTGCTTTTACCAGCCCTGTTGATGGTGGAGATGCAATGTCTGAATCAACCTCACCCTGTAAGAAGAGCTAAATGGCATTTGGGAATGTCCTTCAATTAACACGAAGTGGATGATACTGGCTGGACCCTCAGTTGAATGGATTGAAAACATGTGGTCTCATTCCTGCCCTCCAGGGGATCACATCATGCATAATTGCCCCAAGAAGTCAGCCTGCTCTGGGCAGAACACTAGAAAGAAGGTAAGGAAAAGGGGTTCAAGTCTCAAGATTCTCAAAATGTTTTCATTGTACCCATGGGACCTTGAGTGAGTCATGGCTTCTCTTCGTATCCATTTTCTTTTCTGGAATCTTAGGCTGGAACTCATACTGGAGTTCTTCTGGAACTCATACTGACCTAGCCTTTTATTACACTGAAAAGCCCTTTCAAAAACAGAATCTTATTTGAGCCCAGTAATCACCCTGGGTGGTAGCCAGGCAGCACGGCACACACTTTAGGATGAGAAAGTTGAGCGAAGGGGTGAAGGCATTCCTGGAAGCCTCTTTACCAGTGGGAGAAAAAGGTAAGACTGAGACCCGGATACCTTCTCCAGCCCTCTGGCTTCCTAATAAGCCCCACCCGCCTCTCTGCCTGTGAGTCCTGGAGACTGGAGCAGGGCTTTCACTGTAAGAAGGCCTTGCAAATGGACACAGGGATTGATCAGCAAAATTCTGATCCTTCTCCCCACGAATCCCCTCTAACCTACCAGGAGAGGGGACGCACCATGAAAGAAGGAAGAGTAAGAAACCAGCAAAAGCTGCTTTTTTCTGCATTCTGTTGCGCTGCTCACCTTTGCGACCGGCGCAGTCCCCGGGGCTCCTCTTTGCGGACTTAACTTCGAGCAGCTTTTCCAGCCTGTTTTCCGTCGTTTCTTGGTTATCAGGTATGAGGCTGTAAAGCACTTTTTACGTTATGGTTATGAACTATGAATGATGGCCCAGTGGAAGCTTTTAAGTCTGTGGGGGTGGCTCCCAAGAGAGATTCTTGGAAATCTGAAGGATAGTTGGGAAAGGCTCTGAATTTGGGAGCAAAAGCAGACGATTGCCTCACCAAATAGCCAGGTGTCCCTAATACAATTCAGGCAGGGTCACAGAGTGCCATCCTAGAAGTTTCGAAGAAATATGAAGGAAATATAAGAGGCAGACTGTAGACCCATTTTGTTACAGACTAATTGGTAGCAAAAGCACTTGTTTTATTTAATTTTATTATTATTTTTTAAAGATTTATTTATGAATTTATTTGACAGAGAGAGAGCACAAGTAGGCAGAGTGGCAGGCAGAGGGAGAGGGAGAAGCAGGCTCCCTGCTGAGCAGGGAGGCCCACATGGGCCTTGATCCCAGGATCTTGGGATCATAATCTGAGCTGAAGGCTGGTGCTTAACTGACTGAGCCACCCAGGCGCCCCAAAGCACTTGTTTTAAATGAAGGTCTCTTAAAGTGACTGCTTCAGTTGTCTTCTCACACTTGGGCCCACCTGCCTCTTTCCACACTTTCATCCTTTTCCAAAAAACTTAGAATCCATCCTATCTGGATGGAAACTTCCATTGTGTTGAGCGAATGCCAAAAAGGTTCTAATTACATGATCAGAATTACTGGAGATGGCCTGAGAAGGAACTGTATAGAGACTGTGGGATTTTATCCTAAAGGACCAGAACCTCAATTTATACTCCATTTCTGAGAATGAGGGCCAGTTCCTAGTTCAGACAGGCAGGCTTTCTCTGTGGCTCCCAGATGCCATTGCGTGCTCTCAACTAGGAGGTCTGGTAGGCAGGTGACCCAGTGCTGTGGGGCCGGGAAGCCCGTGGCCACATCTCGGGTCTTGCATGAAGGAGAGAGCACTGCTAGGAATTGAGATTTACATTTGAGTCTGGCCCTTCCAAGCCTAGAATCCAAATGCTCATGACGTTGTAGAGAAGCCTGGAAATTCCACTGCAGTCTCTTGGGCCCAGACCGAAACATAATGAAGGCAGCCAGGTGACACCATTTAAATTTAAATCACCTGGCATACCTAGCACAGGCTGGGGCAGGGGTGGGGGGGCATTTAAAGTATAAAGAATAATCCCATTTTATGGTGGAGAGCAACTTGTTTCTTCTAAAGCTACTATCTGATATCATTTGATTCTCATAACTTTGCGAGGTGAGGAGGTGAACGCACATTGGGTGGATTGAGAAATCTCAATTCCTAAAGGTCTAGTGAACTTGCTTCAAGTCATAGAACAGAATTGTGACAAGAACCCAGTCTCCTGCCACCTAATTTGGTGCCTTTAAAATTATTTATTTTTTGCTACATAGTCTGCTCAGCATTAACCTCCAAGGCTGCCTGGGTTGGGCTGAAACTGGCTCCTGTGTTTTGGTCCTTTTGAAGATCCCCTTTCTTCACCATGCTTTAATGTATAGGTACAGAAAATTACACAGTGGAGCTGAATTATTAGAAAACCAGGACCCTGGAACATTGCCAGCACCGTGGAAGCCTTTTGTGTGCACTAGCTGGGGTGGCTTCGTGGGTGTGCTTAGGACCCCGTGCCCAGGAGGGCTCCATATTTGGTTTAATGTTCTGCTGTCCCTGTTTTGAAATTCTTAATAATCTGTGAATAAGGGACCCTACATCTTAGTTTTGCACCAGGCCTTTCAATTATGCAATCGTGCCCCTTCCCTGGATAACCATGATCCTATTTTACGATAGTCCTTCTCTTCTCTACAGAGTTATCACCGTGGTATGCATAGGTAAACCTTGCTTATTTCACTTGTTTTTGAGCTTCATATACATGGAAGCATACGGTATATTATTTTGTGTGCATTTTTTTTCTTTTTGGTCTTGTTTGTGACGCTTATCCATATGGTCATTTGTAGCTCTCATTCAGTCTCCTTGTGGTATCATATTCAAATACGCCAATATATGTCACAATTCATTTAGTCTACTCTTGATGAAAATTTGTGTTGTTTCCCATTCTGATGACTACAAATAGGGCTGCTACAACATCGCTGGATGTGCATCTTTGTACAAAAGTGCATGCACTTCTTACACTTGATCTTGGCCAAAAGGCTGAGAAGCGATAAAAAATGCAGCCACTTCTGTTGGGCATTTATTTTCATAAGAGTGAAATTGCTAGGTCATAAAATGTGTGTTTGCTCAGCGGTAGCAGATAATGAGAAACTTTTTCTAAAGCAGCTGTCTGCACTTACACGCTCTCCAGCAGCGTAAGAGAGTTCTCTTGCTCTGTGTCCTCGACGACACTGGGTATTGTCTGTCTTTTTCATTTTAGCCATTCTGGTGGGTGTATTAAGTCACTGTGATATCTTGTAATTTTATTTGGACTTCCCTGAACAGTAATGAGGATGAGGATCTTTTTGAAAATGTACTGGTCATTTGGATGTCCTTTTCTGTCTAGTTTCTTGCTGATTTTTAAATTGTACTAAAGACTCCAAAGTTCTTTTCATATGAATGTATAGGACTTCTTTTTTTTTTCTTAAAGATTTTTATTTATTTGAGAGAGAGTGAGAGAGAGCATTGGGGGTGGGGAGAAGGCAGAGGGAGAGGGAGAGGAAGAAGCAGAATCCTGGCTGAGCGGGGAGCCCTACTCGGGGCTGGATCCCAGAACCCGGAGACCATGACCTGAGCCAAAGGCAGACACCCAACTGACTGAGCCACCCAGTCGCCCCTCTAGGGGTTCTTTATATACACGGATGGGAATCCTTGATCAAAAACATATATTGCATACATCTTCTCTGAGGCTTTGCCTTAAAGTTATCTTTTGATGAAGAGAAGCTCTTAGCTTTAATGTAGTAAAATTTGTCAGTCTTTATGTTTGGTAGTCCTTTGTGTATTGTTTAAAAATCTTTCCCTTTCCCCAAATCATGAAGATAGTCTTCTAAAACCTTGATTGCTTTGCTTCTTACATTTAGATCTACGAAGTACCTGGACTGGTAACTGCATATAATATTAGCAAGAGGTCGAGTTTTGCTTTTCCTGTATAAGTGTCCCATTATCTCAGTACCACTTACTGCAAACATCCTCTCCCCACTTCTCTGGAGTGCCACAGATCTGTGTCCTAGGTCATGTGTCCACATATGTGTCTGTTTTGGGGGCTGTCTATTCTATTCCTCTGTTTGCCTATCCTTGCAGCAATAACCACACTGCTATAGTATCTATAGTTTCAAAAAATGTTTTTGATATTTAGTAGGACACTTTTTAATTGTTTATTTTTTTACCTTGTTCTCTTTCTTAAAAGTGTGTTGGGTATTCTTCACACTTTGCCTTTACATTCAAATATTAGAATCAGCTTGTCAGGTTTCACAGTGAGATCTTTTGGAATTTTGAATGGGATTGGACTGAATCTGTTTGTCAGTGAGGACTGAATTAATGCCCTGAAATATGCAATGAATAAATATGCTTATGTACTTCTCTGTTTAAGTTCTTTAATCATAATAGTGATTTGATTTATAATTTTCTGTGTAGAGGTTGTGCACATATTTTCTTCTACTTTGTTCTTTAGTACTTGGTATTTCATTAGGCTGTTGCAAATTTTAAGAAAGTGTGTGTATTGGCAACAAATTTTATATGAAATATGTCTTGTATTGTATCCAACAACTCTTTTACACGCTTATCAATTCTAATAATTTGTCTTGATTATTTTAGATTATGCATGTTTGTAATATTAGCTGTAAATAGTAAGTTTTATATATTCTTAATTTCTACAATTGTTACGTTTTTTGAAAAGATTTACTTATTTATTTTAGAGACAGAGAGAGAGAGAGCAGAGCGGGGAGAAGCAGAGGGAGAGGGAGAAAGAAAAATTAAGCAGACTGCACTGAGTGCAAAGCTGGACTTGGAGCTGGATTTCATGAAAGATCATGAAATCAGATCATGAAATCATGACCTGAGCTGAAACCAAGAGTCAGATGCTTAACCAACTGTGTCACCCCAGCACCCCACCCAGCAATTTTTATATTTTTATTCCTTTATTTTTTGTTTTACATTTTTATATTATATTTTATACATATATTATTTTGATATTTCATTTATTTCTTTCTTTAATTTTATATTTTTATATTTATATTTTATATTTATATGTTTTATTTTTATTTATATTTTATATTTTTATTTTATCATAGTTTTATTTCTTTTACATTTATATTTATATTTTTAATATTTCAATATTTTAATTTTATTTATTTTATATTTTTCTTTTGATTAAATATTTATATTCATATTTTAATATTTTAATATATTTTATTTCCCAGCAATTTTTATATATTTACTTTATTTTAAAATTTATTTTATATTTTATTTATATTTTATATTCTTATATTAATGCACTGCTTAGGACCTTTATCCAGTATAAAACTGATTGGTGATGATGTTAGTAACGTTCTTGTTCTCAATTTCAGAGGAAAAGCATTTAACCATTATGTATAGTGTGTGCTTAGGTATACATACACACACACACACAGACACACAGGCACACACACACACGTACACCTTTATCAGATTTAGGAAGTTCTATTGTATTCTAGTTAAGAGTTTTATTTTTTTCATTATTAATATATGATGTATTTCATCAATTGAGATAATCATTTTTCTCTATTCTGCCTACTGTGATGGATTAAATTGCTTGTTTATCCAGTATTAAATAGCTGCAACATTCTTGGAATAATAAACCCGATTTAGTCAAGATATAATATCCTTTTACACATTAGTTGAATTCAGGTTGCTAATATTTTGTTTGAGGCTTTTAGATCTGAGGTTATGACTGGGTTAACCTATACTTTTCCTTTATTTCATGCCTCTATTAGATTTCAGTATCAAATTCATTTGGTCATCTACCTTTTTTATTCCCTGTTAGAGTGTGTGTGATTGGTGTTATCTTTTCCTTAAATTGTTGATCAATTTTGCTACTGAAGGTAGTGGTTTAGAGTTTCAGTTATCTTCAATTTATTTAATACTTGAATAATATTCAGATATCCTATTTCTTCTTTGTTACTTTTGGTTAATTGGATATTTTTAAAAAGATTTTTTCTCTTTCATCAGAGTTTTAAAATATAGTGATATTAAGTGTTTAGGTAATAAATCACATTATCTTTTTACCTTCTACAGCTCTGTAGTGATGTTCTTTCTTTCATATTTTTGTATTGGTTATTTGTCTCTCTCTCTCTGATTTGATCCAGTCTCATCGAAGTTTTAAGGAGTTTATTAGACTTTTTAAAGAATCAAATTTTGGCTTTGTTAATCCAATTTTAATTTTGTCTTCCTTCTATGTTCTTTAGATCTTATTCATCATTATTTTTTAAATTTCTTGAGATGGATATTAGCTCATTAATATTTACCCTTCTCTTCTGTTTATACATTTAATATTATAGCTTTCGTTTTAAACACTGATTTTGCTACATTCCACAGATTTCTTCATGAAGAATAATATCATCAGCTCAAATTATTTTCTAAATTTTATTGTGATTTTTTTTACCCATTAGTTATTTAGAAGTATATATTTTAATTTCCATAAACATCAAAACTTTCCAGATTAAAAAAAATTTTTTTTAGCTTAATTGAATTATTTTCACAGAGCATATTAAATGGATTCTGTTCCTTTAAATTTGTTAAGACTTGCTTTATGGCCCAATATATGATTAAATTTTGAAAATATTTTGTATCTGTTTAAAGAGTTGTTGCGGACTGTGTTCTAATATATGTCAATTAGGTCTATTTCTTTCTTTCTTTCTTTTTTTTTTTTTAAGATTTTGTTTATTTACTGGACAGAGAGAGAGTCAGCAGAGCAGGAATATAAGCAGGGCGAGAGGGAGAAGCAGGCTTCCCACAGAGCAGAGAGCCCAATGCGGGGCTGGATGCCAGGACCCTGGGATCATGACCTGAGCAGATGGCAGATGCTTAACAACTGAGCCGCCCATGTGCCCCAATTACATCTATTTCTTTCTTTTTTTTCTCTTTTCTTTTTCTTTCTTTCTTTCTTTTTTTTTTTTAAGATTTTATTTATTTGACAGAGAGAGAAAGAGCGCGCACAAGTAGGGGGAGAGGCAGAGGGAGAGGGAGAAGCAGACTCCCCACAGAGCAGGGGAAACCCCATATGGGACTCTATTCCAGGACTCCAGGATCATGACCTGAGCCGAAGGCAGTGGCTTAACCAACTGAGCCACCCAGGCACCCCAATTAGGTCTATTTCTTAATAGACCTGTGTGCTCTATCAGTTATTCCCATAATGTTTGTCAATCTATTTTTCTGTATGGTTCCCTTTTTCCTTTAAATATTCTGAGGCTGTCATGAGGGGACTAAAATTTCAAGTTGTTTTATTTATTTATTTTTGGGGGGTAAGTTACACCCTTTCTCACTGCGAAGTGTCCCTTTGAATCCACAGTAATTTTTTTTTTTTGGGTCTTAAAGTAACTTTTAAATGATATCAATGCACCTATAGGGATCTTAGGGCATGGCTTCTAGTGAGAAATTCACTTTTGTGTGTTGTTTGAACACTGAACAATGTGTGTCGTTATCTCCTGGGATTCACTGTTTCATTTGAGCAGTCAGCTGTCAATGTAATGTTTGCTATTTTAGATGATGCATCTACACTTTTCCATCCTTTTCCTTTCACCCTTTTGGGATCCTTATATATCTTATAAGTAACTAAAGGGTTGTTTTTGTTTTTTTCACAAGAAATTCTCAGAATTTTCTTTTAATTGGGGTTTTCCTTTCAATGTCATGACTGAATTACCTGTGTGAGTTAAAGTTTATCATTCTACTATAACGACCCTTTAATTTTATTTTTTTTTATTTTTAAAGATTTTTTTAAAAAATTTATTTGACAGACAGAGATCTCAAGTAGGTAGAGAGGCAGGCAGAGAGAGAGGAGGAAGCAGGCTCCCTGCTGAGCAGAGAGCCCGATGCGGGGCTCGATCCCAGGACCCTGAGATCATGGCCTGAGCCCAAGGCAGAGGTTTTAACCCACTGAGCCACCCAGGCGCCCCTGACCCTTTAATTTTAATATCTTTTTTTTTTCTAGATGCTTTTATTTTTGTCTGTCTTCCTTAAGTTTAGTTATGATGTATTTAGGAGGGAATTACTTTTCAATTTGTATTTATACCGTGGATGTTTCTTACTGCTTCTTGAGTCTGTTGATTCATGTCTGTCTTTAGTTTTGGAAAATTCTGTCATTAAATGTGCTAATGCTTTATGACCTTTGTTGTCACAAGGTCGTCTACTTTTACCTTCTTGTCAGTATTTCATCTGTCTGAGTTTCATTTTGGATATTTTCTTCTGATTTGTCATCCAGTTTACCAGTTCTCTATTAAATTATTTCTAATGTGTGGTTACACCCATCCATTGAGTTCCTAATTGAGATTGTCTTTTTCAGTTCTAGAATTTTTCTTTCTCTCAAATCTGCTCCGTAATCTTTTATGATTTTCCTTTCCTTGCCAAAATTTCCAATCTTTTATTTTTGCTCCTTGAACATAGTAAGCTGATATTTCTGATATCTGGAGACTGTTTTTGTTTGTTTGTTTTTTGTTTTTTGTTTGTTTTTTATTGAGCATTGCCACTACTGATTCTTTCATGATTGTTGTCTTCCCATATGCTTGTTTGTCCTTGATTGTGTGACATTTTATTTGAGACACTGGTCTGGTCTCTGTGGATCTAGGATGATACTGTGTTCCTCCAGAAAGAATGTGTGTGTGGACGTGTGTGTATGCATCCAAAAGAATTTTTGTTTTTCCTGAGAGCACTAGCAAGTGATACCACCTTATCTTGGCCCTACTGACATTCCAAACAGGATAATCCCTTATTTTTTAAAAAATATTTTATTTATTTATTTTACAGAGAGAGAGAGAGAGAGATCGAGAGAGTCAGTGAGAGAGGGAACACAAGCAGGGGGAGTGGGAGAGAACGAGAAACAGGCTTCCCGCTGGACAGGGAGACTGATGTGGGGCTCAATCCCAGGACCGTGGGATCATGACCTGAGCCGAAGGCAGATGCTTAACAACTGAGCCACCCAGGTGCCCAGGATAATTATTTATCATGGGGATGTTCCATGTCTTACAGGATATTTAGTATTATCTCAGACTCTTTGTACTAGATATCAAGAGTACCTCTTCCCACTTCTGATAACAAAAAATGTCTTTGGGTATTGTCAAACGCTCCTTGGTACTTGATAACTCCTGTCTTAATCCCCAAAAGGGGATTGCAATCAACTTTTAATATTGTGGGGCCCTAACTTTCACTTCTGTCCCTCTAGGACACCAAGGCTGCCCAAAGCCTAACCTAGCCTTTCAGTTATCTCCTACAGAACCCCCAGGCAGAAAGCAACACCAAATACCCTGCTTGTTTCTCTGGTTTTTTGTTTCCTCTCAAATCTTATTCAGTAGTTTTAACTTTGTAAGGACTTTTCCAGTCTCTTAAGTAAATTAAAAAAAAATTATCCTATTTTTCTAATTGTCCACACTGAATACTATATCCAAAACTTGACATAGAGATGTGTATGTACACACATTCCTGCTGCTTGGAGAACATGCTGTCATGTTCTATGACTAATCTGGAACTGTGGATATAGGAATTCTACCCATATTGCCTGCTTCTCGCATGGGCCATTCTACCACCTGGTAGAGGCTCTCTCTTTTCCTTTGCCGTACCAGGTTCGTTTTTGCTATTAAAACATTCTTCAAGGCAAACATCTATAGAACAATCTTCAACTTTAAACTTCAATGCCCCCAGCTCAGCTATTAATATGTACTCACTGTAAATGCCCATCCATTTTCATTCGTGGTGTGTTTCCTGCTTAGTGTATTGTACAAGATAAGAGGAGATTTCTATAATAGCTTCTCACAGAGATATCAGGGGTCCTAAAAATCCTTGAATCCAAACAGTTGTGGAAATTGAAGTGTAGTAAGTCTGTATAAGTAACATATTGTCGTGGGATAACTGGAACTGAGAGATGATGCCACCTCTAGGAGCCAGACTGAATGAACTCAAAAGCATATCAGGTAATAAATCGATAAAGCTTGGATTGAGGAGATGGTCAATCTTTTCCCATTGCGACCAAGAGGAAACGCTACTAAGCAATACTGACTGTTCCTGTTTGAGAGAAAGAAATGACATTGACAGTTTTGTATTGGGAATTTCTGGGTTATTTATTTTTAGCCTTGATAACCTTATGCAGTATGTTTGAGATTTTTTTTTAATCTCCATTTTTAATGAGGACTCAGAGGTTTAGCATACTGTAACTTGCTTCAAGTCACCTGGCTAGTAAGTGGCCGAGCTGGGATATAAGATTGGGTTTAAGCTCTAAGTCCATAACTTTTTTTTTCTTACATTTTGCTGTCCCTATGTTTCTTTTAGGGTCATGACTTCTAATTTGAGGACATGTATTTAAAATGTGTATTTCAGAAGACCATCTTTCTCTAAGTTACCACGGAGTCTTAGGTGGGAATCCAGTGAGAAGAGGGAGTCATATCAGAAAGAGCCTCTTTGAAGAGATGTGAGGTGGTCGCTGGGAGAGCGTGGTGGGGTCAGTGCTCTCTTGCCTGTCACACAAAACCAGAAGTAGGAGCTAAAGAACAGAGGTGCCTGATTTTCTAGATTAGCACCCTCTCTCCCCTTCTTAGTCCCACATTCTTCTTCTGTGGGACAAATCCCCCTTAATGCAATAGTCTCTCAAAAATGGCCAGACCATTCTGGTCTTAGGGTCTAGGATGGAAATCTTGGAAGAACAAGCAAAGTATTGGGCAATTTAGTAACTCTTGATGTCTTCTAGAACTTGAAGTGTGAGGGAGGGCATTTTCTCTCTTGAAAGAATTTTCTCTTCTAGTTCTGGCCAGCATGAGAAAACTGAGAACAACTATCTATTCATTTGTGGTTCTTTCATTAAAAATAAAATCCTCCCAACAGAAGGATTTAATTTCAGTAGTAAATAACTTCAAAATGACTCTAAATGAGATCCAAACGGGTCTCAGTTTGGCCTCAAATCAAGCAATGGACATACAATACCGATAGAAGACTTGGGGAAATTCTAGCATCACATGATCCGGTTTTGTTTAAATATTCTTTCTGTTGACAGGATATTGTTTTACCTTTTCAGACATATTTCCAGACTGATTCATTATGAGGTAGATTAGGTGGCAACATCTCGTAGTCTCACCGCATTCTTCATTTGGTTCTTACCAATTCCTACTTATTTTTTGCCTTGTGTTATACTCTATTTCATCTCATCTACAGAAAGAAGAAAATTCTGGAAGGGGCATATTAGTTGTTCCTTGAAGGATACACACACACACACGCACACACACACACACACAGAGCTCCGTGCTCTTAGTTTCTTTGGCTTTTACAGAAGCATTGGTGGCTTCAGTACTCAGGCTAGATATTTGATTAAAAAAAAAACAAAAAAACAAAAACAAAAACAAAACTACACTAAGGTTTGAATAGGCAGTATTGTATGAAAAAGAAGGATCTGTTAGAAGGACAATGTTTTTACCATATCTCAAAAATAAGATTAGAAGACCACCAATGTGTTAAGGCCTTATAATCTTTATCTATTCCCATTTCTCCTGATTAAGTTTTATTTTATTTTATTATTTTTTTTGAAAGATTTTATTTATTTATTTCACAGAGATCACAAGTAGGCAGAGAGGCAGGAAGAGAGAGAAGGGGAAGCAGGCTCCCTGCCGAGCAGAGAGCCCAATGTGGGGCTTGATCCGAGGACCCTGGGATCATGACCTGAGCCGAAGGCAGAGGCTTTAACCCACTAAGCCACCCAGGTGCCCCACACTGAGCCACCCAGGCACCCCTCTCCTCAATAAGTTAATTTTATCTCTGTAATCTTTGAAATAAGATAGTGGCTGAGAGTGTTTCTTTGGAGTATCTGAAATTTGGTTTCTTCACTTACCAATTGCATGGGAAATTTATCAACTCCTCTAGGCATTAGTTTTCTTAATCTGCGAAATGGGGATAGTAGTCATCTTTACCTCATATTAATTATTTTTTATATTAATTATTATTATGAGGATTTAAATAAAGCAATATATATAAAATGCTTACTATAGCACCCAGCTTATAGGAAAACCCTTAATACATCCAATACTTTACTTTTTTTTACTGTGGTAAAATATATATAAAGTTTACCATTTTAACTATTCTTAAATGTACAGTTCTATACATTAAATACATTCACATTGTTGTGCAACCATCATCACTGTTCATCTTCAGAATGTTTTCAGCTTCCCAAACTAGAACTCCATTCCCTCTTCCCCCTATCTCCTGGAGACCCTCATTCTACTTTCTATCTCTATGAATTTCATGTAAGTGGAATCAAACAATATTTTTTTGTGACTGGGTTCTTTCACTGAGTATCATGTCTTTAAGGTCCATGCAGCTTGTAGCATGGGTCAGAATTTTCTTCCTGTTTAAGGCTGAATAATATTCCACTGTATTAATACCTAACACAGTATTAGAAGAGTAAAAGTTTTATTCTAGACACTGAAAAATATGATTTCACTTTCTTACTGGCCAAGACACTGCTTCAGTGGGGACCAACATCGCTCCTAGTCATATGATAAGAAATGCAAGCTTATGATTGAGGAGTAAAATTCCAAGGTCACCTTTAAGTTCTTTTTTCCACCAGTGTTTTTAAGGTCTCAGTTAGGACATACCTCACCTTCTTCATGGTAAAGAATGCTTATATCCAGAGAAAAAAGACAATTATTTCTGTGCTCAGATAGCAGGTAGAGGGAAAAGATTCGGAGAAAAGAGGTAGGGAAAATTTTGAAAAAGAAATCTGATGTTTAGTTTTAGAACAAAAATACGAACAGAGAAGGAATAGATAGAAAGGACAGAACTACTTGGACAGATTATCCAGAGGTAATTGTACCAATATATCTCCCATCTCACATTCTCCTCTTACAATGTGGTATTTACAGTCCTTCATCAAGAGGTGGGGTCTTAAAAAAAGAGGTGGGGTCTATTTCCCTACCCCCTCTCTCGGGGCAGACCTTTGTAAATGTCTCAACCAGTAGAGTAGGATAAAGGTGACTGGATGTGACTTCTGAGCTTTGCTCAGAAAAGTGTTCTATGTTTCGCTTTGGATCCCTCAAGCAACCCTGTAGGGAGACACTGAGTCTCCCAGCCTAGAGCCAGCACCCAGCTGCTAGCCACGTGACTTAGCCATCTTGGAAGTACACTTTCCAGCCCCACTCATGCTTTCCAGTTTTCAGAAGACTGAGAACCTAGCAGACATAATACTACAACCTTATGGAACTCCAAAGTGAGAACCGCCCAGTCAAGCTATTTCCAAACTAACAAAAACCATGAAAAATGAGTAGTGATTATTGTTGACTTAATCCACTGTTTGGGGGCATTTTTAATGCATCAATTGATAAATTATACAGTTACTGTCTCTTACCATTCATTATGATGTAGTGATGGGCATGAAGTAGCTCTACTTTGAGAAGACTTTAAGGCATCCAAAGTGATGCAGGCCTCTCTTGCAGGTAGGGCCAGTGCAGGCCAACTGTCAGGCCTTTTATTTCCGTGAACACATCATGGGCAGGTAAAAGTGGACAACTAGAGTCTGAAGTGGAATATTTAACTTCAGAAACTTATGGCCTGTTAGTTGAGCCATGAGCATACACAGACTATTTAAAGAATAGGCAAAAGTGTATACTCATAAATTCAACAGCTATCACTCAGCAAGGGAGACTAAATCTTGATTAAACCAAAGTGGAGATTCTTCTTAAGGTGGACTGGTATTTTTCTTAGGTTCCTTGATACTCAGGTCTCTGCCCTCTTTTTAATTTTTAAAAAATATATATTTATTTTAGAGAGAGAGAGATGAGGAGGGGGAGGAGCAGAAGGAGGTGGGAGAGAGAATGTCAGAAAGACCCCAGCTGAGCATGGAACCTGACACAGGGCTCAATCCCACGACCCCAAGATCATGACCAGAGCTGAAATCAAGAGTTGGATGCTCAACTGACTGAGCCATCCAGGCGCCCCAGAATGCAACTTTAATAATGGTTTCTACAAACCTTTCAGGGCATTTGGACCCTTTCTTTCAAACAACAGTTTTGGAATATTTCTCCATCATGGTGTACAGGTATCCCCCACTTTTTGAAAGTTCCTGTTACTTCCCTTTGCTTTCCACAAAAGACCTACAGTAGTACTTGTTTTCGCTTCAGAAAAAAATCTGAAGACTTTTGCTTTTATTTTTTTAAAAAAAGGCAAAAAGCAAAAATGGCACATAGCATTAACTTGCAGTGAGGCTGACCGAGGCAGCATACGTGCAAGTGAGGCCCGAGGGGCCCTGCCAAGCTCCTTCCCCAGGAACTACACTCAGCATCTCAGCATCAAGATATTACAGCTTCGATCTGTGAGTGTCTGTGCTTTATCTTAACTTATTTTGTGCATCCATTACCCAGATGTGTCCTGAGGTATCCGGAAAGTCTGAGAGAGGTTGTTTTCAGGGTCTGGGAATGCTCAAATAATTTCCCGTATAAATTAATGGTAATTGCTTCTTTGCGCTATGCCATCTTGGCCTATGAAAAGTTTCACGAGCATACTCCATTGTCAGATAGCAAGGGGAGAGCTGTATTTTGAAGAGAACAGTTTAACATTATGAAAGAGTTAAACAGTGGGAAGGGCTTTGGCCTTGGGTTCAAGAGAGTTGGATTCTAGTCAATGTGTTCACCAACACAAACTGTGATATTCAGCAAGTCCCTTGGACTTCAGTTGTTTTTCCTCCATGAAATAGATTTCATCTGATGTCTGAAGATTTTTGCAACTCTGTGACTCTAGGATTTAGAAGAGTTCCCAGTGATGAAATATCTCCCCAGATAGTAGTTGTGTCTGTTCATGAAATGTATCTGTATAAGTTGCAGCATGTTTCAGCAAACTTCCAGACCTTAAAAGTGCATGGCACTCAGGAACACTGAATAAATAAACTTAAAAACACACAAGCACACTTTTATTGAAATGGAAGGAAGAGTGTTTTGCCAAACATCTTTTGGTTCTTGTTCATAAATACTTGCATGTGTCCTAATATTGCTTGAAAAGAATTTGTACCTTGTGCTTGGTGCTAGAACACAATACGGTTATATTTCTGTTCAGTTTCCCTGGTATATTGTTTACTAACCCACAGCCTGAAGTCACCAGTGCTTGTGGTTCTGCCCATATGCCCCCATCTTGGACAGTTTATCTTCAGGTAGTGTTTTGGTCAGCCTAGCTGAGCCAATGCGTGGCTGGGCTTGTCTGTTGCGTGTTAGCCTTGAGCACCTACCCAGATTGCCCACTGTTGGTGGGATGGAAAGGGGAGAAAGAAGGAAACAGGATGGACTTACCAAGACCTAGCTCTTGCAGCTCAGTAATAACACTGTACTTGAGAGTATGATTGACGTTCTCTGTATGAATGTACTGTTGGGAGATGGTCCTGAATGTCTCCTGAAAACAAATCTGCACAACACACCAGCAGACATGAAACCAAGATTTATTAAAATATTCTCATCATATTTACAATTGGAGGCCATGAATGCAGTTCTCTGCAAATTCCAAAAAATAGAGTTCTATCTCTTAAAACAAATTAACAGAAGTATTAACAGTTAGGATAAATATAATCTATCACAGAGATAGAGTTCTTTGAATACACAATCTACATTTTCTAACCAATATATTATGTACAAAAATACACTTGATGTGGTGACCAAGGAGTGTCAAGGAGGAGAAAAAAATATATATATATATAGACACACACATAAATTTTCATTATGTACAAGTCAATATTGGTTCCTTCACCCTTCCTTTTTAAAAATAAATACTTCATTTGGTTGCAAATGACATTTACAAATTCAACTAATGAGCATTTCTCAGCTTTGACAAAATTAAATATGCAAATTAGATATACATATTTTTAAAAATTTAAAGGGAAAAATACCTGAATCCAATTAGCTTATTAAAAAAAGTCCAAAAGCATGTAATGTAAGGTTTCATGTCTTTAAAGTGCCTTCTCATTTCTCAGACTCTCTTCATTATTACTGAAAATCCTTTAAGATTACACCTACAGATTGGTCTAATATTTAACAGAGAAGCCAAGATTTTTCCAGGTCCAAACACTGATTACTTCGGACATGCTTGCACTTTCTTTTTAAACACTTTGAAGAGTATAACAGTTACTGTTGATCTGAAAATAACCACAAATTGTCAACATCCTGATCCAAATTTGTGTAGATGTTTGGATCATGAGTAGCGGTAAGAATGGGACGGCAATAAAAAGTCTGGAATTCAAACTGCACAGAATTAAGTCCATTTGTTCAGCAGCACAGAAAAGTTCCTTCAGGTTCAAAACTTTAGTCTTACGCATCCTAGGTGGTGAGACCGGGACTGATTTATAATTTGTCAAAGGATGGTCCCTAATTAGACAGGTTTACAGTACAGTTTATGAGAGACTGAAAAGGCCTAGAACCCTCCCTTCGACCTTCTTAAAATAAAGTGGAATAAGACGAAAAAAGAAATGTATTTTCCATCTCTTTTATGGATTTTCCCTTTTTGCCCAAGTGATGAAGTGATGCTGACATTAACAGGAGGCTGTCACAGTGCTGTGTGTCACTTGGTGACAGCAGAGCACCCTGTCCAAAGGGCGGAGGAATGTAGCATCAGGCTTGAGGGGAGGGAGGGAGGGGGCAAGAAAGGCTGGGTCCTGGAGAAACTGTAAAGTGAGGGGAAAAGCCATGAGCTGGGAAAGAAGGGGAGGCTGAAGCACAAGTATTGAAGTGAGTAAAGTGAAATGAAGCTAGGTGCCACAATGACTTTTGGACAGGCATAGAGAAAACAGGAAGTCACACGCACAACCAGCCCCATGGGAATGAATCGGAACACATGCCAGTTTCACTAGGGTACCCGTTTTTCCAGCACATTGTCAGGCACTGACCCATTGGAGATACTGCACACTCCCATGTGCCTGATGAGATCCTGGAGCTTCACTGAAAGGCCACCCATGATATAAGCAAGGCAAAAATCTCCAGAACCCTAACAGTGCATTATATCAGCAAAACATTGTGCCCTGGCTGCGTGCTCAAAGTTTCCTTCTCCCCGTCGTCTGCTCTACTCCCTCATCCCATCGCTAACAACCTCCCAAGACCCTACAGAGACATCACCACATGGATCAATTGCATTTTAGGAAGCAGTGTCTGGGGTCCAGGGTGTCACTGAGAAAATTAAGCGCTAAAGGACTTGGAGTAATTTACATGTGTTCAGCCTGATTCCTATTAGGATGCTGACTGATTTCACTTAGGTTCCGGGCATGTAGCTCTGTGCTGATCTTCCAAGCCAAAGCACGATCCCCTAAATCAAAATCCAGGGCCACCCTGCTTCCCACGCTAGTCTAAATTAAAACTCAGTGAAAGGAAAAAACTATGATGAACCAATGACATGTTTTCTCTAAAAAAATTTGTTCAGTTTCGAATTTTGTAAGTTTCTGCCTTTTTAGGAATGTTTTAGATTCCTATTTTAAAGGGAAGTCCTTTTTTCTTAATGCTTATATTCTTTGAAGATTATATATTTTACTAACAGTGTGGTCACATTATTTGTGTCTTGAGAAATTGAAGCATTACAGAATTGAAGATTAATGATTTGGGGTAGACCTATCCTTTTGGTGGACTCCCCAAATCCTATGTATGTCACTCTGGACAAACATGAGAATTGCACTACTTACCCCTCACTCACAGATTTGTTTCCAAAGGAAATGGATCTCTTTGAAAGATTTGACAGAGTGCAATTCCAGTGGGGCTGAAACCACCTTCTTTATGTGTTGGGGGTCAGATATGAAAAGGTAAGATTATATCTAGGGAGAAGTTGGCAAGAAGAAAGGAAAAAAAAATCCAATGAGCTACTTATAGTTCAGTTAAACTTATCTGAGATGTAAAGATTTGAATCTCCTTCTAGTCTCTTATTAGGAAAGAGCAGTACAATCTTTGTATGCTATATACCCATTTTTATGCTTCTCACAGAATCCTGGAATTCAAAATCCATCCCAAGAGTTCCCAGAGAGTTGTTCATTACTGAACACATGTATTGTCCATGCCATGGGGAGGTAGAGAGTAAGTTCCCTGTATACTCAGATGTCCACAGGACTAGCTTTTCATTTTGGAAAGCTGGCCCAGATGAATAAATGAAAATATGTTTATTTCATGAGACAAGAATAGAAGCAGGCTCTGGAAGAGAGCAATGAAGGAAAGGAAGCACAATTTTGCCAAAGATGTTGACAAACCAGAGTGAATGCATGCCTAAGAATGAATGCAGGTTAAGTGTAAGATAACATTTTGGGAAGAAATATTCATTCTCTTGTAAGACCTCCTTATAGTTTCAAAGACAGAGAGCCCCTTGAGGTCTGCACAGGTAGAATTTAGGAAAATGCTCAGCCTACAAAAGAGCCTAAATATAGTAGAAGTTGTTTACTCCATGGAGAAGAATGACAAATTCTTGGGAGGTGAATTTCTGCTGCAAACTATGTGCTCATTTGCATTTTGCTAGCCCAATGCTATCAAATTTCACACAAAGCATAAAAAAAATAGCTCCCAGAAGTATTTGCATTAGCTTTCAGAAAAGGAGGCAGACTGGTGTTTCTTAGTACATTTAAGAGAAGATTAAAAAACAGAAAATTATATGAGCATAGGTGGAATGCAGAAGGATAAATTAATGGCATTAGCTACAACTTGCCTAAACAAAAATGAGATTAAGTTGGTCTTCCCCAGATCACAAAATGCAGAAGAAATTCACGAACAAGTACTTCATAGATGTAATATGCAATAAAGTCCGGAGTTCATTTGAGCTCCTGACTGAAGCGAACCATCATACCAGAGAAGAGAAGGATGAAAAGGAAAAGGTTTTTTGGTGTTACCAGTTATCACCAGGCTGCTTGAGACAGCGGCTGGAGTAGAGGGGAAGCAAACCTAGTAAGCTCTCCTTAAGAACAGCTGGCCTCCTGAATGAGGCTTGATTTGCTTCCATAACGTCTCTGTTGATATAAGCTGCACAAGGGCTTGAAGAGACAGAGTTAGATAATTGCCATTTTAATATGTTCACGTTTCCAATTAAGTTGTCAACTACACAAATTTCCCAAATGCTAGGTTTATATCACAGCGTTGATTAAGAACCTCGGCAGAGCTAGGGCTACTGAATTGGCTTCAACCCTGCATGTTAAAATACTCTTGAACTCACTCCTTCCCAGCAAAGAGTTGATTTGGGAGGGTTTGGTAGATTGCCTACTCCTTGGAAGGGGAAAGGAAGAATTGTGAAACTAGCATTCAGTGCTCTAACAAGGTGTCAACAACTGATGGTTGTGTAGAAATGACACAAAATGGGCCTCTCGGTCACATACAGCTGTGAGTAAGAGCCTAGTGATGCCTGGATTCAATTGCTAATGGGGTTATAAATACTGTGATGTGTGTCTGCAAGCAGTCAGCCATGCTGAGGCCAGTTTCGGAAGGTGCTTTTCTTTAAGTGACTTTTGCACCAATAATAGCGAAGGTTCCAAGCAGCTGGATTGTTTTTTCTCTATAGCTAGAAGATGGAAACCTATCCAACAAGTTGCTTGCATTTTGGCAAGGCTAAAAACGATTCATACTTTTCTAATATTAAATACTATTAGTTTGGCCGGATAGCCTTGTTTCTCTTGTGTTGCCAATTTCTTCATGATGACAAACTAGCTGACATGAATGAAAGTTCATTTCTTCATTCAGTCCACTTTCTTCAGCTGAATTGATCCTAAAGGTACAATAGCTGATATATGAAATGTGGTTTTGATGGCCTTCCAGATGTTCCACACATTTATCAATTGCTCTTAAGAGAACGCAGAGTAAGCATGGTGTAATGGTCTGGCCCCTTCGTCCACTCTATCATACCACTTTTCCTTGTATGTGGCTTTTAAAAAAGTGCACTCTTCAGGGCATTCCTGGGCTTTTTTGAATCCACACTCTCAGAATTGCCTGGTTGAGGATAAAGTCTCAAGGAGGCCACAGACACCTCTTACTTTGTCCATGCTCATCAGCTCGCATAGCTGCTCTAATTTTTCTGTGCTCAGGATTTCCACAACGTTGGATTTCACAGTATGTCCATGTTTTATGTGGTTTAGAAACTTATAAACTAACGTGTGAATTGCCAAATCTGATGCTTGCTTTTTCTTTCCCTTTTAGCTTTTCATCCTTTTTTTTCCCCTGACTAGAACAGGCAGAATCAAAGAAAATTACACACAAATCTAAACTACTTCATAAAATGATATATTTGACTTTTAGACCAGATATTTTTTGGAAAAAAAAGCTGTATATTTTGGTCTTCATTCTCCTCCCTGACACAGAAAGCCCCAAATTGGTCTAATCTGTATTTGGGGAGGGGAGAGTACTATAAAATAAGCTGATTTTGGATGTCAGGGAATCAAAAGTTTTCCCTGTTAAAGGTTATAGTCTGGTTACTGGGAAGGAGCCTGCAGGTCTGCATTTCTAAGTCCCCTTGATAGTTGGACGAGGCACTGTCTTGGGCTACATTGCTCATGCAATGTTGTGTGCAATGATCTGTGTCCATGACGTCAGGCAAGGTAGAAGCAGAAAGAGAAATGAGAAAAATGTAACATTCAAGAAAGCAAGAATATAATTAAAATGAAAATGCTCCCATTGCACTCAGTATAATCTACAGAGAGATGTACAATCCCAGGCCAGCAGGCAAATCTTTACCAAAAATAACACGACTCTTCTGCTACATCTAATCCCGGTCCTTGGAAGAACCGTAGCAAGGTGGTTTCCAGTACCACCCCCAGAGTTTCATTCCTTCCTTCAGTTTTTCCAGTTTCTCCACCAGCAGCATATAAGCTGTCATTTAGGAAATGCCTTTCCTTGTGGTTCTTAGGAAAAAAAGAGATGCCTAAGGGGGGCTCAGTAGCTTCCTGGGGAGTAAGAGGGAGTCCAAGACTAGCACCCAATCTGGCAATTGATTCCTGAACCATGCCACCAATTTGTTTTGGCTAGAACATTTAAAGATGTATTCACGTGGCTGGGTTTCCTTATTCTATTTCCCAGATTTCAGAAATTGTTTTTCCATTATTCCTAGGTACTTTCAGTGGGCACTTGAAGAGATATGTCAACTCAAGGATTCAAAAGGCAGCGGGTCCATCCTCACCATGATCATCTCTTGCTGCTTGGCCACACTTTTCCCTTTCTGTTCCCCCCGCCTATGCCACCATTAAGCTGCCTTTTGTGTTAAAAGCCATACATCACACCTCCTTCTAACCTTATCTTTGACATCTCAGAGGGCTGATGCTTTTTACCTGACATGTTTATATCATGTTTTAGTGTAATATATGGTATACTTATATGCCTGATGATGACTGCAGGTTACTCAGGCAAGAGTCCAAACTGCAATCCAACCAACTATGTCCTCAGATGTAATGACTCTTGGCTAGGAAGAGAGATGGTGCTTCTAAGTCAAGGTTTGTCAGAGTCTAACTAGTACAGTTGGGTGTGAGTGTCTGGTTAAACACAGAGGAGCCATACTGGCTGCTCTCCCTCTAGTTTGGGGAAGGCTGTTCTTAGAAAAGTCGCTCAAATCCTGCTTGCCAAAATGCTCAAGCTGATAAAGTGGTACACTAACTACTTCCTCTCCATGAAAAGTTTAGAGACCTCTGTTGCATTTACCATCATCTCAACTGCATTTTAGAGGGATAATTTCAAGGGGCCCCGGGTTGTTTGAAATGGCCCACCTTGAACAAGCTCTTGTGAACTTTTACTGAGCAGCAACATATGTTAGGAACAAAGGCTGTACCAACACTGCAGTTAAATGTATGAACTTGGGAGAGGGCATCTAGATACACAGTGTGGGACTCAAAAGGGGTGAGAATAATGGAGATCCTGCCCTAGTGTCTTAATACAATAACTTACTATTTTTGAATAGTCTGAAAACATCACCAAGTTTCCCCAACAGAGCAAGCAAAGTATAGTCTTTAGAAATAGGCATTTTACTGCCAATTTCTAGTCTGTCCATGTGAATGGAATGCAACTTGGGCTGCATTTGTCTAACTCTCACATTAAATTTCCACTCATTCTTCTTCAGCACTGGTTCCCCGAGAGCATGTTCCTGCAGAGTTATGTGGTCATAGTGACAGGCCTGTTTACTATCACTGGGTTTTTTGTGACCATCCTCCTTAGAGACCTGAAGTGGACCAATGACTCCACTGAAAGCACATACTGCTCTCGCCCATCAAGTCTGTGGGGACCAATGAGGATCCAGACGTTCACTGACCTCACTGAACTCAAAGTGGATCCCCCAGGCATGGACAAGACAGGCACTTTTCTGCTTCATGATAATACTAGAAGGAATGTCCCAGAGCACAGGATGAGTGTAAGTGGAATTTGTTTTAAACTGATGAGTTTCTTAGGTTTTCTTCACAGTTGAGTGAAAAGGCAGAGAAACAATATAGGAAAGTGGTATGAAAAGCTTCTTGCTCACAGGCAACTTCTTTTAGTAATGTCAGTTCCTTACTAGCTTTTTGTTTTGCTTGTCTCATCTCTTAGTTTGAATTGGGGTGGAGGGAGACCCAACCATGCTACCATACTCCTTTCTTTTTAATTATTAGGGAAGGCAGTTAGCACCAGCACAAATATGGCTTCTGTGACTTGATTTGATCTTAACTACATTACAAGTACCGTGCAGTTTTAATGAGCTGACTCTGTTAGGGAGTCCCTGAGGGGGCTGATGATTAGCAGGCAGTCCTGGGAGGGACACTCAGGTACCTGGCAAATTGAGAGGTCCTGGGAAGAGGCTGGGATCAGGGGCAAGGCTGCACATGGCAGCCCCATCAGGAAGGGTTTTAAGGTTCTCACCCACCTCTAGACTGCTATCCACCAACTGGAGAAGGCTTGGACCTCTTTCCCTTCAAGACCAAAAATGTATAGTATTTGATCCTGTTCTCAATTCACCCCCAGTCCTCTCTCTTCTCATCCTACAAGATAGATTCAAAGAGAGGTTGCTTTAGGAAAAAAATGTCAAGGGGGAAGTCCAGGGTGGTTTCCCTTGTGATTCAAGGGGCAGCGGTCATACGGGCTCCAGGGTCAGAAAAAGCTGCCTGTCTGTGATATTCCACTCAAAGCTTAATATTAATATAATCACATTTTCATTTTGATGTAAAGAACCTTTTTTATGCTCTTAATTTTTTCAACATCAAAGACTCCTGCTTCACCCTAGGTCACATCCCTGTCAGTCAAGGTCATGATGAAAAGCTGCTAGTAGCATTTGCTCTTCTGTCTGGAAACTGCCTCCTGAGGTTTGTGGGAGTGGTACAGACCACACAATCCTAGAACAAGATGCAGAGCTTTGATAAATGTCAACATGGACTTACCTATTCACAAGCATCCTGAAGTGCAAAATGGGCTGTGACTGGATCGTTTGCCCAAGCATGTACTTTGACCTCCAAGCCTGTGCTGGCTTGGGTACCACTGTTTATTTCAGGAATGAGGGTACAGAATTTCTGCTGGGCAAGGAAACCACAATGAACTCATATAAAGACAAAAGAACGGGTCTTGCTTAATAGCTGATGTTAACTCCCTGTACAATAATTTCTTCTCCAGGATGAAGTTTATGGCTGTTTAACTCCCTTTCTACCCATGTGTAATTCCATTTCTGTCTTTTTCATTATATGAACAGCAACAATAACAACAACAACAACAAAATAACCATTTCTCTCATCTGGAAAATACATAGTCTTGGATGTCTTAAAAAATAGTTTTGGTAGGTTTCAACATTTTTGGTGAGAAAGAAGTTTTAGGATCTTGCCGCAACAGGATCAAAATTAAGATCGATAGTCACACCAGCAGTGTGGGAAGATCAAGGCTTGAATCCTCTCAAGGCAATTGTTACAAAAGATCTTTCTCCTGTCACAAGTTTATATACATCGAGCTTGGATTAGAAAGCTTGAAATCTCCACTTTTAAAAACATTTGGAAAATATTGGTATTTTTTCTGGTCTTGTAATGGCGTCACTTTGGACCTCTACAAGAAACAATGATCAAATACACCTGCAGTGTTCCCTTAAATAGTTTCTCATTGTTCCTGTGGCTTAACAAAGGACTCCCTTAAGAAGGCACAGGGTGCTCACTGCAATGACCTCAGAAAGAGATGAGCAAAACAAACGTTTGGTGACATATCTTGCTTCAAGAACTTTCTGCACCACTAGTGTTGCAAAGGACGATACAAGAAAATGCTTGCTTGCTGCCGTCATTCTCACATGGCTCTGTATTAGTTAGTGGTCACACTGGCTTCCTTCTGACGCAGTCTTTCTTTCTGTTGTTTAAGGAAAAAATAGTTTATTATCATTCTTTGTTCTAAATTTTCATCTTTCTCAAACTTTGAAAAATTTCTCAAAGTTTTGGTCTGGAATGATGGGTAGAGTTGGACTCAAGGCTCTAGAAATGAGCGTAATTTCATCCTTCTTTTCTGAAATCCTGTTACCTGCTCCTCCCAATCTAATCCCCTTTCTTTCCAAAAGCAAACAACAAATAACCAGCTCATAAATCAATGACACCCATCTAAAAGACTGACCTTTACCATGAGCCGCTGGTCTGTTCGCTTCCTCTATGACAAAGATCCTAACTTTGCAGTGTTACTCAAAGATTCCTCCCACCCCCATGCTCAGTCTAGTAATGGGATTAGGGAATGCTATAAGAAATAGTTTCTGGGGAATTTAAATAGGAAAAAATCACTGTTTCCCCAATTGAATACATCTGCATATGGTCAAGATGGTGGGACTGAACAAAGGCGATGCAAAATGGAAGAGGAGCAGACGTAATCCATGCAGGATGGAGAAAACTTCCATTTTGCCATGGATGTTCTGCTCTGCTCTCCCGGAGCTTCCTGCCCAGTGACAACCTTCTAAAGATGAAGGACATGAAGGTCTGCTGGCAAGATATATATACAGATAAAAATACAAAACAGAAATGAGGATCCTCACCGTTTCTAGGACTTTAGAGGAATAAAATATTTAGCATAGCGAGAATGGGTGTATCTGCTCTTTGGGAGGGCACATAAAAGGCTAAAAAAAGAAATGGAAGAGGTATATTCCTTTGCACAGAGATCTTTGTAAACAGATCGTCAGCTGCTTGTCATCTATGAGATGTGATACACTGAGCTACTAGGGTGGCCTACATATAACTCAAGCCGGTGATTTCTGAACACGCATCCTGAGTCTGGATCCCATCTTTGACTTGTGAACTTGAATCAGGAATCAGTTTACGAGCTCTTCCCAAATTCCCAAATAAACAACAACAAAAGAAACCACCCTAACAAGTTGAGGATTACAATTGGGAGCTAGCTCACAGTGGAGGTCACCTATTTAAAAAAAAAAAAAAAAATGTCACAGTAAACCCACTGTTTCCTCTTTGTCTCCAGGGCTGAATCCATTCTGTGCCCCTGGAAATAAGATTTGGCTGCAAAAGTTAGGATAGAGGCCCAAGTAAGGGGACTGGGGGAAAGGAGTGTAGGCTGACCAACCGAGGAAGACAAAACTCAGGGTGGAAGCCATTGTCACCGAAAATCATACAAGTGAATGTACTGGACACACCACCAAAGGGGCACAGAGGATGTGTCCATTCAGAAGCTGTGCACACTAACCGCAGCTTTCCCTGCTCCAGCTGTAGGACCCCGACTTCTCCACACCTCACTCACATCCATTTAGCTGCTGATGGGGCTGTTGTGAGTGAGAGACACCCCAGCCAATCAACAGAAAAAAAAATCTCACTTCACTACTTAAACCTCATTTAGATGGTCAGAAGGTTTCAAGTAGCTGGTGAATGGTCCTCAAAACTCAAAAGGATAAGAATAAGTAGCTGTGGGACACCAGGGCACAGGGGAGGTAGGGTCTGGAAATAAGCTGAGGAGAGCGATGGCCCCCTTATCACTACACACTGCTGTTCTCCAGGGCAGGGCCAACTAATTCTGCCAAAATTTGTAATAATGAAAAACAGCCAACATTTTTAAGTTCTTATTATATGCCACTTTCTATTTCTCTCCATTTCCTCAAAATAATCCTAAAGTAAAGGTGGTATTATTTCTCTCTTTTCCCAAAAGAAGCAAAGTAATTTTATGAAGGTTTTACAACTGGTAAGTGGCTAAGCTGGGATCTGAACCCCAACATCTTGGGTTCCTAACCATTTAGCTCTGCTATTGTCTCTAATGTATAGGTAGAGCTTCACTGTGAACCTTCCCAATGGGAAGGTGGAGGACAACTTCCCCTTTCAGGTGCGAAGGCCAACTAATCTCTAAGTTTCCCGTTCCTGGACAGACATCAAGGGACCAAGAGCCTGGGCTTGGTTTCTGTTACTCATTTGTGAAGTGATCCTAGGTAGTGCTCAACCAGTTAGGGAGAAAGGTGCTCCGAGACAAGCAGATGCCGGCCTGGGGTGTGGAAGGGTGTGACACGGCAAGTGACTAAATTTGCCTGATAAGGAAACGATCTGTGTTGGGTTTGCTGGGAGAACGCAGGAAGTCGGGTTTTGTCCCTCACTCCCTTCTTACCTAGGCTACTCAGGGATGGGAACTGAGAATCTGGACACTACTCATTCCTCTGAGTTTTATCCTTTAAATTCAGACACACTCCCGGATGCACCTCAGTTATAGTGAAAAATCTTGAGGTTATGTTGAAACATGCGTCTCACCAGACTAGCCGTGGGATTGATTTTCTTTGTCTCCACTTTCTTCTCTGATGTCAGCTTGCTGACTGATTCCTGAGCCATTTTCAATCTGAAATTGAAACAGGGAGTGGGGAGGGGAGAGGAACAGGAGAGAGAGAGAGAGAAAGAAAGGAAGAGGCCAGGTTAAACAGTATCCAAATGCTTTTGAATTAACCAACTGGCAGTGAGGAAATACAAGGTATGGGTTCTTAGTGCCTTTAAGTGATCAAATTTGAACTCTAATCAGGTGTGAGGGCATATTTTCTAGGTTATCAAAACTGAATTTCCTTTGCTGACTGAGGGACTCCCCTAGATGACCTCAGGTGACCAATGCAGGAGCTTCTTCAGATCTATGAAATGCTACGTGCCCTTGCTTTAGTCTCAGTGAACACTTCAAGGCTCTCTGGCTTGTGATCCACGGCAGATAATACAGAGACAGTTTTGAAAATGGAAGCTTTGAGAAACATATGAAAACTACAAATATTAAAATATGCTGATTCATATCAATAGAGGGAAAAGACATCCCACAAGATGGGAGACAATCTTTGTAAATCACATGTCTGATATGGGACGTGTATTCAGAACATGGGAAGAACTCTCATAACTCAAATCAAAAGACAAACTGCCCAATGAAAAAATGGGCCAAAGATGACATCCAGAAGGCTAATAATCCTATTAAAGATGCCCAACCTCAGGGCACCTGGGTGGCTAAGTAGGTTAAGCCTCTGCCTTTGGCTCAGGTCATGATCTCAGAGTCCTGGGATCGAGTCCCACATTGGGCTCTCTGCTCGACGGGGAGCTTGCTTCCCCCTTCCCCTCTGCCTCCCTTTCTGCCTACTTGTGATCTCTCTCTCTGTGTGTCAAATGAATAAATAAAAAATCTTAAAAAAAAATGCCCAACCTCATCAGTTGTGAGGGCAATACTCATCTAAGCCGCAAGATGACACTACGTAGCATGGCTAGAACTAAAAAGAAAGATAGTAACAAATGTTGTAGGTACAGATGTGGGTGAAACTGGAACCCTCATACCTTGCTGAGGGGATTATATAAAATGGTGTAGTCACGTTAGCAGTGTCTCAAAACCTTAAGCACAGCTATCATAAGACCCAGTAATTCCATGGCTAGCTCTATAAATAGACAGGCATATCCAAGAAAATGAAAATATACAGTCATACCAAAATTTTCATAGAGGTTTATAGCAACATTATTCATAATTGCCAAGAGAAGGAACAATGGCAACGGATAAACTAAATGTGGTCTTTCCGCACAGTGGAATATTACTGGGTCATGAAAAAGAACAAAGAGCTGATACATGCTACGGCATGGTAGAGCTTCGAAAATCTACATAAGATTGCGTTGCTAGGAACTGTCCAGAATAGGCAAATCTACAGAGATTGAATGGGGGCTGTGGTGAGGGGGGTAATGACTGCTAATGGGTAGAGAGGTTTCTCCTAGAATTGGGTAGCGATGATGGTGGCACATCCTGGTGAGACCATTGAGTTGCACACTTTAAAAGGGCACACTTCATAGTATATGAATTATAGCATCAGATTTGCACATCCAATAGTTAGACAATATCAACTCTTCTTGAGGTTATGGGGAAATGGAACCGAATAGTTCATTAGGGAGGAGTGTAGATTAGCAGAGCTGGTTTTGGCAATATCAGGTGCCACTGAGAACATGCACACTTCATGAGCCATCAGTTCCTCTTCTAGGGAGAAAACCAAAAGAAACCTACATACGCAGACACAGGGTGTTCTCTGGGGCAATATATGCAATAACAGAAAATTGGAAGCAACCTAATGATTACAATCCTTACAATAATGCATAGATGACAATAGCAAATAATACTAGCCAACATTTATTGGGTGCTTAATCAGTGCCAGGCACGGTTCCGTCTGCTTTATTTGAATTCAACCATTTAATTCTCACCCAGCCTGGTGAGATGGAAAGTTTCAATATTGGTATTTTCCAGGGCCTAACCCCCTTACAGTACTGCTTATATACTATATTCATTTAATGGAATATGGTATAACTGTGAAAAGGAATGAACTAGATTTATAAACCCAACAATTACAGATATCAGAAACATGGTACTGAGAGATGGAAGAATTCTATAGAGTGATACATTGAAGAGGCCATCTAGTATGGTGGTCAAGAGCTTGGGCTCCAGAGCCTGATGGTGGGATTAATTCTTAGCCACACCACTTATGGGCTGTGGGACCCTTGGCAAGTAACCTTTAATAATAATCATGCTACTCCAATGAGTCATTGAAAGGACAGAAACTATCTCTACTGCAGCTCCAGGCACAGTTTAATCACCTACTGTAGGTTTTCTACTATTGTTACTGGGCATGTGAAACACACATAAACAGTATTCACAAAACAATATTGTTCATGGATGAGTGCAAGTGTGTATAAACACACACAAAAACACCTACCTATATTTATATAGAGACTGGAAAGATACTCACTAGTTTCATGATAGAGCTTATCATTAGAAAAATGGAAGAAGAGAATGGCATGGGGTCAAACAGAATTTCACTTTTACCTATAATACTTTTTTAAAAATTATAAAATATTGAATATGTAGCAAAATGTTAATGGTTAATTCTAAGTTGTGGGACTATGGATGTGTTACATTACCCTTTGTATGTTTCTTTATTTTCAAATTTTTTTCAAAAATACTTTCAAAATATTAAAGATCCAGCAACCCAGACCTTAAAAAAAAAACAACAACAACAACAACACACTTTTGCTTTAGGGTCTCAAATGAAAATCTTTTGCCCAATATCAATCATATACTTGCTTAATATCGAAGAAGTAGTTGAGTGCCTTACTTCTTCACTTAGCTAATTTTACCCAATTTACTTAAAACCCATGTTTAGTAATCCAATCTCCCTGCCCACATGCACAAGTAAGTTACAATGAATTCAACATGCTGACTTGCATATCAGAAACAAAATGAAAATGAGACAAAGATGAGTAATGATTTATGTAACCTAAGAAATATATCTTCAGAGCTGCCCAGAGAATGGGCGCTTCTCAACACTGACACAGGTCTGAGTGTACACACCACTCAATGTTTCTAGACGTTTCTGTTTGCAGCAATCACCACTACTATACTCGCACAAGAAGGGAATGCACCCAAAGGATCCAATCCAGGTCAGACCACACTGGACCCTCTGACTATTAAGGGATTTGCAAACCAAGATGATGGTGTAGTAGATGAGACTACGGTTTGCAGAATCACCTCTTCTTGGCTTCTCTCCAGCAAGATGTGTTTTCAAAGAACATACCTGTCAGTGACTCTTCAATCCCAATTCCAATGAAAATGGTTTGGAGTTACTATTTCCCTCCAGAACTCCTTATTTTTAGGGAGTTTTTGGTCGGGGGTCATCTTTAGCTTCAGTAGTTCCTTTTCCCCTAAGAATTCTGGTCTCTTGTTTCGGAGTTGGTCTTAGACCGTGCTCCTGCTCAGCACTGCCTTTCCCCAATTCTCACATCCCTTGGCAGCCCTGGTGCCACTCTCCTTGTTCTCAGCATGTCAGAGGCCGGCCAGTGGTTGGGGATGTGGAGGGAGAGGGGAGGGGAGCCAACCTAAGATCCTGTTTCCACAGCAAACCTTTTGGTCAGTGATGGCTTTGCAGACTACAGACAGTCACAGACACTCCAGAGATGCCAGGACAGCTCTGATCCCAGGGACTCCACCCTACTCTTCTCCAAACTTTCTCCTTCCATTTTATCATCTCCCTTTCACAGGGTGCTCTTAGAAGGCACAGCTTGGTGGCACCAAGTTTCGGCATCAGTAAGACTTGATTCTAACTCTTGCCAGTTATTAGAAGACTTGGAGCAACTTAATCAACTTTTCTAAATTTCAGTTTTGCTATCTATAAAATGAAGGTTAATGTCAACCACAAGGTATTAATGGGAAGATTAAATGAATTAATATATGCAAAATGGTTAGTATACCAGGTGTGTAGCAAGCGGTCAATAAGGAGTAACTGTTATGGAATCTTCCATCACAGAGGTAAAGGAACTCCTTAAGAATGCATGACAAGGGTTTCTGACAACAAATGAAGTGAGTGGGGCTATTATCAAAGTACTATCTTGCAGGAATATCATTAAGATGTGTCCTGAAAGCAAACCAAAGAATTCACTTTAATTTTTCAGATCTAAACACAGATTCTAGAAGTCCCATCTAGGGATGCCTGGGTGGCTCAGTCAGTTAAGTGTCTGCCTTCGGTTCAGGTCATGATCCCAGAGTCCTGTGATCAATCCCACATTGGGTTCCCCTCATTGGGGAGCCTGCTTCTCCCTCTGCCTGCTACTTCCCCTTCTTATGCTCTCTCTCTCCCTCTCTCTGACAAATAAATAAATAAAATCTTTTTTTTTTTTTAAAAGTAAAAGCTATATCTAGAAGCTGAACTTTGGTGTAGGTATGGCAAAATATCTCAACCAAATAAAATAAGAGAAGCTTCAGGGATACCTTGGAGACATTGTGGGTTTAGTTCCAGGCCACTGCAATAAAGCCAATATTGCAATAAAGAGAGTCAAATGGTTTTTTTGGTTTCACAGTGCATATAAAAGTTATATTTATACTATATTGTAGTCTACTGAGTGATAATGTTATGTCTAAAAAATGTACATACCTTATTTAAAAAATACCTTACTGCTAAAACAGGCTAACCATCATCTGAGCTTTCAGAGAGTTGTAATCTTTGTGTTGTTGGTAGAGGGTCTTGTCTAGATGTTCATGGATACTGACTGACCAGGGTTGAGGTCACTGTGGCAATTTCTTAAAATAAGACAGTAGTGAAGTTGGGCTCATCAGTTGACTCTTCCTATTGTGAATGGTTTCTCTGCAGCACAAGATGCTGTTTGGTAGCATTTTATCCACAGTAGAATTTCTTCCAAAATTAAGAGTCAATTCTCCCGCTGCTCCTGGGTGACTCAGTAGGTTAAAGCCTTTGCCATCGGCTCAGGTCATGATCTCAGGGTCCTGGGATCGAGCCCCGTGTTGGGTTCTCTGCTCAGTGGGGAGCCTGCTTCCCTCTCTCTCTCTGCCTGCCTCTCTGCCTACTTGTGATCCCTCTCTCTCTGTCAAATAAGTAAATAAAATCTTAAAAAAAAAAAAGAGTCGGGACACCTGGGTGGCTCAGTGGGTTAAAGCCTCTGCCTTCGGCTCAGGTCATGATCTCAGGGTCCTGGGATCAAGCCCCGCATCGGGCTCTCTGCTCAGCAGGGAGCCTGCTTCCTCCTCTCTCTCTGCCTGCCTCTCTGCCTACTTGTGATCTCTGTCTGTCAAATAAATAAATAAAATCTTTAAAGAAAAAAAAAAAGAGTCAACCCTCCCAAATCCTGCTGCTGTTTTACCAACTAAGGTTATGTAATTTTCTAAATCCTTAGTTGTCATTTCATCAGTCTTCATATAATTTTCTCCAAAAGTTGATTCCATCTCAGAAAATACTTTGTTCATTGATAAGAAGCAACTCCTCATCCATTAAAATTTTATCATAAGATTGCAGCAATTCGGTCATATTGGTCATATCTCCAGGCTCCACTTCTAATTCTTAATCTCTTGCTCTTTCTACCACATCTGCATTTATTCCCTCCACTGAAGTCTTGGACCCTCAAAGTCATTCATGAGGATTGGAATCCACTTCCTCTAAACTCCTGTTAATGTTGGTATTCTGCCCTCTTCTCATGAGTCCCTAATGTTCTTCATGGCATCGAGAATGGTGAATCCTTTTCAGAAGGTTTTCAACTTACTTTGCCCAGATCCACAGAGGAATCACTAACTGTGGCAGTTATAGTCTCATGGAATGTATTTCTTAAATGATAAGACTTGAAAATAAAAATTGCTCCTTGATCCAGGGGCTCCAGAACGGGTACTGTGTTCGCAGGCATGAAAACAACATTCTTCTTGTACTTCTCCAACAGAGTTCTTGGGTGACCAGCTGCATTGTCAATAAACAGTCATATTTTGAAAGGAATCTACTTTCTGGACAGTAGGTCTCAACAGCAGGCATAAAATCCTAAGTAAACCATGCTGGAAACAGATGTGCCACTATCTAGGCTTTGTTGTTCCATTTATGGACTACAGGTAGAGTAGATACAGTATAATTCTTAAAGGTCCTAGGGTTTCCAGAATGTTAGGTGAACACTGGCTTTTTCCCATTTCAATGTCACCAGCGGCATTAACCCCCAACAAGAGAGTCCGTTTCTCCTTTGAAAAAGCTTTGTAGCCAGGCATTGAGTTCCCCCTCTTAAGCTATAAGAGTCTTAGATGGCATGTTTTTCCAACAGAAGACTGCTTTGTCTACACTGAAAATTTCTTGTTTTATGTAGCCATCTGTAGTAATGCTCTTAGCCGGCTCTCCTGGATAACTTGCTCTACCTTCCACATCAGCACTTACTGCTTCGCCTCGTACTTTCATGTTAGGGAGATGGTCTCTTACCTGCAACCTCATGAACAACCTCTTTCAGCCCTCATAGAATTGAAGAGATTTAGGGTCTTGCCCTGGATTAGGCTTTGATGTAGGGAAAGTTGTGACTGGTTTGATCTTCTGTCCATACCGCTCAGACTTTCTCCGTATCAGCAATAAGGCTATTTCCCTTTCTTATTATTCACATGTTCACTGGGGGAGCACTTTTAATTTCCTTCAAGAACTTTTCCTTTGCGTTCAAAACTTGGCTGTTTGGTGTAAGAGGCCTAGCTTTTGGCCTGCCTTGGCTTTTGACATGCCTTCTTCAGCTAAGCTTAATCATTTCAAGCTTTTGATTTAAAGTGAGAGATGCCTATGTGACTCTTCCTTTCACTTGAACACTTAGAGGCCACTGTGGGGTTATTACTTAGCCTAATTTCAATATTGTTGTGTCTTAGGGAGTAGGGAGGCCTGAGGCGAGAGAGGGAGGTGGGGGAACGGCTGTTTGGTGGAGTAATCAGAGCATACACAACATTTATAAAGTTCACCATCTAATATGGGCGTGGTCTATGGCATCCAGAACAGTTACAATAGTAACACCAAAGAGCACTGATTACAGACCACCATAACAAATAGAATAGAAATGAAAAAGTTTGAAATGTGAGAATTACCAAAATGTGACACCAGAGACATGAAGTGAGCAAATGTTATTGGGAAAATGGCGCCCATAGACTTGCTATCATGATGTGGGTTGTCATGAACCCTTGCTTTATGAAAACACAGTGTGTGTGAGGGACAGTGAAGTACAGCACAATGAAACAAGGTGTGCTTGTATTAAAACTTCAAGATAAAGGCTGCATGTGTTTCCCTACATTTCTCTTTTTTAAACTTCCTAAGGTAACACAATAAATAAAAATTAAATTTCAAATATTATACTTCTGAGTAAGCATATTTTTTCATAGTTACTTTCTTTTTCTGATCACCAAAATATTTGTTCCTTATAGAAAAACACATTCAAAAATTGTATTTTCAGAGTCCAGAGTACAAAAAATTATATTTTCAATCTACTATATATTTAAAAAGGTAAAGTTAGGCTCACTGGAAGGTTTAATATTTTTCTGAGATTACTTAATATGCCAAGACATAATTGGACCAGATCATGAGAATCATCACAGGCGAAGTTCTCAGCAAGGCTGGAGGTACCCGAGGGTAGGGAGGGTAGCTATATTTCACTGCAGTGACCCTAACCTTTGATAACCTGGCACGCATATAAGTGTCATAAATGATTGGAAGCCCATAGAAAAAAACTGGGAAAAAAAATCCTTTACTTTCTCCAAATTCTGCTCCCTTGGTTTTCTTGAAAATGCTGAGCCCGTGAGACTTGGCAGGCATTGTATCCCGTTCAGTGACATGGGGCCACCTGGTTCGATGCTGTGCTGGTACTGGTTTGAAATTCTGAGTTTTTCAACAAGGGGCTCCACAAGTTATGTAGTTGGTCCTGCCTAAGACTTTCTAGGACATTTAAAGTCATTTCATTAACAAAGTGGAATATTTTTCAACCATTTTTTCCCCCAGGACACATTATTATATAAAGAAAGTAATATTTGAAAAAAAAGAAAGAAAGAAAAAAGTAATATTTGGTTGGAGAGGGTTGGTACCTCCCCTCGAGGGATCCCACATCTCACTGCGTTGTGATCATTCTCATGCACCCTCTCCCTACTTCTACACTGAATTGGAGCTTCTCTAACGTTCCAGTTGGACGTCACTGCCTGTCTTTCCTCAGCATTTGGCATGGTGCCTGGTATATAGTAAGTGACCAATAAATACAGAGTAAGTGCATGACTAAGTGAGTAACCTCTAAACTGTAAACGGTCCGGCAGCAAGCAGGTGGGGGGAAAATACTTAAGTCCATTAAGGCCCACTGAAACAGAAAGTCCCTTTATCTCACCCGAAAAGCACATCGTCCCTGCTTAAGGCTGATCCTGCAAGATCCCGACCAGCAGCTTCTCACTAGGTTTGCTCTAGGTCCTGGGCGTTACAGCCCACATCACTTTCAGAGGGCAAGGGGTTTGCCAGCAGCTTTTGTATCATACCTCTGATAGGAAATAAGCACTTCAGTGTCCCGACAGTGTGGCCACGTTACGCATTATGGGACGACAGAGCATATAGGTCGGACTTCAAAACCGCTCTGACCCGGTAAGTCAGTCCATCCGTCTGTCAGACAGTCTCCAAAACCTGTGGGCCCAGTGTCCTATTCCTACTGAAGAAGCCACGGGAGCTGCTGCTGGAGAGCCCATGAAAGGGACTCTGGGTCAGTGTCTTGGAAGTCATGTGCACAGAGACTGCAAAGTGGAGGTCTGCCCTGTGATCGACTTCAGAGGACTTTAATAGACTTAGAGGCAGGAGGCTGACATTGGAATTCCGCTGCTGACATTTGCACGCACAGTGGCTTCACATAAAAAGTTAGCGTTCTGACCTCTCTCACACGATTGCAAGGGACGGCAACATCGAGTGACATTTCTGCATGGCAGCCTCTGTTTCTGGTACTTCCTGTCACTCCTTGGCGTCCGGTGGTCCTGGGGGTCAGGCGGGGCCATCGATCAGCTTGTCCGCACAGATGTTTCTCACACACAGGGCAAGTCCCTCATTGTTGTTGCCTGCCTGAACTCTCGAAGCTTCCAAATTTTGGCTGAGAGGCTTGCTGGAAGGCTAGTGGGACAATCTGGGAGTGAACGGATGAGAGTCCAGACCGATGAAATAGTCTTCTAATGGATCTAGTTCCTTCCCTCCATCCCACTGATAAGCATGGTCTCAGTCAGTAATGTGTGACCCTGAGAATGCCACTTCCCTTCTAGAAAACTTTCAGTGATTCTCAATCAACTAGAGCTGGGGTTAGCAAAGGTTTTCTGCAATGGGCCAGAATAAATATTTTAAGTGTTTTTCGCTTTGTTCTGTTTTTTTTTTTTTTTTTTGGATAGGACAAGTTACTTTATTTTTCTTTACTATCTGAACTGCAGCTGTATCCCAGACAATTCCAATATAGATCATTTGGACTATCCAGGTTCTATATTTAAGATCTATAAATATCATCAAGTTGTTGATTTTAAGGGTATCCTGTCTTAAAAGTAGAGGCCATCCAGTTTTAAGGTTGATCTATAAAACGGAAAATAATGCAGACCAGTTAAGATCCTTTTACAATAGCTAGAAGATTGTGAGTGGGAATTAATACTGATTTTCTATAGTTCTTCCCTAAGTATTTTTATTATTATTATTTTATTATTTATTATCTTTATTATGCTACATGAATTTCAGGTGTACAGCATAGTGTTTTCACATCTCTATAAATTATACTGTTCCCCCACCCCTTGCAAGTATAGCTACCATCTGCCATCATTGGACGCTCTCAGAAGCATTGACTGTATTCCTTATGCTGTGCCTTTTATTCCCATGACCTATTCACTTCCTAACTGAAAGCCTGTATCCCTAACTCCCCTTCACTCATGTTGCCCATCCCCCCATTCCCTCTCCCCTTTTGGGCTGTATGATCTCTGTAACTCCTCAACTCTGCTGATGTGGTGTGGAAGGAACCACAAAAAAATATACACGAATGAACAGCCATGCAATGCCGTGTCTTCACAAACCTTACTTACAAAAACCGGTAGTGCGCCGAATTTGGCCCACAGGCCATAGTTTGCTAAACCCTGAACTACCACAGAGGATTCAAATTCCCTACACTGGCAATCAAAGTCGCCCTGTTCTAAACTTCAGTTTGCTTGTCTGTCTTAACGTTTTCAGACGCAGATCTGGTTTTACATGGTCCTTGGACAATCACTTCACCCTCTGAGCCTCAGCTCTGTTAAAAGCGAGAATAGCACCCGTGCTTCCCACCACATACTGTATATGATCACTTATCAAATACCCTTTCCTTCCCCTCTCTCATGTGCTCCCGCTCCCAGGCAAACTACTCACTGCTCCTCACAGCAAGCTTTTCTCCCCTTGGCATGTTGCTCTTACTGGTCCCCTGATGACTTTCTTACTCATTTCCATGAGTTCAAATTCTTCCCATTCTTGTGCTCTCAGCTTAAGTGCCAAAGTCATGAAAGCTTCCTTCATCTCTCTTAGGCAGAAGTAATTGCTCTTTTCTCAAGTGAAAGAGCACTTTGCGTCTCTCTTCAGGCACTTAAGGACTTTTCATCTTAGGACTGTATAGGTGTCTGATTTCCCTCAAACCGGGGGAGCTACTTGAGGACAATGGTCATGCTTTGTGCCTATCTGGGTCTCCTCCCTCTTCCTTCATCAAGCGCTCTGCCCTGCACAAGTCAGTTGTTAGCAAGTATCTACATGACAAATGATCGGCGTTGGTAGTCCCCCTCCCCCACCTTGAACAAGTCTAAATAGTAAATACCTAGAGTTGTAGAATAATTAGCTTTTACATTTATCCTGGGAGGGGGGTGGTGGTTAAAACATTGAAAATCTTGTTTTAGTTACTGATGAGCTGATTGAGTCCTGAATAAGCAAAAAGAAAGGGTGTTCAAGGCCACCCAAATGTGCTAAATATTTATACATGTCAACTTATGTATACATTCCAGGATTCCTAAAAGTATCCACATGACATCACCCAAAAGAAGACTGTGGTTCAGAGAGGTTGATACAACTTTCTCTGAGCCTGAAATTGGCTTCTCTCTCTTAGGAGGTAAGAGCTTTTCTGCTGAGTTAGAGAGAACCGGTTAGACAGTTGCCAGCCACCAGCACCCTCCATCTCCCCCCTTAGATCCATTGCGTATGGACTTGCTTTTGGTTCTGGCCCAGGTGTTGGTTCTATTTTTGTTTCTGGCCTAAATATTTACTCTAGAAAATCACACATAGTCGCTCATGATTACTCACAGACAAATATCTAGACTTGATTTCAAAGTTCCATGGTACCGCCTTCAAAAAGAAAAAAAAAAATCCTAAGTATAGGGAGAAAATCAGACAAAGAAGATAGAAAAAGAAAATAACTATGCTCAATGCATAAATGCCTTGGTAAAACTGACTACTGAAACCCCTAGCTTTTCTTCTTTCTCATTATAATGAATCCCTAATGTGTTATTGAGGGTCCTGGTAAATTTCAAGTGCTGCCAAAATCTACTGAGGAAAGATGAAAGTATGAGATGGGGCTGGACTCATGTCTTCCGAGGTTCCTGCTTAGTCCTTACTCTATAGATGCTATCTGCAACCTTGGTTTCGTATTAGAACTATCTGGGGAAGGAAGTCTGCTTCTGCTTAGAATGTAGAAGTGGCACAGAACACTTGAAAAGAGATGGATAATCTACCAAATCATACTTTTTTCCCCACCCATCAGAGATCTGGGGTCACAAGGCAGCTAAGTGAAATACAAAGAGTGACATGCCTTTCCATTCATAGGCTTGTTCCCCACTATCGCAAACTCATTTTCTGGGAGAGTTTATACTGGGTATATGTTACGCTTCCTACAGGCTGGTTTATATACCCACAGCTAAATCACACCAAGTCAGGACCCAGCCATCGATGAGACTGAAGGAGGACAACGTCTTTATTCTTTTGACATCCAGCATTTCATTGGTTCATAGTATACAAGGTAGAAAATACTGAAATCATCATGCTGTTTATAATAACAGAAGTGCTTTCATTCATGACGAGAAGAATTGAGCACACCAGCCCGTCAAGAGCTCAGACAGAGACCCAGGAGGTGGGCTGTTATATATTCATTGTCACTATGGGAAGACCAGTACTTTAGAGCAGTGTTTTCCAACTGTTTTCTTACGAGCCTTAATATTCAGCAAAGACACCTCAGGGAGAGGAGGGAGAATTAGGTGATCCTCTAGATCCCAGCATCTACAAACCCCGCCTCAGCTAGAAAAGCTTCATTTTTTCTATTCTGTATATTGGGGTCTCATGTATGTTTTCAGTTGGACAAAAAGAACTCCATCTAAAGAAAAAAGAATTAGAAAACCCCAGTGTATGGACTTCAGCGAAACCCATCAAAACCTCTAGGGGGAAAGAGAAAAAAAATAAACAACCCTCCTCTCCAGGAGAATGAGCCAACAGAAGTCTTCTTCCTAAAGAACGGTCCGTGGACATCTCGGACCTGGGCAACAGATTAAGAGGACAACAGACTGAGAGGCCAATTCTTAGGATAGCCATAGACACCAGACTCCAGCTTTGGGGCTCTAATAAAATATCAAATCTTTAAATCAAAACATGGCCAGCTCTACCACTCTTCTCTGTTTTTTACTTTCCAGGTATGTTCTAAGGCAGCGAGATCAACAGTATCTGACAAATACTCACAGACAAGAACTATGGGGAAAGATCTAGATGAGCTGAAATGTGGGGAAAAATAAGAGCCCACTGGACTACCCACTGACTGCTTTCTCATAAAGGTAGGAGTTAGCTCACATTTCATTATGGTTCATTTTTTTAATGGCCTTGCTTGGAATTTTGCTTGATCTTCCTGATTTCGGTTCTGTTCTACTCTGCAATTTCTATTTGCTTTCTTTGCTTAAAACCGAGAGTGAAAATGAAATGGATCCATCTAATTACACACTGCCTAATGCTCCTCCCAGTTTAATTCTGTGACTCTAATTAATGTTATATTGTTTGTGGGTTTTTTTTTTTTTTAATCATCTGCTCTTTCCCATTCCAAATAGCTGTCTGAATTGTAACAAGACAGTCAACCTATTTACTTTTGAATAACAAGTATGAGGCTAGGAGATACATATATATATTACTTGAAAGATGATTTTATCATTTTGTTTTATAGTTTCAGGTGTAGAATTTAGTGATTCATCACTTCCATACAACACCCAGTGCTCATCACAACTGCCCTCCTTAATCCCCATCATCTATTTCCCCCATACCCCCACTCACCTCCCCTCTGGTAACCATCAGTTTGTTCACTATAGTTAAGAGTCTATTTCTTGGTTTGCCTTTCTTTTTTTCCCATGTTCATTTGTTTTGTTCCTTAAATTCCACATATAAGTGAAATCTCCTGTCTTTCTCTGGCAGCCTTATTTTGCTTAGCATAATACTCTCTAGCTCCATCCGCATTGTTGCAAATGGCAAGATATCATTACTTTTTATGGCTGAGTAATATTCCACTTTACCCATTCATCAGTCACTGGGCATTTGGGGTGTGTGTATTCCTTTGAATCAATATTTTTGTATCCTTTGGGTAAATACCTAGTAGTGAACTGATAGATCACAGGGTAGTTTTATTTTTAACTTTTTGAGGAAACTCCATACTGTTCCAGAGTGGGTGCAGCAGTTTGCATTCCCACCAATAGTATAAGAGGGTTCCCTTTCTTTTCCTTACCAACAGTTGCTGTTTTCTGTGTTGTTATTTTAACCATTCTGACAGGTGTGAGGTGGTATCTCATTGTAGTTTTGATTTTTATTTCCCTGATGATGAGTGACATTGAGCATCCTTTCATGTATTTACTAGTCATCTGTATGTCTTCTTTGGGAAAATGTCTACTCATGTCTTCTGCACCCCCCCTTTTTTTTAGCTGGAATGTTTGCTTTTTGGGTTAGGTCATGTATTTTTTTTTTTTTAAGATTTTATTTATTTATTTGAGAGTGAGAGAGAGCATGAGCAGGGGCAAGAGGGAGACTCTCCTACTGAGCAGGGACCCCCACTCTGGGGGCTTGATCCCAGGGTCCTGGGATCATGACCTGAGCCGAGGGCAGACCCCCAACCGACTGAGCCACCTAGGCACTTTTTTTAATGAAAAAAGTCATGTAGGCAATTAATTGGCATCTCAATATAACTGATCTCAAATCATGGTTCAGGTTGTGGTCTGCACTCCAAACAATGGGGTTAATTTTAGTGTTTAAAAAATGAGTAAATGGGGGCACCTGGGTGGCTCAGTGGGTTAAAGCCTCTGTCTTTAGCTCAGGTCATGATCTCAGGGTCCTGGGATCAAGCCCCACATGGGGCTCTCTGCTCAGTGGGGAGCCTGCTTCCCCCTCTCTCTCTGCCTGCTTCCCCGCCTACTTGTGATCTCTGTCAAATAAATAAAATCTTAAAAAAAAAATGATTAAATGTTGGGGCACCTGCGTGGTGCAGTCAGTTAAGCATCCAACTCTTGATTTCAGCTCAGGTCATGATCTCAGGGTTGTGGGATCCAGCCCTGCCTTGGGTTCCATGCTCAGTGTGGAGTCTGCTTGAGATTCTCTCTCCCTTTCCCTCTGTCCCTCCCACTCATGCTGCCTCTCTCTCAAATGAATAAATCTTTTTAAAAAATGAGTAAATGTTCTGGAAAAGCAAAACTATGGAAATAGTAAAAGGATCAGTGGTTGCCAGGGCTTGGGGGGAGAGTTGGGTCAGTAGATGGAGCACAGATTCTTAGGGCAGTAAAAATACTCCATATGATATGATAATGAAGGATATACATCGACTCCATAGGAAGTACACCAACAGCAAACCCTATAGTAAACAATGGACTTTGGGTGATTATAATGGGTCAATACGGGTTCATCAGTTGTAAAAATGGACCATCTGGTGAGGAACGTTGATAATGGGAGAGGCTGTGCCTGTGTGGATGCAGGGGGATTACCAGAAATCTCTATACTTCCCATTTTGCTGTGAATATAAAAGTGTGCTAAAAAATAAAGTCTTAAAAAAATGATGACTTTTCTTAAATACAGGTTAACATTTACATGATTTGACTGGTATCTGCGATTCCTTTTTGATTATAATGAGCTATCTTAAGTTAAAAACATTTTTGGTTAAAAAAAAATGGGCCACTGTGATGAGTGATGTTGCTAATAGGGGAGACTATGCCTGGGTAGGGACAAGGGTATATGGGAAATCTCTGTACCTCTTACTTTTGCTGTAAATCTAAAACTGCGTTAAAAATAGAAAGTCTTTTAAACAATGAAAACAAAAAAGTCAATGACCCCACAAAATATCTTTGTTTTAAGTACCTATTGGTGATATTTGTTAGAAGTTCTCTTAAATGACAGTGACCAATTCACGTCCGCAAGTGGAAAATATATACTCTAGTAATATTTCCAGGGCATACTTGTTAATATGTCACTTGCTTTTGTTGTGTAGATGACAAGGACCAAGGAAGTGACTTCAGGAGTACAGAAGTAGAGTTTTTGCCTACAGTGCCACCAGCTTCAAAGAGTCAGCTCTGTTAGCTATCTGGTACGGTGGGACCTAAAACATCAGTCACTACATGCAAGCACATGCCTTCACTGAAGGCATTCAAAGTCAATGGCGTCGGAAACGTCAGTGGATAAAGGGAAAGAAAAAGGAGGCACTGCAGGGAACACAGTTCATAAAATTTGTATTGGTAAAAACATGAAATCTGACCAGCTGCAATGTGAACCTGTTTAAACAGCCTTAATACCACTTATCCCTAAAGACAGAAGGTCAGATAGTCCAGAGAGGGAACAAGGCAGGCTCCAGGCACCAGTGTGTATAGAAATGGGCCTCTATGTCAGCATGCATAGGGAATACTCGAGTTCCCTAAAAAGCTGGATTAATAAAAGCCGAAGGTCCAAACCACTATCTCACTAGACATATCCTAAAATTTAAGGTTGTGTGAATCTTTCTAACAAGTACAAGAACTCTTCATTCTGGTGGCTGTTCTGAAATATGTGGAAGGACACGATCAACACAGGAACATGAGAACAACAGGCCTTTGTCAATGGCCTAGTAAATTCTGGCTGGGCCCTCTGAATAGTGGATAAAGTTTTCGTGGGATGGAGAAGGTAGGTGTTGGCACCTATGGAAGATCACACTTATTTATTTTATTAGTTATTTGTAAGTAATTTTATAAATAACTTGTCAGTCTGGCTTCCCAATGTGGGTTGGCTTTACTGATCATTATTAGGAAAAGCTTCTTCTATAAGCAAACGTGATATTTTTATGGTCTCCCTTTAGAAGAAAAAGTCAGGGAAAGTGTGTAAGAAGCTACAAAGATGAAATACCAACTGGCAATTCACTCCTGAGCCATGATCTCCTTGCAGGTTTGAACACAGCAGCATCAGGCCAAGGAACAAAGAATATTACATGGTCTTTGGGGACGTGTGGAAGTGGCTGTGTTGCTTAAGAAGGTTCAATACCACAGGGTTTATGGGGCTTTGGATGGAGAAGGCAACATCTTGGTATTTTCCTCATTGTGATTACCTGCAGCATAGACATACTTGCAGGATAGAGAGCATTACCACCACAAGGCTTGTTTTTAATGTGATTTTAGAAGGACACAGCTATCAGGCTAGCCCTCCAGTCAGTGCGTGATAGCCTGGGCATCAGCAGTCAGGCCCAGCAGACCCTGTGGAGTTTGCGCAGATCCCTTGATATTCTGATATTCCTCAAGTCTCTAAAAAGTACTGTCCTCAGGTTGTTTCTCAACAACCAGGGGAAAAGGGGTTAATGACCAGCTTTGGTTCTATATAAGTAAGTGTAATCGTGGAGACAAGCCAGGGGCTGTGGAAATCTCTCTCATTTCTGTCTGCTTTGACAATACTCCCTCACTAGGTATTACTGAATTCTTGGTATAATTATCACACATGGATAATATTTACGAAAGTCAATGAAATAAGTAAAGTCACTCTTCACTCTTGAAGTAAAAAACAAACAACACTAAGACCAAACTCAGTAACTCCTCAACGTAAAGGGAAATTTCTTCCTCGCGGCAGCAGCCGATGAAAATACCATTGACTAGTGTATGTGGAATGTTTCCAAAGGGTAAGAAAATAAAACTCAGAGAAGAGAGCAATAGACAGTATGAAATACTGGGTAACCCCAGAATCATTTATCTTGGGCAGGCCGACAGGCCTCTATGCTGGGATAGACACACACTTTTCTATGCTCGTTCTCTTTTCAGAGTCTGACTCTTGACCTTGACTACCCCTTCCCCCTCAGACTCCCCAGGTCAGTCTCACCAGTGGCCATGGTCAGACAGACCAGCAGGAAAGCAATACAGGTCTTTGATTTAAAAGGTGGAGCTTCTTACACATTAGAATCTGGTCTCTGAAAGTTATCCTATGATAAATTAACCCATCACTTCTTAAGTTTGACGATTCCTCCCTACCTCATTCCTAAGACATTTTTCTATTTACAATGAAGGAAGTCCTCTTTGAGACCGAATTTCACCAACTACACAATCAGCCACTTCCTAGTGTTTGTGGACTATCACTTGTGGTACCCAAACATACTTTGACTTCAAATGATTAATTGCAGAACAAAGGCCTCTTCCGCTTTGCAGAGCTTCTCCCCCGAGGCCACAGGGGAGTGGAAGTTGGGGGGGTGGCCCTTGACTTGCCCTGGAATGCGTGGGCAGTTAAAGCCAATCACTCTGCACTTGGTAGACGAAGTACCCGGAGCCGTCCCTGCGATGTAGGTGCAGAGTGAAAGGTAACAGCACTGTGTTTCCTCGTTCAGGGAGCGGCATCTGGGAGACAGCTTGCAAACCTGAAGCCGGCCCTGTCAGTAATCTGCAGGTTTAATTGCAAGGCACAGCTAGTCTCTGGAAGACCTTTCCAATCCTGATAATGAAGACAAGCATGTGCCTGTAGACGCCAACTCCCCCAGTTTTTGGTTTTGGAGCCTACACCACCTACCAAGTCTCACCAAAACCTAGAACCGATCAGAGCCTATTTGCACAGGGTGACTGAAACAAAAAGGGAGAGGAAACAGGGAGATGGTGTGGAGCAGGGTAGCCTTTCTGGCGCCCCTCCAATCATACTACCCAGGCAGGCCCCTATTCTATCTATTCTCTGCCCAAGGCAAGAGCTGTCAGGAGTCCCACAGATAAGCAATTTAGATATATACTAGCTGAATGAAGGAGACTTACTGCGGGTTTCCATTGCTGTCTGCCAAGCCAAGGAAATAGAGTGTGGACAGATGCTCTCTCAAGTTCTTATTTGAGCTCCAAAAAGGTTGGACGGTTGGCACAGCCATGAGTCCCAAGGATCTTCAGTTCCTTGTTTTCTTCTAGTTTTTTTTTTTTTTTTAAGATAAATTGAAAGTAATGTAGTCAAGAACAGAGAGGGTGATTGTTTTACCCTGTTGACTAATCTTCCTTGTTCTGAACATGTCTATCCTCTTTAACAAAAGCTATTAAGATTTTAGATGCTTGGGCATAAGCAACCCATATGGGATATATTTGGGGAATCCTATTACCAAAGTCCAAATAAGTAAGATGTCTCATCTGTCAATAGCAGACAGCAAATCCTGTAATCAATTTCAACATGGCAAAGCAAACACAGGGATGGTTTATTTAACAAATATGAATTGAGCACCTACTATGTATAAGGAAATACAAAGTGCTAGAGAGAAAACAAAGAAGTATAAGACATTGCCCTTGTCTTCTGGGGCTCATGATTCATTCAAGGGAGAAAAATATCAATAACTAAATGAATAAAAAAGAAACCACTAATGCCAAAATTGAAGGGACGGTAACTCCATAGAGTTGTGGTGAAAAGATAAGTCCCAGGGACTGGGGAATACTTCATGAAGGAAGCAACATGTGATTCCAAGAATGTCCTTACCCCTTTCCTCTCTAAGAAGCTTAATTCATCGGCTTGGTCAATGCTCAGCTCATTTTCTACCTAAACATCATAGGATATCAGAGTTGGAATATACCTTCAAGATCACCCAAGTCTAGCAGTTCCTAAACTTGGATGGACATAGTAAAAACCAACACAGAATATAGTTCAGAGATGAGAGGAAGAAGCAGTTTTTCTACTTAGGAGCATTTCAGAAAGTTTCTAGGGAAGCTGGTTTTGGAGGTAATCCTTAACAAATGACTACATTTTGACCCACGTGGAATAACCAGGGACAATGCGGTGTAAAGAAATTATCCAGTGAGAACACAAAGCGAGAATGTGCAGGTGTGAGAAACACTGAGCCATCAGAGTGGGGACCTGCAGGATGAGGCTATAGGAAACGAGGTTGGAAAGTGAATGAAGGGCAAGCGGTTTGGAGGCCCACGCTCTAATTTGGGAGAGAATATGGAGTACTTGAAAGAGTTCAAGCTTGGGGTGCCTGGGTGGCTCAGTCAGCTGAGCGTATGGCTCTTGATTTCAGCTCAGGTCATGATCTCAAGGTTGTGAGACTGAGCCCCATGTCAGGCTGCGCACTCAGCGGAGAGCCTGCATGAGACTCTCTCTCTCCCTCTCCTGCTGCCCCTCCCCGCCCATACACGGGTGCACTCTCACTCCCTCTCTCTCAAATAAATCTTTTTTTTTTTTCTTTTAATTTGACAGAGATCACAAGTAGGCAGAGAGGCAGGCAGAGAGAGAGGAAGGGAAGCAGGCTCCCTACTGAGCAGAGAGCCCGATGTGAGGCTCGATCCCAGGATCCTGAGCTCATGACCTGAGCCGAAGGCAGAGGCTTTAACCCACTGAGCCACCCAGGCGCCCTCAAATAAATGTTTTTTTAAAAAGAGCTCAACTCAAGCTTTAGTGCCAAAGAAGACCTCCATTTTAATCCCCATTTTGTTGTTTCCTAGTGAAACTGTGATACTGGCAATTGATCCACTCTCTTCTGTGTTTCATACAGTGTATGGAGTAGGAATACACCCTCTTCTTGGGGCTGCTGTAAGGAGACAGTGAGTTAATGAGTATACGTGCCAACCATGGCCAATTCTCTTCCCTTTATTTTGTCAGTAATAGAAAATCACAGAATATGTTTCAATAAATAGATGTAATCTAACTTCTGTTTTAGGAAGAGAACTGGATACAGTATTGAGGGACATTAGAGAGGAAACAGACAACACATAGAGAGGGAGAACAGAAGGGTGTTCCAATAATCCAGGGGAGAGCTGAGGTCCTGAATGAGGGCAGAGCTACTGTGAAAAGAAGGTCCAGAAGAATAAGCACTGAGGAGGCAAAACGGAGAGGTCAGCAATGGGTGGAAAATGATCGCGTGACGTTGTGGATGAATCAGGTTTTCAGCCTGCCTTTGGCTGCTAGGAGGAGGATAGTGATGCAGACTAAAGGTTGGGAAACCGACAGGAGCAGTCCTCAGGTGGGAGAGAATACATTCCAAGGGGGACTTCCTGGATTGCAGGTAGAGACTGGGTGTCCTGGGGGGGGATGGTTAGTGCGCAGCAGGAGATTTGGATCTAAGACTTGGAACTCAGAGCTTGGGTCTGGGAAGGAAGGCATGAGGGGTTGGCAGAGCTGGTCGGGGAAGCTATGAAAATAGATAGGACTAGCTAGGGAGAGGGTGCTGAGGGGAAAAGAGAAAAGACATCTGGACTTCGGGAAAGGTTCTCTCTTGAGGAATAGAAGAAAATGAGGAGCTCATGGAGGAGTGGCTGTTTTCACAGATTTTTATGCAAAAGGAAAATAATTTTTTCTTATTTAAGCAGCAGTTTCTTTGGCCTTTGCTATGGCAACGGAGGCTTTATCCTTATTGATACAGGAAGAAGGCAGGCGGTGCTAACAAAAGGAAGTAAGAATAAACCCAAACTTCTCTTTTAAGAAGCTAGAAGGGACAGGAAAGAGATGGAATGATAGTTTCCAGAGGGCAGAGGGCCAAAAGAGGTGTTTGTTTGTTTGTTTGTTTGTTTTCAAATCAATGCTCCTATACTTGCTACCATTTCTAAGTTGACCATCTCCTCTCCTTATTCATGGAATATTCTGCCAAAGTAGTTCCAAATTTATTGCTTGGGAAATAAGCAGGTTTGATTTTTTTGTGGTTATGATAATTCTGCTTCTAAGTCAGCTCTTCGGGACATTTACTGTTTGTATATTTGTCTTCAAATGTGACTTAGAAAAATGCAAAGTTTTGCCAATTTAGTAGGGGGTGATTACTTGAATTACCGCAGGAGTCCTTCAACATATGAAGCTTCTTAGTAGGCAAGTGTATACAGACCCTTTGACCATACAACAGAGGGCCAGGGAAGAGAGCGTTAACTTGTTACGAGTTACCATAATGACCATGTATGCATGTCAGTAGGAAAGCGGAATTCAATAAATAAAAATTTTAGTTTGTGGAACTTTTTCCAGGAAAAACTTTATCATATAAAGAGAGGAATTTCTGCAACATCTACACTGCGATCAATGGCTCCTTTGTGGACTAAGTGACGGCCTAAGTTTCCAACTCCTGGTCCTAAAGTGACCTGAGTGGTACGGAGCTGTGAGGACAGCTTTTGGGATAACCCCACAACAGCTCTCAACTATCTGCCGTCAAGAGTATGGCAACTGCATAATTAACCATAATCGTGGCAAGTAATATACTTAGAACAGAAGCCCTGTTGGTATTGAGCTGAACTAAAAATGAGAAAGTAACCATTTATTCCCCTACAGTGTAAATTACAGTTATGTGTATAATGAGATTTCTTATTTGCATTTTTCATAAAACTCACCAAACTCCTTATTCACTCATTACTTACCCATTACGGGTTTTTCAAATGGCACTTTTAAAGTTTGCTTTGGCTCAGAGTGAATTATTTGCCAAGATTTTATTCCTGGAGTCATGAATCCCCTGAGACTTCTTTACCTTTTGCAAATTCATAGCTCATTTTGTGGGTCCTAGCGGTTTGTGGTCTCTCTGTGTGCGTGTGGGAGGAGCAGTCTTAAGATATCCTAAGTAGTGAAACATTTCGCAAGAAAGAGTCTTATATCCTGGAGTAATTACACAAGAAAAAAAAAGGAAAAAGCAGAAAATGAATAAAGAGTAGTCAATAAAGGTAGCAAAAATTAGCTTACCTCCTGTAATTATGCATATGCTTAGATAATCTGTTGATTTAATAGGTGGAAGAAATGTGTGCTACAAAAATTCATTGAATGTTTGGATATCAAGAAGCACAAATACAAAAGTACATGAAAAGGTAAAATGAGGCAAGGCTGCCTCTGAGAGTAACAATTTTGATGAACTTTAATAAACCACTAAATGCAATGTTAGATACATATGAGCAGAGGAAAACATTTTTGTGTGCACACTTTAAAAAAAAAAAACAGTGTCTCCAAGACCAATATTACTATTGAAGGGGAAGAACTCAGGGCACAAGGCAAGCCAGCTATAGACATTTACCAGCCAAGAGGGCAAGGAAAATTCTCCCTGCTCCCAAATCTCTCCCCAGCTCACTGCCAGGTCTTGGCCAGAAATGTCTTCCTATACAATCCCTAATGAGCTGAAGAACAAAGGTGAGAGCCATGATCTCAGGAATGAAACACACTGTCCCTCAGAATATTAGAAAAGTAGTTTCTAGAATCACAGACATTTCTAGCTAGAAGAGATCATCCCAATACATTTTGTAACAGTGTGACAATTGTGTCCCCCCCACATAATAAGCAACTGGCCCAAGACTGATCACATAGCAAATTATTGACATAAAAATGCTGGTTTCCAACTCTCTATCTAGAGGTCTTTTTTGTACTACCGAGCACTGCCTGTAATCAGAAGGGGTTAAAGAGGGGCCTGGTACACTTCACGGCAGGGATAAATTCCAGTATTTGGGACAGGATGAGGACTGGTGGGCCACAGATCGAAGGTCCAGGGACTGGAGCATCCTGGACTTGTTCCTGGATACACAAGTTGCTATTTTGCCTAATGCTGGCTTAAATGCCAAGGACAATTTAATGACATTAATATACTGTCATATAGTATCCTGCTCTTCTACTGATATACTTGATCTGCACGTAAATCATATTCCTAGTGAAATACTATGTCTCCTCTACTCAAAACCAGAACTGCATCCTGACACCAGCCTAATGCTACAGCTTATCATTCATTCCTAAGGAACAAAAACATGGGATGTTTTTATAAGACAGTCATTTGTGTGTTTAGATATTATTCTGGGTTTTATGAGGGGGAACTGTCACCCTGTTAAGAAACTGCATCAGTTTCAATTCTGCATCAAGCTAATGTGTATTGATGGAAAACCATGTTAAGCAGAATAAGAAATAAATATTCTCTACCACCACAAATTGATTCCAAGTGGCCTAAAGTAGTTCTCAACACTTTCATTTCATTTGGAAGTGAATTTACACCTTGTAAAATATCATTATTTCTCCTTAATTTGTCCCAATGATTTCTGGGATTTTAATTGGCCTTCAAGTATATTTAAAAATCAAATAGGTATAATTAGTTTTGATGGAATCCCAAACTATAGCTTTTTCTTTTTTTCCTAGTAATTGCAAGCTATTAGGTTTTCATTGGGTTTTGAATTTCCTTTTTAAGGATGTCTTTGTATTATGTGATGTTACTTCCTGATATTTAGTCTTATTGGGATTTCCTGAAAAAGTATATAATAAAAAATAATAATATTGAACATGATTAAATGGGTGTCCAAATAAAGCGATCATGTTGTTTCTCATGTAATTATAATGGAAGAATTCAAGTTAATTTGCTTATTTTAGCATAATGAACGTGTGACTCCAACAGTTTAAAAGCTAAAATCCTTAGCAGGTAGAGGACAATGAAAAAAACAAAACAAAACACCTCACATCACAAGAAAACCCCAGATATTAATCAGTTTGTTTAACTGGATGAACAGCCGTGTACATAATGTGCTAACGTTTCTTAACAAGTAGATTTCTGGAAACAAACTGCCTCCAATATTTTATGAGCTGTCATTAACTTCAGAGATGTTTTTCTAGGTTGGCAACCTTGGTGATCCATCTCGCAAAAGCATGGCTGGAACGGAGAGACCCCTGAAATTGCTAAATGAGGAGAACTGAGAAGGGTCTTGTGAAGTCATGACCCTTGAAAGGTGTTGGTTTACAGAGTGTGAAGCAGGCAATTCACCAGCTGCACCCAGGAAGCCGCGCTGGACGGGCCGGTGGCCAGCAGGGAACAGCACTTTGAAGGATGGGTGGATCCCACTGCCACGGCAGACTCACAGTCTGCTAGGACTTCTGTGATGGCGGATAATGCCTTAGTTTGGGCTACAGTTCAGTATTTCAACAGAAGATTCTTAAACTGAAAAGCAGTTAATTAAGCTCTCTTTCTCCCCCCACCCCCCCACCCCGGACCATTTTTCTGGGCTCCAACTACAAGGGCAAATTCACTAAGGGTGATGCTCAAAATCTGAGTCACGAGATCTTACGCAAAGGCTGTCCATGCAGGATGCACCGCAGGACTGTCTGGCCTTCGGGCATGGGCGTGGAGAGCTGACTGGTGAGCTGCTTCCCTGTGAGAGGGACAGGAGCTCGGCTCTATCACTTTCCTGTGGGGCTCACTGAACAGAATCTGTGCCACAGGAGCTTAGGATAGCTGAAAAGGCCAAATAGGCAACTGGAGGGCAAGAGCAAGAAATCAGGTACCAAAAGTTTTAGGGTTTTTTTCCTCCTCCTCCTTACTATTATTATTTTAGAGATTTTATTTATTTATTTATTTATTTATTTATTTATTTATTTATTTATTTATTATTATGACAGAGATCGAGAGAGTACAAGCAGGGGAGCACCAGGCAGAGGGAGAAGCAGACTCCCCGCTGAGCAGGGAGCCTGATGCAGGGCTCGATCTCAGGACTCTGGGAATAAGACCTGAAGGTGGACACTTGACTGACTGAGCCATCCAGGCACCCATCCTCCACATTATTATTATTATTAATAATAATAATTATTATTATTAATAATTTATTTCATTAACAATGTCACAACTCTTCCTTTGCTTTACTGTATCTATATAATGGATCTACTCACTTTGATTCCCATGTTTTCAAAGAAGAAGTTGTGGAGAGAAATGCTGATATGCATTTTTTAAAGGTCTTTGATGTCCTGGGGTGGGGGTGTGGGGGGGGAAGCAGGCTTTAAAAAAAAAAAATGTCCCTGAGGATAATAATTAGAGACTTGGGAATACTGGGTCAAAAACCTCTAAACATGGATCCCTTCAAAAATAGCTTTTTAAGGTGACATGTATTACTGTATAGTATGTGTGTACATGCACATAGACATATTAGGTATATACCTTTTCTCTGATCACAAGTAAAGAACAAAAATACTGAATTATGGAATTCCAGGTCTCAATGTTTAGTGAGCTATGGATGCTATAGTTGGATAAACCATTTCCCTTAATTTGTAGAAGTTTTTTTGGTCTCCTTCTCCTCCCCTTTGAATGACACTCTCATACATCTGTTCTGCAGCGGTAGTACACCCAGACCTTTTTGAAGTTTAAATGCATGACACCCTTTGTAGAACAGTGGCGACCTGATCAAAACAGTGATCAAGCAGAAATGCTTTTTTTTTTTCTTTCTGATAAGCAGGGCCAAATTTAGTCTCTTTCTAAGCAGAATGAACTCTCTCTCTCCCTATATTCAGAGTCGAGATTTTTCTTCTACCCACAACTAATAAAATCAGGAGGCTGCAATGAGGCTGAGCGGCAAGCAGTTTGATGTCCTCAGCAGGATACGAGGAGTCAGAAGTGGCGCTGTAAATCCAGAGCTGGGCTTCAACACTGTGTTAAGTGTGGCCCGAGTCTCTGAGATTTCCTTTTGATGCAAGTTCAGTATATTAATGGGAAAAGCATTCACTTTTATTTGTCTGTACTGTCTGCGACAGCAAGGCTGCCTCATTTAGCCTGGGCCAACGTGAAAATACACAGAGAAGCAATCTGTTGCAAATTAGCACAGCTCCCCTTTCATTTACTAGCTAGTAATTGGAAGGGGTTAAGAAAGTGTAACTTATCAGACCACATGAGCTATCTGCTTGTGCGACAGCGCGCCTCCCCTAGATTTCCCCGTGAGCCCCCAGGCAATAATCTTTCCTCAGGGTCCACATGATCTGAAAGAAAACCCTGATGTGTGTGAAATGCGCTCCCTTGGTGAGGTTTGACAAGGCAGTTTCCTGGACTCCTGAAGCGGGTATTGATGACTCCATCAGAACCTTACCTTTCCTTAGATATAGCTTTACTCTCCCGCTTCCAAATGGTCTTGAAGTCACTGCAGAACTCGTACCACACCATAAACACATAGTTGGGTGTGATCTCCTTCTCGCCGGACTTTGGCTTCATCCCAAAATATCCTACCGTCGTTTCAAAACTGCAACAGGTAGGGGGAAAAAAACAGAGTGAGGTGAGGGGTGAGAAACTGTCCACACCCTCAGGGCTGGGACGCGGGGGGCATTTCCCACGTATTCATCCTCTAAGACAGAAGCCCAGCCCGCACAGTGACTGTGACTTATCCTGAGCCTCAGAAAACCTGTTTGGTTAAACCACTTCCCTAGGATATTCAATGTGATACTCCTGGTCACACCTTACATGAATAACATGAGCATGTCTGATTCTAGGGGGGTACGCCGGTAAAGCTATGAGTTTGCCCTTCGTCTCAAATCCACGTCATTTACTATCTCTTCATTTTATGTGTAATGACTGCCTGGACATGTAATGATGATATTTTGGTTGTGCAGCCTTCGCAGTGGTCAGTTAGCCCATCGGGAATGAGTACTCTGTTGAGCGCTTTATGGAAAATCAAGAGACTATTCTACCCTCGTTCTGCCATCCGCTGGCTTTGTGATCTTGGGTCAATCACTCAGTATCAGACTGTTTTCTCGAGGGTGAAATGAGACAGGAGACTTAGAGCAGATGATCTCCGAGAAGGTTACATTTTAAAGCTTGATACACTACAAGAATAGAAACCACTGATGCATACGTAGAAAGAGGTATAACAGAAGGCACGGCAAGGTTTGGGTGCAAAACCATCTTTGATCCTGGAAAGACGATCTCTGAACTGGCCAGAAAAGGATCCAGGTTTTCCAAAGTCGATTCTCAGGCATCGCTCTGAGAATCTCCTGACCTACCCCATGGAGAGGCTCACTGCACACACACGGCTCAGGCCTCCCAAGCAGCCCTTCTTGGAGGGGCTAGCTTTGTAGCAATTTATAGCTCTGTGCTTAGTCCCCCACCCCCAACCTCCACCCACCCAAAGCCTCCCAAGCTCATTTGCCAGGAGCAAGAACACTTAAATAAATGGCCCTTTTTTTCTAGGGTGTTGGAAACTAATCAAAGCAGGAATGGCTGGCCACGTTTACTACTCAGTGCTCTATCATCTGTTCAGACACAGCGTTTTTTTTTTTGTGGCCATCCTGAATCCTGAGTTTCTAATGGAGCTCCATTCAATGGCAATTGTAAAACCCCGAAGCCCCGTCACTATTACGGAGAATACTTTCATCTCGTTCTCCGTTATTGGGCAATATGAATCTCATAAGATTTTATCACATTTCACAGATGAACTGTTAATTGATTCCATGGCTATGATTAGGTGAGATCCAAGCTGGAGCTGCAGCTCTGAGTCCCATAAATTCTTTGTGCTTCTGTAAATAATAAATCTGTTCTTAATGCAAATTAAAACTACCGGCCAGGGAATTTTGGCTCCCAGTTATTAAAAGACTGGAAGTGTATAAGCAAAGAAAGGCAATAGCTGCGGTAATTCCTTAAGGGACTCTCTTATAATTCCAAACATACATAATTTGGAACAAAACCATTAATGGAAGAAAGTCGCACTGTTAGGCGACTCCTAACTGTGTGGCGGTCAAGATACTGATAAAACCAAATGTACGCTCTATGGCATACACTGTTGTTTCATTCACAATCAAAATTATATTGACTGTGGTGTGGAAACACACCAGTAGAGGGTTATGTAACCGACAGGAACAGGCCGTGAATTTCTTACAGAATCCTGGGCTTCAGAACTACAAGGGACTTATAGGCCAAGTCGTCCAAGGTTCTCATTTCTGAGATGAGAAAACAGAGACCTGAAAAGATTGAATGACTTTATTCGTGGGCAGAGCTGGGCCTACCACTTGGGTCCCTTGATTCTCAGTGAAATCGTTTATCTACTCCACCGTTCTGTCACTTGTGCTCATCGACACAGGCATTTAAGAAATAAAAGTCTTATTCCTTTTTTTTTCTTTCTTTCTGTTTCCACTTTAGACACAGGTGCCCCCCCAGTAGAGCCCATCATCATCGTTTTTCTCTTCCTTGTGGTCGATATGGAAACACAGAGTCTTTCCCTCTTAGTATTCAGAGGAGCAGAGGATTTCCTAGCAGAATATAGTGAAGAGGGCAGGAACTCTGGTTCCTGTGCCTCACGGGTCACCCCAGCACCTCTGGCGGTATCTGGACTCTCGATCCTGAGACCCAGATGCTGCAAATGCTAGCGACAGTTCATAGAATGAATACCGGCGTCATTTGGGGCGTTATCACAGAGCTTCAGAAGAGCGTGTCAACATCCTGGAGGCCTCACTTCTCCCAGCCCGCACTGGAGCTAACCCTGGATCCCCACCACCTCTCATCCTGGGGGTTTGTGAGGCCTTGCTTGCTAAGCTTCCACGGGGCAGAGACGAAAGGAAATAGTGAATTTCAGTATTCCCCCTCCCCCCTCCCCCCGGGTGTGTTTTAAAAACTAAGAAAGCAAGTGAATTCAGAAAAACCAGAGCAAACATAGGCCCGGGGGGGTGGCCTGGCTTTGGCACTCTGCAAATTTGACAAAGATGGGCCTTATTTGAACTCAGGGTTATCCCTTTGTTCAAGGAGAAGCTAAAGGGCTAGAATACGAGCCTCCAACTGCTTCATAAGGTCCAGACTACTGTCCTCCTGAAACCTGTGGATACTTAACAGCCAGGCTAATATTCTCCAATGGACAAAGGGGCCGTCGTGCTTTCTGCAGTTTCAATGTCTCAGCAGGTAACTCTCAAATAGCTTCCAACTTTTACACGACCGATTTCGAATCATATGTTAGGGTCCCTAAAACTTCTTTTCTTCGCTCTATTCCCTCCCCACCCCCCCACCCCCCCCCCGCCCCCCCCGCCGCTCCAATTCCTTGTCTGATTCCTATCTTTTTCATTCAGCTAAATATTTTTAAAGCACAGACAACGACACTATCGAAGAGCCTGTGGTGACGTGAGCGGTTTTACTTTTGTGTGTGGAGATGCCAGAGCGGGACGCGTCCCCTTACGGTTTCACACGCACGCCTCTAGAAACTGCTTAGGAAAAGCAAACATCCCGTGGCCTCAGAGTAAATTGTTTCTCTTGAGGACAAAACAGAAGACTTTACTAAATCTCACATGAATATTGCAACATTGACCACCAGCCTCCTTAAAAAGTGCAGGCAAACAACTGTGGCTTCTACATTAAAGATGGGATCTAACATATTTCATGTAGGACATGAAAGCTGCACTACCTTCACCACAAAGTCACGGAAAACACTGACAACTAAAATTTATGAGCCCCCTCAGCATAGCTAATGCACAGCAGCAGCTTTGGCTCCGCGAAGGTCGGCCCCCCTTTTTCCTCAAGCAAGAATCTTGAAGAAATATTAGGAAGTTGACATCCGCCCTGGAAAGCCAAATTTCTGTTTGGCCCGATACCAGTGTGCCCTTGTGGATGGTCTCTTCTAGACGCACTATTTTTCTGGAACACGGACATATTCGCTTTACACATGGAGGAAAGGAAAACTTAATATAGGGATAAGGCTGATTGAGGGGCACAAAAATCTAAGAACATCATCATGTGTTTTGATTGCTTGGGTTTTCAAAGATGATCTATCCTGACTCAAGAACATGCCTGCACTTAAAAATGCAGGATTTGCCTCAAGTTCACTTTCATCTGCATTTGAAATTGATTGGTAGTTGGAAGCAGGGCAAGCTGTTGGCACCCATCGAAGCAGAGCTGACAGCACGGGCTATAGGCTTTCAGAACTCTTGGAAATTGTGGCTAGACAGGAGGAAATGTCTGGTTTCTGGAGTTTGTTCATTTGCATTTAATGAACTCCTTGCCTCAGAGATCTGTAAAACTCGCCGTCCTTTTAGACTATTTCCTACCCCTACCTCTCACTGAGTTTTCTAATACTTCTAGAATTGGTACCAGCACCGTGTATCAGTGTTCTCTGTGCTGAAAATGAGAATGCTTCAGTATATTCTCACTCACCCTTTTAAGAGTGGAGGCATCGCCAAGCTGACTAACCTGGTCAGCTGACAAAAATAAAAGCCTCTATCAGAGACCAGAGCCACTGATTACTGGGTGAACTGGATGGTTCCATTCTGCTGTCTATTAAGAGAGAGAAGAGCAAAGAAGAGGCCTGAAGTGGGTGAGGGGTAGGACAGAAGAATTCTGAGATTTCTCCCAATTTCTTTTTAGATACAGGGGTAAGACCCTCATCCCCACTTGCCCCCTGTTTACCGTATCCTCTCAGATCTGAGGAAAGACATAGTAAGTCTCTTAGACATTTGCAATAATTGGTTTAATCTAGTTGTAATGCTAGGAAGGATCACATTGTTCCTAACTTCCGTAAAGTGGCTCAGAAGCAGAGAAATTTGTTGTGAGGCAGAGAGCGTCATGACGTGATGCTTGTCATTCACTTCTGAATGGTTCTGTGCTCTCTGAGGAGAAATATTTCCAAGTCTCATCATAGAGCTTTCCCTTCAGATTCCGATAGAATCTAACTGCTCATGGATCTCAACAAATGGGGCCAAAAGAATGGCTAGTCAGACATCATGCTAAGTAAAATCAACTAGTCATAAAATTAAAAAAGTGCTGTGTTGGGGCGCCTGGGTGGCTCAGTGGGTTAACGCCTCTGCCTTCAGCTCAGGTCATGATCTCAGGGTCCTGGGATGAGGCCCCACAGTGGGCTCTCTGCTCAGCAGGGAGCCTGCTTCCCCCTCCCTCTCTGCCTGCATCTCTGCCTACTTGTGACTTCTCTCTCTCTCTGTCAAATAAATAAATAAAATCTTTTTAAAAAATGCTGTATTGATTCCACTTATATAAGGTATCTACAGTAGTCAAAGTCACAGAGACAGGAAGTAGAATAATAGTTACCAGGAGCTGGGGTGGGGGGAGGAGAACGAGGCTAGTTTTGGTTTAATGGGTACAAAGTTCCATTTGGAGATGAGTTAGTTCTGAAGATAGACGGTGGTGTTGGTTGCAGAGCAATGTGACTGCACTGAATAATAACAATCATAAAAAGGAACAGCTAAGCAAAGAAAGGACTAAGGCCACGTCAGAGCCACTTACCTTTTCTGTGCGTTCTCCAAGTGACTTTCTTCCATTTTATGCTCTTTTTTGGCTGTGAAAGAGAAATAATTATTACTAAAACGGTGTTTTCTTCCATCCTATCTTTTGTGTCATCTTCTAACTTTGGTTACACCCATGTGTTGTCAGAATAATTCTGAATGCAGGGGTTGGCAGCCCCTACCAGATGCCCTGGATGGAGTGAGTTCTCAACTGGCTATATTCCGCATCCGCCCCCCCACCCCCACCCCGCGCCACTTTCCTGAGAATAGCGAGAGCTAATGGTGGCCATATAATTTACTGTTCTCACTGGGATACTCTTCAGAATGGAAGAAGGTGATAACTAATAATTACATCAGGACAAAAACATAAATTGGAACAATCCTGGCCAGATTGGTACAGGTGGTCACCCCAGCTACGGTTGGCCTCTTGGTGAGCTTTGGCATGTACTGGCACTTCCCCCCCAACCCCAAACATCAGAAACCCAGAACCTTTTACAGCGGTTCTGCTCGGGTTCAAACAAATTCACTGGAACACTTGCACACACTGTCTCTACACACAGAGGCTCCTTTGGCAGTCTGGGGAAGCCTATGGTCTCCTTTCTCAGAATACTGTTTTTAAATGCTTCGGAAAAAAAAAATACTTAAGACTACTAAGGAAATCCATGATACCATGATACAGCTCTGAATTTATAGATTAAGAACCAGTGCTCTGTAGGAACTCTTTATTTATTTAGGAGGTTTCATTTTTAGGTGGTGCTTTTACATATCATTCTTTCTAATCAGAAAATAATACTATTATACATGATAATAACACTTCTTCACTTTAAAAATGTCTAGAAAAATAGGCAAGTCATTATCTATCTAAGGCTTAAGGTTCCTTTCATTTAGGGCTACAATGATATCAAGTGAACAGGAAAAGAAAATCAGTCATACCTACCATGGCCTATGACATGAAACTTCATGAAAGATATTAAGGGATTTTTAAAAAAGATTTATTTATTTATTTATTTATTTATTTGAGAGAGAGAGAGCACGCATAAGCAGGGGGGGAGGGGCAGAGGGAGACAGAGAAGTAGGGTTCCCGCTGAGGAAGGAGCCTGATGTGGGACTTGATCCCAGGACGCTGGGATCATAACCTGAGCCGAAGGCAAACGCTTGACTGACTGAGTCACGAACGCACCCAATATTAAAGGATTTAAAAATACCAGTATTTTACTAAGCTTAGCTCTGCCATGTATGACCTGTGTGACTGTGGTCAAGTTATTCATGACCACCTGCCTAGTTATTGACTCATCTGCCCTATAAGAACAGCATCATGCAGCCATTACAAAGATTAAATGACGTAAGACACATCAAGGGCTTGGCACACAATATATGATCAATGAATGGCATGAAAGGTATTATTCATACCTTATCATCATCATTAACTTCATCACTGATCTTAAAAAGTCAATTTTATCAAGTTACTCCCCTGCTCAAAACCTTCCAAAGCCTTGTCGTCACCCTTGATATAACTGCTAACATCTTCAAATGTCCCCTGAGGCCCTGCAGGTCTGCTCCCTGGCTCTTCTGTGACATCACTTCCTCTCTCTCATGCTACTTCCTTTCCAGCCTTGCTGCCGACTTACCGATGCTTGAGCACATTGAGCATGCGCACTGGGGGGGTCTTCTGCACTTGCTGCACCCTGCCCACTGTCTGTGCATGACTGGCTCCCTTACTGTTTTCAGGTTTCAGCTCAGATATCACCCTCTCTGACCATTGCTACACATCCCTGTCCTCTCCCCCAACTCTCTGAATCTCTACATGTTACCTTTTTTTCTGCCCAGCCTCTATCTACCTGGTAGACTATTCGTTATCTCATGCATTTATTATATGACCATTGCATGCAAGCTTAAGGAGAGAAGCAACTTCATCTGGCTTGTTTTCTGCTGAGCCTTAAACATGGGAAGAGTGCCTATAAAATAAATTATTTTAGCTGAAAAAATGCATATATTAGACAAATGTTGTTTAGAAAGGAAGATACTAGGTTTCCTAAACATAAAACTTGATATTTAGAATACAAATATAGACTAAACAAGAATGGCAGGCTGAAGTTGTATACTATTACCTCTAAAGCCCGTAAATGTCAATGAACAAAAATGACTTTTTTATATTAAAATAATTCTATTTTGATAATGCTATCACTTTAGGTAAAATCATAGTTTTGGTCATCTTTTGAAGTATGATTTCCCCCATCCTCCTAGTAGGGGTCTCTGTGAATTAGTCTCCTTCTTAGCCAGTCAGACAGAAAGAAGAGACCAAGTCTCTCCTACTAACAAGTCCTCCAAAATGGGAAACAAACAAGTAGTTTGTTCTTAGCCAGTGATTCTTAATTATGTGCATGGCCAAACACAAGGAAAAATTCCTTTGAGGCTTGAGTGATCTTCCTGGAGCACCTCTGCTGTTCTCCCTCTCCAGGTGGTTTCTAACTGGCTACTTCCAGGCAGGAAGTAGACTGTAGTCAAGCTGTCTTTGCATATAAATTCACTGACGAGAAATACCCTTTCCACAAGGAACTAACCATTCAATAAGATTTTGGAATAGCTAAATATGGTTATTTGGAAAAAAAGCAGCATCCAAAATGTAAAAAGAGGTGTTACCAAGAGGCCCAATGCATACCACAGAACTGAGGGCTTAGGAGGAGAGAACCTTCAAGAAAATGAGAAGAACCTAGAGATCTTAATTTTTCCCTAAGCAGATAGAAAAGGCAGACACTTCCATGGTGTGACGTGGAAGCTCTACCAGCCTAAAATATTTGTTCCATCAAAACACGTGATATTTCCGGTCATATCATTATACATTTTCAGTCTTCAAAGTGCTCTAAGCCAAACAAAAAGACATTACCTGGGAGGAAAATGTTTAAAGATTGGAGTCACAAACTCAAATTCTAATGTCAGCAGCATAAAAGGCAACAGTAGGCCAAGCAGAAGAATCCTTACATTCTAAAATTCTATCCCTTGCTTCTCTATACTGGAACTGACAGTCTCAGCGTATGGAAGCCAAGAGGCAGTTGTAGGAAAATGGGAAGGCCTTGCCACATGGAAGGAAGGGAACTTAACACTGTTACCAGATCTTCCACCTTTTTCAGAGAAGCTAAGATTTTAAATGAATGGTCCCAACTTAAAAAAAATTTTTTTTTTTTCTTCAAATACTCTATAGGACAAAGGGAACATTCCTGTTGGCCATAGCGGGTTCTGCAAGCTCTGACTTAAGCCATTAGTAGCAAAAGACACAATGATGTAGGTGGGTTTGTTCTTTTGTTCCATGTGCCAGACCCTATTCTAGATGCTCAGGATCCCTCAGTGAAGAAAGCAAAGGTCCCTCTAGAACCTTCATTCTAGTTGGGGAAGACAGGCAATTAAACCTGAGAGAATAAGATCCAATGTGAGTGATTTTTGGTAAGGGGTAGCAATGAACATTTCCAACGAACAAACATGGTTTGTTGCCTATAGGACACTTCATGTGGATTCCTGAATTAGGGTGCCAGGGACAGCCACAGTATGCCACATAGGTACTAGGCACCGAAAAGGGTGACAATGTCTAAATGGAAGATGACAAGTCTTAGGTGCAAATTGTGTTTACCTTACAGCTTTTACTAACAGTGGCCCTGAACTTTATGTATGGGATTTAGTCTTGTATTCTGCAAAGCCACACAGACAGTAGCATTTAGGTGCTTCCTTTTTAGCTTACATTTCCTACTATGAGTGTGGTGGGGGTAGGGGAGGCTTCTTAGAAGAGTTAAATTTGGAGAAGTTGACAGATACCAACATGGCACCAGGGGACGTAGAAAAGTCACAGGCATCCCCAGCCATGCCCTTCTCTCTTCTCTTTCTGGCACAAGATGCTGTCTCACTATCTGCAATGAGTTAAGTATGATGACCTGCCAAATCAGAGGAATAAAGTAATTGCTTAGGATGATGACACTCTCACATTTTAAGCAAATAAATGCAATAAGAAAAACAAATCAGAATACTAACAATGAGAATTTTCACATCAATTCTGTCTTCTGAACTTCTGTATCAAGGCTGTGGAGACACTGTGATGATGATGAATTTCTGGAAGTCTTTGGAGAAGGGTGAGTGGCAAGTTTGCTTGATGACCTCCCTACACATACTATAATTTTTCTGTAATTGGTAGAACTGTGTTGCTTTTCTTAAACTTCAACTCTCTCCTTTAAAGAACAATATTTTTCACAATTCTATGTCACAGAGAGATAGCAACATGACTTCTTTGGAAGGTATTTCTGGTATTTCTTTTCTTTCTTTCTTTCTTTTTTTTCTTCTCTCTCTTTTTTGTTTGTTTGTTTGTTTGTTTATTTAAGAGATATTTAACGCAGCCTTACTGAATGAAGACCATTTGCTTTTGTGTAAAGCTTTAATACCTTGGAATTTTGTTTCCTGGTTCACTGATAGCCACTGTCTCATTAGTTATCATAATGTTACCCCATAATAACCAATGTGAAACTCTTCAGTACTGTGGCCAAATGAGTGAGGCAGAATTCAGTGTAGTTAACTTTTAAGCCCCAACTTTGAAGCCCAGCTCTGCTACTCAAGTGGCATGGCCAAGTTGCACGTTTCAGTTTCCATCTCTGCAAAATGAAGATGATAATGCCTAGGAGCACCAAAATATGAAGGCTACATGAAAAGGGGCCAATGCTTACTTGAATCAGAATCTCTGTAAGTCAGACCTCTGAGGGCTCCATGTCCTGTTGAGATTGCTGGGAGTTCAAGCTTCCAGTGGGATGGCTGTTTTGACCAAGTTAAATGCAGGTGTAGCATAGTGGAAGGAATTGGGCTTTGTATCAGGCGGGTCTGGGTTGAATTTGTGCCCTATCACTCATTAACTGAAAGACCTTGGGGAAGTCACTTAACTCCTCTGAGCCTTACCCATAAAACTGGAATGATAAGATCTACCCTGCAAGGTGATTGTGACTTTTGGAGGTACCGAACATGAGAGGTTAACATAGCCACTAACTACTCTCGGCACTAAAAAATGGCAGCCATTTATTATTGGATTGGCTAGAAGCAAATGCTGGTAGTCATTATTCCAGGTCTCTGACTTTGGAATGAATAATACAAAATTTCAAGCAAACATTCCTTCCTTCCTTCCTTCCTTCCTTCCTTCCTTCCTTCCTTCCTTTCTTTCTTTTTCTTTTTCTTTTTTAAAGATTTTATTTATTTATTTGAGAGAGAGTGAGAGAGAGAGCATGAGAGGGGAGAAGATCAGAGGGAGAAGCAGACTCCCCATCGAGCTGGGAGCCCAAAGCAGGACTTGATCCCGGAACTCTCCAGGATCATGACCTGAGCTGAAGGCAGTCCTTAACCAACTGAGCCACCCAGGAACTCCTGTTCCTTTCTTTCTTAAGAATGTCTACAACCACCCTCGGTAGAGGATAATTTTGCTTTGATCCTTTCCGGGTCAGATTCTCACTATTTTCACATTTCACTCACAAAGCTGATGACCTTATCAGGGCACCTAAGTCTTGTTTCCAGGAGGGTGTTTCCTGTGTCAGACCTAAAGTCATTTTATTTGCTGTTTCTGCCCATTTTTGTCTTATTTAATCCTCCGGAAGGAAAGACAGAAACTGATTTATAATTTTGCAAATTTACCTGAGAGTCAGGGGGGTAAGTTGTGAGGGGCTTATGATTTTTTCCATTTCATCATCGTTGAGTTCTCAATCTTTGGCCTGATTAAGTGAACCATCTCTCATATACTACGTGAAAGATAATAACTCGGGTCTAGTTTAAAAAGGTAGTTTTTGAGAGCAAAGACTCCTTCTTTAACCTCTAGGCTCTATGACCTATAACAGGTTCCTTGCATAGCACAGGAAACCCGGTTCTCAGCGTTGCACCTGAAATGCCAACTTAGAAGGCAAACTGGACTATGCCACTGCTGTGCTTGTGTACTCATTAGCTTCCTCTCTGTCCAGGATGAAGTATGCTCATGTTGCATAGTAAGCCCTTCACAACCTGGCTCCTGCTAATTCCCACAACACCCACCACGCTCCTGACAAGTGGGACTCCTTGCTGTTCCCGCCACTCAACCTGTTTTCTTGTACCTTTTTTTAGGGACACTGTTTCTTCTACTCTGAATTCCTCCTCCTCCCTTCCTTCTCCTCTCCAAACACCCCCATTGTAAATGTCTCATCTTCCTTTAAAAAACCAAGCCTGAAAAAGATATATCTTTCATTAGACCTCCATGGGGTCTTTCCTTCACTGAGTGGTGAATGGCTCTTTCTGCACAGTTCCCACAACATTGTGTTCACGTATGTAGGGCACAGCATTGATATTATATGCTGGCAGTCTGCTTCTCTGATTAGACTTGGTGCTTCTTGAGGGCAGCAACCAAAATCTATTTCATAATGGAGTAATAAATCTGTGTCTCTCAACTTTAATGTCTTGCAGGTAAACTCCACTTACTTGACAAGTGAATAAAGTGACAACAAGGGACCCATACCAGCAGATCAAAGTCCCTGCTCATTACCTCCCCACTGAGGGATCAGAGCCCATTTCCCACCGCAGCAATTTCTAATCTTTATCTTCTTTTTTTCAACCAAGTAGAAGAGAATCTAATAGAATCAAATGTAAGAGAGTACTGGTTTTCATCCAGATCTTATTTAGAATGGTAGATCGCAGATACAAAGAACACTGACCCTTGAATTTTGTTGGTATCAGAATGCAATTTTAAAATAGAGTTATTGTGAAAAGTATAAAGTTTTTATGAATGTCACTTCGAGAAACCATTTGGACCATGAACAGCCCTTGTCATCTAAATGTACCAAAATATTCAAGGTTTTATACTCAAGAGGGTGGTATTCATGCATGGAAAGTGGCTGAAGAAGGACATCACTCTTCAAAGAAAGTGGGGGTTTTATGCCAAACATAATTAAGTCATATTTATGGATCCCCATCTGGGAGGTAGTTAAGTGTGGAATGAGGGCAAGGGATAAAGGTTGGAATATCTTCCCAGTATTCTTTACACAGTCTATTACACTTTAATATCCCATGGTTTATGGACCTGACATGGTTGGTATAAACCAACAGGACGCACAGTAAAGAAGCTGTTTTTATGGCAGCTCTACAAATAGAGGAACCAGGTGATGCTGACAAGGAAACAAAGGGACCGCACTCCCCTTCATGTGCTATCCATCTGATGCAAACATGGCAGTCATTTTTCATTTCTTAGAAAATCACCCTGTCATGCACTTTCCAGGAGAAAAGAATGCTTTCAGCAACAGAGGCAACAGCACACTGACATCAGAAAGAGGGATGACTTCTTAACATTTGGTGGGGGAGATATTCGTATGTGGAACCACTGAGTTATGGGGGGAGGTGTCTCATGTTTGCATTTTTCCTCTCGGTATGCTTACCCATGAAGGATGCTATCCTCCTCTCTAAACTTCTTGTTTTATTAAGTTTTCCTGGTGGTGGTTAAATTAGAAGGAGGATCATTTCTGGTCTGTCATAGACTTTACATTTGTAAATAATGAGTTGGATGATAACGTTGAGGAGCACAAGGGGCCATCCATGAGAATTTCTGTGTAAACTGGTGTGAGGTTGGGTAAAGGCATGCTATCAAGCTTCCCAGTATCTGGGTATAATTTGATTTCCAGGTCACCTGTCTAAGGCTAAAGTAGAGTGAAACTCAGGCTTTTAATGAAAGTACTAAGCAAAAGTCATTGTATCCAAAGACCTTGAAGAGGCCTTTAGAGTCATAAAATCAAAGGAACCCAGATGCAAGGAGTCTTAAAAGTCATTTAGTTCAAACCTTGGGCTGATGTTTGAGTCGGGAACCTCCTGTGTTAAATCAGACTTTCTAGAGCTCATCTTTTCCACCATTTTTATTGGCCATTTTTAGTTGCCTTTATAACTACACTGAACTGAATATTTTTATGGGCATCAAAGAAAAACTGAATACTGGTATCATCTAACTTGGGCACCTGGAGCTTTTCTTCATCTGAGCTGCAGAATATGGATGGTGATTTGACCAACTATTCTCTCAGTCTCCCTCATTTCATATGCACAGAAATAGCCCCATTCTAGATGGTAGGGGGCTGTCAGTTCACTACACACAATGATGGCCTTGGGACAACAGGGCTTGATTCTCTCATAAATGGTTGAAAACAGGGAGTCCGGATGTAATCGAGCTTACAAATGACTTACGATCTTACGTCATTTCCATTTCTATATTTCTTTTTTTTTTTTAAAGATTTTATTTATTTATTTGACAGGCAGATCACAAGTAGGTAGAGAGGCAGGCAGAGAGAGAAGGGAGGAAGCAGGCTCCCTGCTGAGCAGAGAGCCCGATGCGGGGCTCGATCCCAGGACGCTGGGATCATGACCTGAGCCGAAGGCAGCGGCTTTAACCCACTGAGCCACCCAGGCGCCCCTCCATTTCTATATTTCAAAACCCAGGCATAATTTTCAAATACCTCATAAAATATCTTACTGGTATAATAGGGGCGTCTGGGTGGCTCAGTGGGTTAAAGCCTCTGCCTTCGGCTCAGGTCTATGATCTCAGGGTCCTGGGATGGAGCCCCGCATCGGGCTCTCTGCTCAGCAGGGAGCCTGCTTCCCCCCCCTCTCTCTGCCTGCCTCTCTGCCTACTTGTGATCTCTGTCAAATAAATAAAATCTTTAAAAAAGAAAAAAAAAGGCTCATCTCGGCTGATTCTCTGATGAGAATATTAAAAATATCTTACTGGTATAATAATTTGGATTAGAAAAATCTCCCTCTTTCTATAATGAAAAGAACTATATGATTCTTTTATATTATGGGATGACTGTAGTCATTATACTTGTGTAGGTGAGGAGTATAGTTTAAAAGATCACAATATAATTCCAAGTGCTCATCAGATTATGCCTCTGGTTTGTTCTCTATAGTAATTATTACAAAGTAAACATTATTTACATTTACAATTCTATCAGGTAACAGGAAACTTGAGAACTTGAGAAAGTTTGTCAGATAATATAATCTATAACCTACTATAACCTAGTCCAACAATTTGTTATAGAAATGAGAAAATGACAAAATGACAAGTTGACAAAATGGCTTTCCCTTCATTCAGGTCTCTTGACTCATAATCTGGTTATTTCTAATGCTCTCTGCTGCTCCCCAACAAACTGTATTTTTCTCTAGAATTCTCAAAAACTTAGGTGGTATCTTGAAGCTGCACCACACTGCACATTTTTCATACGAGTATATACATCAGAGAGAAAGTGCCAAGATGGAATTTCAGCTTTCATTCTAAATTTCCTGACTCTTGATGCTTTAAAGCAGTCCATGGGGGTAAAATTTTAGAATGATCCAGTGAGAGGCTCATTAACATTAATGGGAGTCAGGTGGTTGCATTCTTAAACAGAGCCTGAAATTCTCCATGTTATCTCATCTTATAGGTCCATATATACCTTTAATTTATCAGCATTAAGAGAAGTGACATCTCTTTCGAAAAAATGTTTTTACTTGGAGTTCTTTTCTTTTTTTTTTTTTTTTTAAATTTGATAGAGAGAGATCACAAGTAGGCAGAGAGGCAGGCAGAGAGAGAAGGGGGAAGCAGACTCCCTGCTGGGCCTCAGCAGACAGCCCGAAGTGGGGCTTGATCCCAGGACCCTGGGACCATGACCCGGGCCGAAGGAAGAGGCTCTAACCCACTGAGCCACCCAGGCACCCCACTGGAGTTATTTCTTCACATATACTTTTAAACAAACATAAAGTATAATTTTCACTTAGAGAACTCACATAACTCCTGTTTCCTGTGGTGTCTATTCTGTCTCCCTGGCATCTCATTCCCAGTGGGAAGGTATATCCCTTCCACAGTGCTTTAGAATTTTTTCAAGTTCATGTAGGGATAGTGTGAATTCTGTAATCTCATCATTCAGGGAAAGGACACCAAATTAATCATCATTTAGAAAGTCTTAGGAATTTCAAAGAAGCAAGATTCATAAGAGGGCCGTCCCCATTTTGTTTCATCAAGAACCTTGATGAAATTTCAAAGACAATGGCATTTAGAGTCTCAAGGTTCTAAGTAACCATTTGGTGATAAGTTGCAGGTATATTGACAATGAAAGAAGTTCTCCTTTCCCAAACAACTCTGTCCTATCTTGATATTAGCACTAGCCTAAAAGATGTATAATTTCTGGAAGGCATGGACTGTGCTTTTTAAAAAATTTAGATTCAAAATGCTTAGAATTTGAGGCTACAAACTTAGTGTTTATAAGGAAGTAATTTGTTGCTTCATTGATTGGTGAGAATGACTACAAAAGCCCTGCTAGTCTGAATTTGTAAGCAGGTTGATGAGCAATGTGGTAACAGGCTCCATGCTCATTTTTCTTTCTGATTTAATGTAGTGCTCTTCAAAAGCAAGGGTCTCTTTTTTATTTCATAGCATTTCAGTACTTGATTTTCAACAGTTATTTCTTTTAGCGCTGCATTAATAAAGGGAAAAAACTGACCCTGAGTGTCTTCTTTGGGTTTCCCATAACTGCCTCTGTTGATTGTCCATTACTGAGAGCAATCACTTGATTCTTTATGTCTCAACCTGTCCATCTGTATACTGGATAAAATGAACCTTCTAGCTGAGAACCAGCTAGAAGAAACCTACGAAACTTCCTAGTGTAAACCTCTCATGCTCTAGTTTATAAGTGAGTGAAGTTAAACAGTAGGGGACTGAATAAATGAATATTGGATTTTATGATACTAGGACAGCATACTGAACTGTGACCGCTTCAGCCCACCAGTTATAGCTAATGGGATCTGAGGGCAGTCAACCCACTCACTGGTCAGTTGCTGATGAAACAGTTTAATACAATTGGCTGGAATAATCAGACTGATGGTCTTGGTGGCGATGATGAAGATGAGGATGAGGGTGAACATTCACTGAGTACTCAGTATGTGTCAGGTAATATGCTAAGGGATTTACACAGATTATTTTACCCTTCCAACTCGTATCAGAGTTCTACACTGTGGATGATAGTGGAAGCAAAGCTTCAAATTGCTCCATGACTTTCCAGCTGTTGGCCTTGGGCAATTTGGTTCACTCAGCTAACACTGAGTTTTCTAATCTATAGATGGAGGTAATAATAGGACCTATATTAGAGGTTGTAATACTTAAATGGGATGTTGGTAAGGGGCTCAGCCATTGTACTTGGCACATTAACTCAGAAAATGCCCATTACTGCAATCATCACAACCACTACCACAACAATTCTCAGTTGTCCAGTGATGTTTGCTTGTTCAACTTTTCTTGGGCTCCCATGAGACTGATCTTGAGTAGTTGAGCACCCTGTTCTTCCTTGAGGAACGTGTCTATCCTCACAATAAGCTTCCTGAGACTTGAAGCAGACACGCTAGATCCAAATATCCCACAAATCGGGTTTTCAAAGGACAGCATAAGGAAATGCTGGGACAGTGATACATAAGACTCAGAATGCAAAGCAAGAAATATGGTGTGACTGAAATTATGGTAAAATGTATATCACAGAAATAAGTTATGTATCTATTAAAAGTACCAGAAAGTAATATACCAAAATATCATAGTTGTTATTTCTGCCTTTCTGGTTGATATAGGCTTTTCGTTTTTCACTGTTTTTTTTTTTTTTTTGAAGAGCTAGCATCATTTAATATAATTAGAAAAACAAATAACCAATGTTATTTGGAAGGAGCACTTGAGCACACTGAAAGTGAGTGATTTGCCCAAGGTCATCTAACTGGTTTGGGAGCAAAAAGAACTTGTGCCCTTACTCACTATAGCTTTCACTATACCTCATTGTTATTCTTCATGTGTCCCTGCTTAAAAACTATAAAACTGTCATATCATCGTAGAAAATGAGAGAAGTCATAAATGGAGGAAGAAGCATTTGAAAATTTAAATTTAAATTTTGAATTTGGAAAGTTAAATTTAAAGGCCTAGCCACCTACATTAAAGCCCTAAAGCCCTTTATTTGTATCTTACACAAGATACACACACACACACACACACACACACTCACAAATGTAAATTTTACAGTTTCCACAGAGTTACCATCCTACATATCTTAATGAATTGTTCAGGAATATATATGATATGAAGAATGGTTTTAATCACATTATAAAGATGAAAATGCAGATAAAAGCTGTTATATGCATGATCAGAGAGCTTAACTGATTAAGATTGATTTTAAGTAATCAAAAATGAAGGGGGGGAAAAACGCCATGCTGATACATCAGATAAAATAGTACATGGTACCCATACCTTTACAAAGGAGATTTCCTCTTCATCTAGATTTATTTATTTATATTATTTATTTTATATTATTTTTATTTTTATATTTATTTTATATTATTATTTATATTCATATTATTATTTATTTTATATCATTTATTATTTATTTATAAATCTAGGCACCACTTATACCTTTGCAGCATAGGACATTTGTTAGGTAATTGGAACTCTATATTTATTTTATATTATTATTTATATTTATATTATTATTTATATTTATATTATTATTTATTTTATATTATTTATTATTAATTTATAAATCTAGGCACCACTTATACCTTTGCAGCATAGGACATTTGTTAGGTAATTGGAACTCTCCCTTTGGAAAAATAAGTATTCAGATATTTAATCATGAAAAGAAATGGACCATTGGAAGGTCCATAAGTAATCCCACAATGCGCATTGCTATCCTTAAACCAGTCTTCTTTTAGAACCCTGGCAAAGGCTAAGTATACTTGGGAAACCAGATCTATAGGGCAACTGAAAAACTGAAAAAACTGTAACCATCCTGATAGCTGTTATTGCTCTGAATATCAAAATACTTTATCTGATTTTCTTTCTTAGGGCCAAGAATTTGTCACAGCTGGGGATTTAAAGTGGTCCGCTAGAAATGGTACCAACGAATTACCCTAACTTCAATAGTTGTGATGCTACCAAGAATCTAGGTGCAGGGAAGGTAGTGATAGTCTGTTTCTCCGGAGATGTGTCCAAGAAAGAAAAGTACTGGGAGAACTGAGATTCCCAAAGAAGACAATGTAGGAGATATTTCCCACATGAAAGCACACTGAATTTGCTCTGCCAGTAGAAGTTATGTAGAAGGACCATTAGCACAAGCCATCGTTATCGGAGTCAGTAAAAAGAGACAAAGAAATGAGGTTTGGTTTTCAAACTGACCACGCCGTGCTTGTAAGTCTGCTGGGGTAAACGTGCTGACGGTGAGTTTAATAGAATTTGAGGTGGCACCTTTGGAGTCCGCTTTCACCAAGAACTGTCATCCTTCTCCTCCTTCCCTTTTATTGAATCTTTATAATTTCCCCCAGATTTTAAAATAACTCCTCATGGGAGGACATCTGAGGGGGAAAAAAAGAAAAAACATAAACACAGTGCAGAAGGTCTTCTTATGTAATGGCCTCTGCTAATATTTTGACTCATTTCCATAAAGGTAGGTGTTTGTTTATAATCACAAAGCCATTTGTGCTGTTTTATATTGTTGAAGTCATACTGAATGTATAATTCAGTTTCTTGCTTTTTCATTTAATGTGTCGAAGCCTAGGTCAACTTTCAAATGAATACTTTTAAGGACAATTTATCATTTGTCATTGAATTGGTAATGACTGAAAATAATTATTGAAAAACAAGCCTTTCTTTCAAAGTGGGTATGAAATCTATCCAAATATAATAATTTTTTAGAATCCCAAGAAAGCATTTCAAAATAATTTTTGACAACGTTTCTTCAATAAGATCTTGTGGGAGAAAAATGTTTGGTTATGAAGGACTATTAAAGTATTATCAAATGTAATTAAATTGGAGTTTTATTTTTTGATTCAACTTGGAAATAATCTGTTGCTCTACCCTTCAGTTTTCTGCTTTCTGTAGCTTAGAAATGTTTTAGATGGCCACAAGTGTTAAAATCATGTCCTATGATGCAAAATAAGCTAAAATTTCTTTCCACTATGATTAAACCTAATATATCTGTCCTGTATTTGGAAAGTACAAGATAAAGAAAATATCTTTAAGAGGAAAAAACACTGAGGGTCAATATATGCTTGGAAGCAAGTGTGAGCTCTCTGAATATATAAGACACACACCCATACCCCTCATGCTTAGAACTGGAGAGAGGAGGAAACATTCAAATAGTAGGTAAATTGGAGAAGTACCACTGTCTCCTTTCGACATGAACCTGAAGCTAGTTGTGCAAATGGCATAAAGCTGATTTCAGCAAGGAGAAAGAAAGAGAGGAAGAAAGAAAGAAAGAAAGAAAGAAAGAAAGAAAGAAAGAAAGAAAGAAAGAAAAGGAAGGAAGGAAAGAAAGGGCTCCTGAAACCAGAGGCTTGAAATGTTTTACTGGAGAAAAACCATAGCATTACCTCCTCCTGTGGGATGATAACAATGATTTATGAAGCTGAAGTCATTTCTTGTGATTGCCCTTCGGGGAGATTGGTTTCACATGATCTGCGAAGCCAGGCAATGCGAGGCTGAAGAACCACCCCACATGTTCAACTCAGGCTCGGATCTGCCCTCTCCAAGCGGATTCCAGAGCTCCGCGGAGGGGGAGGAAAAGCTATTGCTTTCTGATCCATGAACCACCTTCTCCCCTCCCACAAGCTCATTAGGTGTACACACGGCTCTCTTATTCTCTCTCCTTTTAAAAGTATTACTACTCCTGCATTGCAAATGCGCAGCAGGATAGTAGCAAAGCCGAGATTAATTCCCCATGGATTTATATGGCTCGTTCTCACCCACGATGACTTGCACCTTTTCAAAGGTGCTTATGCTGCTGTTTTTATGGCTGGTCACTAACTTTATTCTGGCATATGGCTGTTGGCGCCATGACACGGAGTGAACATTTTATACCTGAATTAAAGTGGATATTTGACAGTTTCTGTCAGAAAGTTCAGAGCAAAGAATTTGTGGGACAAGATTTATTGCATATTTTATATGGGATACATCTGTTTCTTTGCTAGCTTTGGTCCTTCCCTTAAAAAAATTTAAAGAAGTTTCCTAAAGAAATATAATGACTGACAGAAAAAAAAAAAAAAGCCAAAGCAGAAGAAAAATATGGTCCCAAGTTGGATATTTAGAACCTAGTTTTGAAAAACAAACCCCCAAAAACAAACAAAAAAAGACACTTCTCATTCTGAGGAGGACAAATGACTCAGAGTCATGAAGAAAAAGCTCAGTGAAACAATGCTGTTATCATTGGCAATTATTTTATGGCTGGTTTAATGCCACTTACATAAAGAAGTTAAAAACTCAAGTGCATAACCTACCATTTTCGGCAGACCTGAAACAGGACTGGAAAGAATAATCTCCCTTTGATGTACTTTTTAAGATTTCGCCATCCCAAATGGTGAGCTAAATTAAGTCCAACCACATCAGCGTTAAACAACAACAACAAAATTACAGATATTGAAACATTTAAAATTGGTATGCCTAAAGATAAACACAGATAATTTCCAGCCAAAAATCCATCAAGCCAATGTGAAGGGTGTATACAAATTTCATCTGCATCTAAAAACTCTTCTTACGTAGCCAGTGAGCACTGTCACAGAAATTCATAATTACCTAAACACTGGGGTCAACCTGGAACCCCGTATGACAAGACAAGCCACTTTTTCTTGCAACTGCGGTGGAAGAGGCTTTGATTCTGAATACGGCAAAACTGAATAGAAAATTCCCACCGTTGAGGATTTTGAAAAGTTCATTTTTAATTACTTTAGGTAATATGCATGCTTCCCGTAAAACTATGAAACACCACAGAGAAGGCCTTCGTTAGTGGCCCTCTGCACCCCACCCTCTGCCTTCCCCAACACACATCCTCGTCCTCTCCCCAGACTCAATTGCTATTAACAATTTGAGGTATATCCTTCCAGAACTTCTCCTGAGTATCCCCGTGCAAATGCGCAAGGTTTTTCTAAGTCAGACCTATGGAAGTAACGCTTGCTCATCAAGGAGGCATGGCTTTAATTTTAGAGGAGACTGTCACATGGTCCTCCACGGTGAGAGTTACATTTTCTATTTTTCACAGTCAATAACTGACAATACCAAACTCAGTAATTTTTGCAAATCACATACATTTTGGTACAAATCCTTACTGCTGATATTGCAAATATCTTTCCCCTTGGTTTTGCTTGTCTTTTGACTTAGTTTATGATATCTGATTCATTTATAAATTTAATTTTGAAGTAGTTAATAAATACTTCATATATATGTGTGTGTGTGTGTGAATACACATATACACACATACATGCATACATACATTTTTTTCCTTTTGTCTTTTTATATTTAGGTCATGAATCATTTGGAATTGTGTGGGGTAGGACTCTCTTTTGCGGGGAAGTGGATAAGCACTGTTCAAACAGCACTGATGTTCTAAAAGATAATCAGAGTATGCAAATAATGGCAGTTTTGTCTTGTCCTCTGTCACATTTAAACATGTTATTTCTTTGCCCTTCACGTTGCCCGGGATAGAGCTTTCTATCTCTGAATCAAGTTGACTTGTTCGTGTTTGTCATGATTACAGATGTATTTGGATATATCTCCCTCATATTTATTTTTTCATTTTTATTGACCAGGTTTTCTAGCTACCTCCCATTCCCCCTTCCCTTGATTTTGATTCACCAATTGCCTTTGCTTCATTTTTCCTTTACTGCTTTGAAAATGATTATTTTTACTTTCTGATCTGTGAATACGTTTAAGTTTCAACACCCGTAACACATATATTTGCGATGAGAGTATCTATGGAGTTAATTATAGCTCTATACCCTGACTCTGAGCAATGGAAGAATGGCCTGCTTCTCCCCCCAACAAATCTCCCCTCCCCACCAAAAATCTCCCCTTCCCCCCCAGGACCGCATTCCATGCTACATCCCAAGTTTGTTATCATCTGCAACTTTACTTCCAGATGACCAAAAAAAAGCACAAGGCCAGTGGCGCAATGGATAACGCGTCTGACTATGGATCAGAAGATTCCAGATGACCAAAAAAAAAGTCCTTATGACTAATATTTAAGCATCATTTTATGAATTTATTTGTTCACTGCACATTTGCTACTCCACTTTTTCTTGGATTCATTTTCTTATTGGAAGAGTACAATCTCAAGAGAGGATTTACGAATAATCAGCTTCCTAGACTCTGAGTGTCTCCAAAGATTTCACCTTTCCTTTCATTTTCACGATAGTTTGACTAAATGTAGAACTCCAGTTTGAAAAATATTTTTCTTTAGAATTTTCCACTTAATGTTCCACTGTTTTCTTGTACCCAGTGTTGCTGTTGAGAAGTGTGTTATTTCACCCTCAGAATTTTTCCGAATACTTGTTTCTCAAATTTGGTTATAAGGAGTTAATAGTATGTACACAGGGCATTTAGCATTTGGTACGTGAGGGGCTCATTCAATAAAAGATGCAATGTCTTGCTTTTCATTTCTAGGAAATAATCTCATATGGTTTGGGTATATCTTCCTCTCTTGTATTAAGTAGATGTTGGATTAAATAGACTAAATTTCTAAATACAGTTTTTATATCTCAGCATTTCTCCATGCTTCTCTTCATGCTACATTCTAGAAGATTCCCTTGACTTGATCTATCTTTGCATTCACTAATTTGTTTTCAGTGATGTCTATTTTACTGTTCTGTGCATCCATTGATTATCATTTTTATGTCTGGATTCTTTATGTGGAGCGGTGGCCTCTTGGAGTTCTCTGAGATTGTAAAACACATGTTCTGAAGACCTGCTCTGCCTGAGTGTATTTTCTCAGGTGTAAACGCTGCTTGTTGAGTTTGTCGACTTTCCTCAGTTGTTGATCCTGGATAGGGAGCCAGTCTTTGTAGCTGAGTCTCACCCTTATGTACAGAAGTGGGATATTATGCTGCAGTTTATATTCTAGTTGTCTGGAGAACGTAGAGGAGGGGCAGAATATTTCATGAGGCAGGGTTCTCGGTCATATCCCAAGACAGCATCAGCTACCCAAGACAGTACCCTGTGTCTCCCACCCAGGAGCCCTTTTCGCGGCCCTGTCTCAGAAGTAAATACTTCCTATTATAGTTGTCAACTCCAGGCTGTGGCCAAAGATTCTGCTTCTGCAAAATAGGCCTCCTCCAAGGGTTGGAATTCCAAGGAACTGCTTGAATTTCAAAATTCAAAGTTTTGCATTTCTCTCCCCACAGATTTGTGACGATAAGATAGATCACGCATGTCTTCCTAGGTTTTCAAACCAAATAAAATGCCAGAGTAGCAGTCTCGCTATTATGATCACAAGTAATGATGTGGGGACATAAAAAATTTGTAATTAGCCACTCAGACATGAAGATCTATTTTAAAGCAGCTATGTGGAAACCAAGCCACACAGATGGCACACAGAAGTCTAGCCATACAGATGGTACAGAATGCTTTACAGGTAACTTTCCCATTTTCAGAGTTTTCTTCACAGACTGAGCTTCTCTGAACTTACAAGGGGGAGGCACAGGGCCTGGAGCTATAACATCCTACTGCAAAAAGAGTGGAAGGCCATGGTGGAGCTGCATGCCCCTTCCAGAAGCCATGTGCTTCCTTTTTTACAGTTCTATAAAATGGCATCTGTGAATAAATAAGATTTCATTTAAGTGCTAGAAGCCACACACAGTTGGAGAACAAGGGCTTGGGGATGGCAGCACAGGCTATCACCAGCAGATCCCATACTGCAGTCGTGGGGAGGACTGGGGGTAGGAGTGTGAGCAGGAGTGGGTAAGAAAGGAATTTTTCAAGATCCTGGGTCACTTTATTATTGATCGTATTAAATAAATGTGAACGTCATTTGAAAGGGACATCTCCCATTTCCTTCAGGCCATGAAATGCAAGTCAACTTGGGCAGGATCTGGAGTCTTGCCGTGATTGTAATTTGCTGAGGCTCAGATTCTTACGTAGTTTCCTTACTTCCAAAATATCGTACATTACAGATGTACATTATCGTTACATATAGGGAATGCTTTATAGCTCATCACACATTTTCAGAAACAGCTATTGTTATCATGAAAGGCGAAGTATTTATCAGTGGCAAGTCAGACAATATTGTCCATGTTCAATATTGGTTAATATCTCAACCATTCTGATCACTTTCTCCATCTCCTCCCTTGACTCTTCCTCTTCTTCTCCCTCTTGCACTGTGAATATTATTCAGCTCCCAAGGTTGTCCTGTGGCTCTCCTCACTTCTATCTTTGTATAATTTTAGCCAGCCACACAGCTACCATTCTTTCGCTGATGCATCTCATGTTTCTATTGCCAGCTCCAAACTACATTCTCAACATCCAGATTTGCATTTCTCTTGCTCTGCTGGACACCATGATGCAAATAGCTTTCCAGGAATTCAAATTATCCCTGAGTCCCACCACCATAACACAAACCCATTCCTTTCATTATCTTTTTTGTTTTGTTTCAAAATTTTATTTAAATTCTAGTTAGTTAACATATATTGTAATACTGGTTTCAGGAGCAGAATTAAGTGATTCATCACTTACATACAATACCTAGTGCTCATCACAAGTGCCCTCCTTAACGCTCATCACCCATCCAGCCTTTCTTAGTCTTACACAACTCCATAAATACCACCACCAGTTACTAAGATGACCAAAACCTGGAAATTATTTTTGGTGCTTCCCTTTGCTTCAACACCAAGGTTGAAATCATTACCAAATCCTTGTCTTTTCTACTTCCCAAATCTACATTCTTCCATCTCAACCTCCATCACTCTGGCCCAAAGTGCTATTGTTTTAACTCTGAGTTACTTCAATAATCTCCTTATATCTATCTTGCCCACTTCATTTTCTTTTCTTTTTTTAAAGATTTTATTTATTTATTTGACACACAGAGAGAGAGATCATAAGTAGGCAGAGAGGCAGGCAGAGAGAGAGGGGGAAGCAGGCTCCCTGCTGAGCAGAGAGCCCGATGTGAGGCTCGATCCCAGGACCTGAGATCATGACCCAAGCTGAAGGCAGAGGCTTAACCCACTGAGCCACCCAGGTGCCCCCTCCCACCTCATTTTCTACAGAACAACCAGAATAATCTTTTAAAACACAAATGAGGTCTTATTACTTTCATTTTACAAACTCTTCTAAGGCTTCCCACTGAATCATACATGAAATCGCAATCCCTTCTCTTGGCCATCAGAGCTCTGTATACACAGCATGAGTCAGTCCCCACGCTTCTAGTCCACTCTGGTTTCTCTGCATGCCAAGCTCTCACCCATCTCAGGTCTGCCACCTGTGATAGTCCTTCTGCTTGTGGTGTTTCTCTTCCTACATTTCCAATGACTAGATCCAGCCTTGGCTGAAATGTCAGCATGGAAGAGAGCCCTTCCCACTTTTTCAAAGCAGGTTTCTTAAAGTTCTGGCCCCCCCAAACCTAAACATCCCACAATTTATGATACACAATATTTACAATGTACTACATATTGGGCTACTTATTTGCTTTTTTTATTTATTTCTTAATTATAAGTTGTTTTATTCTGTTCATGACTACATAAACTGTGCCTGGTCCAGAGCCTGACTCACTGTAGGCACTCAATGTTGGTTTAATGAATTTTCTCTACTATTCTGTGCATGGTAATTGCCTTCCTGCAGTCACATCTGTTTAGGATTGGCTCTCCAGCCTACACTGTGATATCTCCAAGCCAGGAAACTGTCTCTTGCCTTTGCTTGGCACAATATCCCACACGTGGGCTTATACATAATGAATGAATGGTCACGATTAGGCACTCAGTCATCTTTTTTCAAATTGTATTAGACTTGACACACAAAATCAGCTTGGGAGATGTTGTTTAGAGCAAGTAGTCTTGAAAGGTTAAAAAAAAATTGGAAATAATCAGAGGCCAAGGAAATCATAGATAAGGTGTGTTTGGATAACAAACTTGAATGATGGAAACAAGTTAGAAATAGTAGTCAGAAATAACTCCAAGAGACATCCAGGGGAGCTGATTCTCTCTTTGGGTGTCTAGATCTACCATGGATGTGACAGTGTAGACCCTGGAAAAGGAGCACCTCTCAGGGTACCCTTTCCCTCCTATGTCAAGAGGGCCTGATGATTGCTTTGTTCACAAGCATAGTGGAAGCACAGATGACGTAGCATAATATCAAATATCCTACAGCCTTACTAAAGAAAAATCACTCTGAATGGAAGACAGTCTGGGTCTCTTACTACAGCCTGAGAGGCTATATGCCAATGGTGAAGGTGTTGAACAAAACTGAGGTTGAATTCCCTAGGGAAAAACAAACAAACAAACAAACAAACAACACTTGTTTCTGTAATATTAAGAAAAAGGAAAATAGACCAACAGGGTATGTTCAGGAATCGATGGAAAGAGTTGATACCATCAAATAAGCTGTAGGATGATTTAGTGAAGACAGTAAAACAGAGTCAAACAATTCTAGGGAAGGATATGCCAATTTCAAAAGAAATAGGGAAGCAGTTAGAGAAACAAACGTGGTTTCCTTGACATCCTTCCTCATCCACTGTTGAGTCCAGTCTGAGTCCAGTCCAAGACTGGACTGATTTGTTCTATGTCTAAGTCGTGCCCAACCTATGAGTTTACTTTTGTGTAGGAACCAAGAGAGATCTACCTTAAATTAGAATACTAGGTGTTATCCCATAGAATAGTCTTATTAAAATGTTCCAGGTAGTTTGCAGAGAGCAACAAAATTGTGGACATACTATTCTGTATGCCCTTCCCAGTTTTCTTAGTGTTGGCTCTTTCCAGAGTTACTCATTCTTATCTCTTTCAACCACTTTCTGAATGAACAAGTTCAGCAAACACAAACGTCTGCCTACGACTGAGGTCTTCACTCCATCCTGAAACTAAACAAAGCTACAAGGGAATTAAAAGAGAGGCTGAAGGGACGGCATTTCCCTCAGGCTTGTTGCCATGTCTTCATTAGGTTCTGGGGTTAGTGCTTATTTTTATAGCTCTCTTTCATGAATAGATGGTGTGACACAGAAGTCCTATTTCCAAGGTTCATTTTACAGAGCAGCCTCTAGTCAGACTTTCCAAGAAGAAGGATGGAAAATTATGGTCCAAGCAGCATTACTGTCCATCAAGAGACCAAGGAGAATCCTGGATCTCATCCACTCAGCAGCTTAAACTATCACTTATGAGCATCAAATTGACTGTTTTTGGGTCTCAGCAACATTATTTTGGGCTGAGTCTGTGGCATTAAGGCCCAACTAATCATAATGATCTATTTTTACATTCCCATCACTTTCACATATGGATGATTGCCATTGCATTATTTAGAAAAAAAAGAATGCTTGAGCAATCTTGTCCTTCTAGATGGAAAGCACAACATGTAAGAAAGTAAGAAACTAGAATTAGTTTTAATTCTTGTTTTACCTCATAACAAAAGGGTTCTAGTCATTTCATGTTATTGTCTTGTTTAGCTTTCCAAAGTCCCAATGAAGAAGAGAGGATATACAGGATATAGATTCCTGGCTCTTCTTTCGAGTGGACTTCTAGACGGATGCAACCAACTTAACAACGGAAAGGGAAATGGGTATTGAACCAAAAAAACAGAATCTACTCATGCAATGGAAAAATCTATAGCAGTTAAAAGAATTAGATCCATACGCATCCATATGGATGGGTTATCAAACAATCTTGAGTGAAAAATTAGGATGTAGAACGGTAAACCCAGTAGGATCCACCCTTTCTATTTTACTTCACAGACTTCCTGCAGAAAATCTGGATTTCTGATTCTTATTCTGGAAAATTTTGATCCCTGAAAGCCATCCAAGAGGAATTTCAATTCTCTAAATGAAGAGCACTAAAAAAAAAAAAAAAAAAAAAAAAAAAGTGATGTCTTAATTTTCTTTTTTTTTTAATCATTTAGAATTTTCTTTCCACACAGGGTTTTTGTAACAGTGAATGGAGGTTAGTCTAGCTGTAAGATCTAACAATGTGGATACCAGCTCTGCATAGCACCGATTGCATTCTGCTGAGGATGATCCAAAGAGGCTACCCGTCTCTGCTGAGAATGAAAGATAAATGTTTGTGGTTACAATGGTGTCATGATCCCCAGACAAAAGGAGGGAGTTAGGTCTACCACTTGGCTCATGCTCCCTCCTAAGCAAACCACGAAATTTTAGTGACCTAATAAAATGGGGAGAGAAAGCACGTTCTCTCTGCAGTCTCTCTAACGACTAGGGATATTGACACTTAAGTAGGTTCAGCATCTTTTATTTAAGGATGTCAGAGTTCCTCTCTGTGCGACTTTATGGCATTTCCAATGTACAGGGAGACAGACAGGTAAAATATAGTATTTCTTGGGAGATGACCTACAGCAAATCTTCTTTATCTGCTCACACCTTTATATATGTGCTATGCATCAAATGCTTTGTCACTCCTTAGAGGAAAGGCCCCGGTAGATGGCAAAAGCGCTAGTAATTGCTTTCTTCTAGCAAGAGCTAGCTGGTTGTAAACTCAAGATACAATTTGTAAGGACACAGAAATAGGACAGGAAAACTCCAGCCAGACTGAAGAAAACTTCCCACTCTGCTTCTCAAGGTCTATTCTAACTTAATGTTGATGGAACTAGCTAAATATCCAAGAACAAAAATTTGTTATATAATATCTAGTCTACGCCAATGCAACCCGTCAATGAGACTCATCAAACCTTCCCACTAAGTTAAAATGGACACCTAGGCAAACGCTCTGTCAGCCTTATGGGTCTTCCGAGTGAGGAACTAGGAGGACCGGACAAACCACCTTCTACTTCCAGTTGCTAGCATTTCCAACTGGTAAATAATATAGGCTCCAGGATGGGGGAGTGGGGGGAATTTTTTTTTTTTTGGAAGGTTTCTAAGAATGAAAAACTTCTTCCAACTTATACTTTCATTAATATTAAGGACTGCATATATGGCTGTTGGGATGGAATGGTGAGAATGAAGTCAGCAGACCATGCCTTCCTTTGAGGCCAGTTTCCTGGGATTGGTTCCCTTGGTCATGAGCTGAAAGCAGATGGATGCCATCACTTTCCAAGATACCTTATTTGGTGTTGTTATGGACTAGACCTATTGTCTCAGCTTACAAAAGCAGTAAGGATCTTCACACCCCTGCCTATCTGTGGAAATCACCCTTTCATCTGGGTAAAGACTAGGCTCCATGAAAGATGAAATTAGTTAACACTCTTCTGTCACCAGCACATAAAAACCAGGTTCGACATCTAAATGCAACTCCTTAAGGTCTGAGACCTCAGTGGTAGAAAGAAGACACATTTCTCCCATGTGACAAATTTAAATTCTGTACTTGCAGAGGGACCTTATGCTGACCGAAGAGAAATAACTAAATAAGGATTCCTTTGATCTGCAACTCATTTGAGTGTTTCCTTTTCCACCTGGACAAGTGAAGGGAGCTTCTGCATTTCTCTAGGTGACACAGGACTGTATACTTAGGTTATCCAAAATTTGGGGACTCTGGAAGGTTAAAGACTGGCTCCAAAGTTATTAGACACAGACTGCCTAACAAATGACAAGAGATATGAAAATCTCATAATCTTTGCATTTGATTAGTTTCTGGTCATTAGAAATATATATATATATATATATATATATATATATATATATATATATATATATGTTTTTTAAAGTCACCCTGGCTATGTGTTTATTGCAGAAAGTAGACACTAGGGGCTCAGTGTCTTCCATTCTGCTTAAGTTTGTTTTTTCTTCCCCTAATCACATTTTGACGTGTTCTTTTGGTTAGAAAGGTAGAAAGAGTTTTTACATCTTGTTTTTAAGATCTTGTAAAATCTCGTTTTCATCTCTAAAGTCATTCCATTCCATTTATGATTTAAATGAGGAGGAACTCCTTTAAATGTTCCTTTCCTTTTTTGGATAAATTCGATCTGTATTTTCTGAGTACTCACTGCAGGCTGAGTGGTGGGGATTCTAAGATGAGCAAAATAGACACCTGCCCTCTCTTACTGGCCGAATAATTTCTCAAATATTTAAAAATTTCTCTAACACTTGAAAAGTGACATGGAGGAAACAGGGGTGTGTGTAAGGAAAGCCCTTCCTCTCAGGGGAGCAGCTTCTACCATCCAAATACCCATCCTTTTGAGACCATCTCTCTACATATCCCCCCACTCCTGCCCAAGCCACCAGAATCCCACAATGAATTCTTAACTCTTCCTCATTGGAGTCTTCCTTTGACATCAGACAGAACCTGTCTGAGTTCAGTTTCCACAGTTGCTAAATGGAGGTAACAACAGTGCTTTCTTCAAGGGTTTTTAAAATGAGAAGCGAATGAGTCTATGCTTAATATCAGACTCAGAGTGTTAAATAAATGCTAGCTAACACTATCTTTATTATTCTTAAAAATAAATCATAAACATTATAGGAGCTTGGGAAATCCTACACAAGAAGTGGGACTGGAGGACAGTTTTGAGGGTGTGTGTTACCTTGGCTAGGAAAAAACGAAGTAGGGTGCCTGGGTGGCTTAGCTGGTCAAGCAGCTAAGTGACTGCCTTCCATCCAGGTCATGATCCCAGCGTCCTGGGATCAAGTCCCGCATCCGGCTCCTTGCTTAGCAGAGAGTTTGCTTCTCCCTCTCCGTCTGCTCCTTCCCCCTGCTTGTGTGCTCTCTCTCTCTCTCTCTCTCTCTCAAATAAATAAATAAATAAATATCTTTAAAAACCAAAAAAAAAAAAAAAAAGGAAGAAGAAAGGAAGTAAAACTTGGCCTCCAGGTTCAGGCTGAAACTTCTACTTCCTCTATGTGCGTAAGAGCCTAGGCAGGGCTGGAGGGGGAAGAGTGGTGGGGGGGTAGGGTGGGAGTGTTTGGATGTTGGGGGGTATTGCAGGGGCCAGAGAGTCAATCATTGGATTCACTAGACTGGGGAAGAATCTTTTGTGGGAGCAGTAAGGTTGGATAACTGGAGTAGAGACCAGGAATATAACCTCTCAGAGAGTGACGCAAATAATCCACTCATGCAAATAATCCCCAAGAATGTAGCATTCTTTTTAGAAACTTCTGACTCCCATGGGCGGGGAAGGGGGGCAGAGAAGGAATGCTTGCTCCTGGTGTCGGTAAATAGGATCTTCTGGCGAGGAAGTACTTTGAATATATTTGCAAGAGAAGTTCAATGCTCTCCAAAGGGGGAAAAACTAAGCACCAGGGATTCCCACGTATTTGCCTAGAAAATACTGGGCTTCAACCTATGGCCAATTGGAATTTTTGCAACTCTCAAAAACAGCATCATTCCTGAGGGAGTTCAGGCTCTGTTGAAAAGCTTTTCTGTTCCATAGGTTAGCACCAGCCTAACAATACAGAGTTCCTGAGACCACATAGGATTTAAAACACAAACTCAGCTTTTGCATGTTTTTAAAACATCCCTATAACTATGGGTTGTTTAAAAATAGCTATACCCCAAAGAGTTTATTTCCAACATCTGACATGATTGCATTTTGTAGCCATTTGTTATATAAATAATGGTAGCAGAGGAGAAATATGAAAAAACATTGCCCCCTCTCAAAGCCCGATGGATTTAATGCTTTTGTTAACTCTGGATTCCAAATCTGGGGGTTGTTTGTCTGTTTGCGGTGTGTAAAATAAAATAGTCTCTGCCTGCCTCAGCTTTTCTTCTGATGCAGCAGCAATTTGCAAAGGAGCCATTGTTTCTGTAAGGCTTCCCTGACTTTTCTTCACAGACAACTGTGCACTGGTGTGGAGAGGGGTTTCGGTGTGGCGGTGGCTGAGATGATGTTGGGAATAGTTTCAGTGCAAAGGAATTGGTTTTTGAGATGATGACTTCAGCAGGGTTTCGAACTGCCGATAATGCAAGGCTTGGTAACAAGTAAAGCATTTGCTGGGGCTCCTATTTCTTCATCTTTCAGCTTTGATCAGGGTTATCTGAATGGAGTACAGTGTGTGTGTGTGTGTGTGTGTGTGTGTGTGTGTGTGCGTGTGCATGTCTGTGTGTCTGTGTGTGCACGTGCATGTGTATGTGTGAGAAAGACAGTAGGAAAGGTAATATACTTAGAGAGGTCAATGAACGAAAAGCAAGGGACAGACTGTTTTGCCCCAATTCTGTTCTTCTAGAACATTACCTTCCCCTTCTCCATTTTGCTATCCCTCCTGTCCCCTCTCCCCTGCCCCCCATCATATATTGGGGGCATATAAGTTTATTGTATGCTATCTTTCTAATTTCCTCAGCTCTGATGGTCGTATTTTAAGAGGTGGTCCTTCTAATGGCTGCTACCTCTTCTAAAGCAATCCTGCTCTGTAATTCTTCACTTAGAGTATAAGTAGGAAAGACACAGTGAGGGGAAAAAAAGGATTTTGGTCTTTAGTTAGTGAAACTGATGGGGAGGTAAGGCTTCGGTTATGGGAATGTCTTTTGAAATAATGGTGGCTTTGTAAGGGTCTCATTTGGAAAAGTAGGATGCATGCCATATCGATGAGGGAGAAGACCCAGAGAAAGCCAACTGGCACCAAAACAGTCTTGGAAGCCAAGGGCCGAAGAAGTGAGGCTTCTGACCAAGCTCATCCCATGTGCCCAAAATCAGCCCACGGAAGAGATGGAGCAACAGCCTAGGGAACGGTTTGCCACCTACATCAATGACCCTGAAGTGCAATGGACGTGGCAATGGGATAAGCGGACTGCCCCAACACCTTAAACTCTTAGCAAATAATCTCAGATTTTAAATCTATTAAAGAACTAACTCAAGTTCAAGAGCAACCTCCGAAACCCACAGGGAAAAGGAATGTGGGCATTTCATTTAATTAAATATGAATTTTCTTACCCCATTCTCACTTTCTTGGCCTCCTTCATAAACTCAAATTTTATACTAAGAGGCAGATACCTCCCACTCCCTAGAGGGATTTTGAGAGTGATAACCCTATATAATCTCTACACTGACCTTTCTCATTTTTTCTTGGTTCTTGGAAACTTCTGAGATTTATTTTCAACCTAGTCCTATTTGTTCTCAAATAGTTAGTTGACACCAGCCCCCAACATGACTTTTTTGTCAGATTCTGTTGAAAACCAAATTAAGCCCTTGCATGGTAAACTGCTCTTTTAATTTTAAGTTTTTATTTATTTATTGGGAGGGGCTTGGGTTAGTAGGGGGTGAGGGGCAGAGGGGGAAGGAGAGGAGACAAGCAGACTCTGTACTGAGCCCAGAGCCCGACACACGACCCTGAGATCATGACTTGAACCGAAACCAAGAATCAGTTACTTAACCTACTGAGCCAACCAGGTGCCCCTGAATTGCTCTTCTTAAACTTGTTTTTTTTTTCCTTCAGAAAAATTATATTTGCACCATGTCAACATGATCTTGAGCCCAGCCCAGAATCCTCTGTCCCTTGACTATCAAGCTGATGACACCACCTAGCTCATCTGAGTCAGTCTCCTCCTCTCACATGGCTGCTGGAATTGGGCTTTGGTAGTAGCAAATTGAGGAACTGAAACCTTAATCAGAGACAAGTATGTTTCTCACTCTATGCTAATTCACTCTACTGTCCCTTGCCCTTTCTTTCCAGAGTGCCTCAAAGGGAAAAAAAAATAATAGAGATGCAAAACACAAACAAAGACAGATGCCAAAGGCCCAAGTCAAGATTTCTTTGTTACACCAAACAAAGAAATCAAAGGGCCACTGCCCTGAGTCCACTTGGTGGTTGCTCCTCTCCTGCAAATGCGGCTGAAACTCACCTCTCTGTCAGCCTCTCTCGTTCCCACCATTATTGCTTCCAGCCATTTTTTTCCCCTCCAAGAAACCCAGCATCATGAGAAGTGAGCAGATAAAGGTAATCTAGGCACCACCTTTCTCTGAACACTCATCTTTTTCTTATGCCTGTTGATTCTGAAAATGGAATCACTCTTCAAAGGGGGACCCCTCGCCATCCCTGATCACCATTGTTAATTCTAGACCAGGGGCTCCACAGTCATTGCATAGGAAGTCAGAGGCTTTCCCTCATTTAAGCCCTTCCCAGTGCTAACATCATAATACCAAAACATTCAACCAAAATATGGCACTGTGGCTTTGGGGCATTCTCAGGGGAAAGGCATTACCTCTGCTACAGTTTGTAGATTTGAATTATGTAGGGTTTGTTTGGAAGCAGAGTAGCATTTGGAAGTCCAATCCCTTTCTTCCTAAAAGTACCCAGCTGCTAGCGAGCCCATGAGGAAGGGCTGGAGGAGAGGGCAGAGGGAGTGCATGTCACCTACCCTGCCTGGGCTGCGTGTCTGGTTCTGACCACACACTCATAGATACTCACATATAAGGGATAACAAATCCTTCAGATACAATTAAAATGGACTGATTTTAAATACAAGGCATCCTGGGACGCCTGGGTGGCTCAGTTGGCTAAGCGGCTGCCTTTGGCTCATGTCATGATCCCAGCGTCCTGGGATCGAGTCCCACATCGGGCTCCTTGCTCCGCAGGGAGACTGCTTCTCCCTCTGCCACTCTGTCTGCCCCCTGCTCACTCACTCTCTCTCTCTCTCTCTCTGACAAATTAAAAAAAAAAAAATACAAGGCATCCCTTATTTCAGTCAATTTTTTTCTAAATCATGACCTTAAAAAATAAACCTAGAGTTATCTTCTTTTTCCAAACTGGAATATCACTGTCCTTCTCAGCCCAGACCATCAACCAGGTTTCTGCCACTGGAAGTAGGGAAAGAACTAAATATTCCGTGAGGAAACCTGCCCTTTTCTTCCAATTTCCAAATCAAAGACACTTGCAGATGCAGACATATTTCCCTTGCTGTGGTCTAAGTTGCAACCTTAAACAACTTAGCAGCTTTTTCATTCTGGACTATGATTTCCATGATGTGAAGGTTTGCAAGGGTTTTGTGTTGAAGCAGATGTTATGAGTAATTCCATAGGCTTTCTATCTCAATCCCCTTGTATTGATACCTTCCCTTCCTGAGTGTGACCTTGGTGTTCAGATAACCTTGGGACACAGACAAGGAGTTGTCCCAGGAAATGCCTGCCTGATGCACGGGTGGAGGAGGAATGGGGAGGAAGCACACCTTGTTAACTGATGAATAAGACTCGAAGAGCTTTTCATGTGCGGTCCTGCTCACTGCTCCTCATTTTACTTTTACTTCGGAGTATGGTAATGTTCACATCCCTACTCCATTGGTTCTATTTATTGTAACTTAGAGCAACGTAATTCATATTCTAACTCAGTTTACTTTAGCCACTCTTTTCCCCCTCAGATGCTGGGTTTCAACATTATATAAAAATCCCCAGATACTCTTTCCCCAGAACTAATCCCTTTACATTCTTCTACCTAAACTGCACACAACTCGCAAACTCTGCGCTTAATGAATACAAAGTTGTCCCCCTCACTTGGTGAAGGAGGACTCAAACACACCCATTGTTTGAGCGCATGTCTCGCTTGGTCTCTTCATTATACACTTAACCAAGAAGGAAGTGTCAAGCTTTTCTGTACCTCAGAAATCCTACAATGAGGGCAAAAGGGCTTCCATTAAGCAGCACGTGGAAAATAAGAACTGTGTGGGATGTGCTGGGATAGGGAATTTTGGGGACAGGGTGAGTAATGACAGGGTGCAGCTGGTGCCCATGCTGCAGAGCTATGTTCCAGAACACTCCTTGCTTTCCCGGTTTCTCTTTTAAGCCCCTCCTAATTGTGTGCTCACATAACGGAACCAAAAAGGTAGTCTTGTCCGTTTTTCCAGGCTTGGTAATAATGTAACAGTAGACAAGTGCTTTATCATTTATAAAAGGTATGTGTTGAGGTGGGCAAGCTTGGGTCTGAGATCCAAATACGTGGTTGACCGGGGTACACAGGGATGGCCATGGGATTGCTAAAGAATGATGTGATTTGGACACTGCCTCCTGGAGCCACTTTCAATATCACACCACGGCAAGTCTGTCACCCCGTGGTCCCTTCTGATCACTGGACTCCATTCTCTTCAGGCATGGTTTGGCTTTTGTGACCTTTTGATACTCAACCCTTCAGCCTGTTTTTGAGAGTTAATATCAGCTCCTGGGAATTCTCTTCCCTTAGCCTGAGTGCTGTGTACTCTCTGGGCTTCTCCTATTTCTTCAGATTCTTTTTTTTTTTCCTTCTGTCTATTTCTATGGTATGCTGCCTCCTCCCAACACTTTCTCTCCATTGCTTGCTTTTTTCTCTACTCTCTCTCCATTTTCAATCTCTTTACAGGTTTGCCAATCACTGCTTTGTGGTATTTCCCAGCTATGAATGCTAGGCTTCAACTTTCCTTCCCCTGCTGGACACATCTTTTAGGTACATGTCCCATATATTCTAGGGTGAAATCTAGGTCTTTAGGACCTGTTCATCTGGAAGTGTTCACTTCCTGTAAGGGCACTCACTTAAGCTCTGGGGCTCACTGTCATCTTAAATTTTCACTCTTCTACTTCCAATCACTCAGATTTATCCAACAGTTAATATTTAGGGTACACCCATGATGTGCTGGGTCCCGGAGATAGAGCAGCAAACACAGCTGGGGTGGTCTCTGCCTTCATGGAGCTTATATTCTATGAGCCGCCTAAATCCTGGAGATCTGGCCTAGGTAATGTCATCCATATTTAACTTCTTGTATCTTTTCCCATAAAATGCCCCCTAGTTCAGATTCTTAACATTTTCCCCTCTGTTACTACAGGGCTTCTTCAATGGTCACCTCTAGTCCCTGTCCCCCTGCTTCCAGTTCACTGTATACATTGTAGCCAGTATTACCTTTTCACTCCACAGCTCTTATCACACGACTTCTGTGCTTAAATCCTCAACCCAATGTGAAATGGAGCACTCAGGCGGCATTTACAGAGGGTAGAACTTAGGTGGGTGGAAGTCTCCTGATCAATCCAAGTACAATGTATGTATCCTTTTTAAATTTTTAGTCTTTAGAAGTATATCTGTATGACTACCAAGAATCTTGGTCAACTGATTCAATCCTCACCACCTTTTTATATCTCTAACTCCCTCACACTCTCCCCAAAGGGGTTCTGTACACGATTGTGCCAGGAACACCTCCCAGTTCTATCAGCAGCCTCTCCTCCCCAACCCCTGGTACCTTCCTTTGGGTCTAGTACTGGCTGGTCAGAAGTCAGATCTACATAAGACAGGTGCACCTAGTCAGAATGGTCAGGAGCATGGTTAGAGTTACCTCGCCTTCTGATCTCTCCTGGGCAACTGGGACATTATATTTATACATTCAACCCACAATGGCTATATTTACTCTAACTGTTACATGCTCCATGGAATGAATTCAGTTCCTTTGGAATATTCTTCACATTCCATGCATCAATGCTTAGCTCATAACCTACCTTCTTTCCCTTTCCTTTGAGCTACATGGTGGCTTTTATGCATATCCTTGAAAGGACGTCTTCTGTTCATTAATTCAAACATATTGATGGCACGCCTACCAGTACTGTAAGCAGTGAGTAGAACAGAATCTCCGACCTCAAGATGAATACTTCTTATGGGAGCAGACAGAAAATAATGAACACATGATAGTTCAAGTGGAGAAGAAGTGCTACGAAGCTGTATAAAGCAGAGAAATGAGAAGAGACAATAACAGAGTCTGAAGAGGTGTTATTTGGTCAGGGTGTTCTCCGAAATTGGGGCAAGGGTCAGAATGAAGTAAAGGAGCCGGCTACATGGACGCCTGGGGAAAGCGCATTCTGACCAGAGGATGAGCCAGTCTGCTTCCCACAGCAGAAGTATGCTGGTCAGTCCCAAAGCTTGGCAGGAAGGCTATGGGTGCCAGAGTGGAGAGAATAAGGCAGGGAGTGACAAAAACTGAGAACAGTGAAGTGGTGGGAGTCAGATCACACAGAGCCTGGCAGGTTCAGAAAAGACTCTGAATTTCATGGTGAATGAAATGGAAAGTCTCTGGAGGGTTTTGAGAAGATGAGTGACCTAATTTTACATTCACTTTGAAAGGATCTGGGGAGCAAGGCTGGAAGCTGAAAGAGTGTTTGGAAGCTATTATGATAGTCCAGGTGAGAAATGATGATGGCTTGAGCCAGTGTAGTAGCTGGAGGAGTGGAAAGGAGCTGTCAGATCCTGGATCTATTCTGAAGGAAGAGCTGACAAAATTTGCTGATGTCCTGGATGCACAATGAGAGATAAGACAGGGTTTAAGTTTCCAAGATTTTTTGCTTGAGCACCTTGAAGCAAGGCGGCCCACCACTTTCTGCACATGTGAGGGTGATGGTGGTGAAGTGCAGAAATCAAAGTCTGGTTTGGGACACCAAGCTGAGATCCACCGAAGTGAAGACGTCAAACCGGCAGTTGGACCAACAGATCTGGAATACAGGGGAGAGATATGGACTAGAGATATAAATTTGGGAGTCATCAGAATATAGATGGCTATTTAAAGCCCTGATGTGATCACACCTGGTTGGTAAGTGAGCAGAACTAGAGAGGGAGAAATCCATGGGCCGAGTAGAGTGCAGAGATCTCTAAAATGTAGAGATCAGGAGGGTGAGACACCGGAGTGGAAGACATGGTGGAGTATCCCCAAAGTAGAGAGGACAAAAGAGAATGTGGCCTAAAGCGAAGAGGAGGAATTTTCTGAAGGGTGGGTTAATCAGCTCCATCAGAGGCTGCTCAGAGGTGGAGTGAGATTTGTGTCAGAGCTATAGGGTCCTCGAGGCTAGGATTCATATCTGATTCGTCATTCTTTCTCAGGGCCTCACACAGAGCAGATAGCCCATAAACACTGAAGAAATGCCTGACAAAGAACAGTTGTGATTGGACACAGGGAACAGGGTGTACTCCATCAACAGATGCCTGTCCTGGGGCAAAACGGGGAAAAGATGACCACTCTACAGATGGATCCCTGAGTGCTCTTGCCTCATCTCTGAGGCTTGACCTGGAGACACTCCCAGTCTGAAGAACTTCCAAGGTTGTAGGAGGTGGAGGTGGAGGGCTGGGAAAGGAATGAATGCAAGAGGGAGCGCGGTGAGGAAGAAGCAAAAAGACCAGAATGGTTGGAATGACATTGGGCAAAGACCATGATGCGTGAACCAGAAAGAACCTGAAGAGCATGTTCTAAGAAACGAGAAAGATAAGGGGGGGGGGGGGGAGGGCGAAGTTGAGGGAAACCAGAAAGCTAGAGAAGAAGGCAGAGAAAAGTGAGGTAAGAGGGCAAAGAAAATTAAAAGCAGAAGGAGACAAAGTAAAAACCCGAGGAGGGGATGCCCGTGCGTGGAGAAGGAACAAAGGGAACAATGGGGTGGGCTTATCTCTGTGTGCCTCAAGAAAAGATAGATGGTAAATTCGGGGGGCCCTCCCCAAAGCCTCTGGGTGTTTTGAACCCAAGAAGAAACACACTGGCCAGGGTGAAATGCTCAAGTAAACACAAACTACAATGGCCCTGGGGTGACAAGTGATCTGACCGTGAGTCTGACAAGGCCATGGGCGGCTGAGCAGCCCAGGAGGCTCCAGCCTGTTCCCAGTCTCCAGTCTGTGCATACAGCACACGTGGCCATTTCAAGGGGAGAAGGGGGGAAAAATGCGTTCAACTGGGTGACCTCTCTTGTCAGGATTTGGCTAATTAAGGAAAGATATTACCTACAGATCTCTAGGTCTCGGTCCTATTTCCTGCTCGTTAAAAAATGGTTTAATGAGAAAAAAAAATCAGGGGAGCAGAATTGAAATTATTTTCTTTTCCCCAAATGTGCTGAGTGGCCGTGGTTGCTTTGCCAAAAATGCTTGAACAATAGCGTTTTGACACGAAGACTGAAATCTAAACAGCATGAAGAAATCTCGAAAGCCAGGCAGTCCCCATTATCTCATGCTTGCACGACTACAGTCCAGAAGATGAGTGATGATTCCCCGTTTGTGCAAGCGGGGTGGCGGGCCAAGGCCCTGACACAGCCACTAATTGCCCATCTGCTTGTTTACACAGACCAGGGATGGTGGCCGGACAAACAGCTCATTTCCCTTGAAATTGGACCAAACTGGGGGGAGCCTGTCATATGTGACAGAGGAAGGGCCGGCTGAACTCTCATGGGAACACGATTCCAGATCAAAGCCAGCCACCAGTGTGCTGAACAAAGACTGGCAGGAGTGGCTGGCTTTCCTAGGTGGTGCTGGGCCTACCTCGTGCTGCAACCTTCCCACCCACGCCAGCATGCCTGGAGCTCAGGCAGTTCTGAGATACTCAGATCCAAGAACCGTCCAGAGAATGTCACCACCAAGCTACGTTGCAAGGCTTCTGCAGGGTTGAGGGCTCTCCCAGTGAGCTTCTCTGCCCTTTCAGACTTCACTTGACACTGTATGCCTTGCTGAGTAACTGCTTACCACTGGGGTGTTCTCCCTGTCTCCTCAGCTAGACCCCGAGCTACTTGAGGATGAGAACCGGAAGGTCCTGGGTCCCTCAGGAGGACGCTTTACACGTGAAGGGGCATTAGCCACAGAATGGTTGCTAATGGTTGTTGATGATTAGGAGCTCCTGACATCTTTTTTGTTTGTTTATATCAGAAGATAGGTTTTCTTGAGACGTGAGGTCCACATCTCCTGGTGATGCTATCAGCCAGTAATGACCCTTATATCAGACTCCTGGAAATAAGACTAAGAAGATTGTCTTAAGGATCTATTTCTCCTCAAAATGAGAACAGGCTTTGAGAAAACCAGTCTAGAAAAAAAACAACAACAACACAAAAACCAGTCTTTCTCTGTACTGCTCATACACAGTGATGGCTAATGTGTAGCAATATGAACATGAAGTAGGAGTTATCCAGAACTTACTATAGGTAAGACTATGTACTTAAAGGGAGGGAGACCGACATTAAGTCAACCAAACAAATTTCAGATTTGCCCTCTGAGCATTTAGAGTACCACATAGTAGAAAGTTAATAAACTCATGTTAAATATACCTGAGAAGGGACCAGTCCTCCCAAGGAGGAGGACTGCAGCCCCGGGATCCCCACTGATGGTTCTGTGGGCCAAGCTTGTCAGTCCCCCCAGAGGGCACCACTCACCTGTGACCTCAGCTTTCTGCTTATCACTGCTGTGTCCCAGCCCTCGGTGAGCACCCGTGTGGCTGAGACTCTACCACCAGAGCTCTGTGTCAGTGACAGGGCAGAGAAAAGCCAGAAGAAGAAAAGCTATCTTTTTTCCGGAAAGGGCTGAGAATAGGTCACCTTTAGGATTCTTGTATTCCCAGGAGGAGCTACCATACTGTTTGAATACCTAGCTGGTGGTAGCTCTATTTCTCCCAGATCAGTAGTAGAAGAGTGGGAACATTTGGTATCAGCACATTAAAAATACTCCTAAGGAGTGAACAGCATGGTTAAAAATACCACCAAGGAGTTCATCTCCGCAGATAATTACACACGAGTGACTAAAGCCTTTATGATTGGAAAGTAGAGTTGGTACGTGGAAGGTGTTCTAGATGGTGTGGGATCCCATGTGTAGACAAATTATAGGGATCCCGGTGGCTAGGTTATATCATTGGGCACCAAAGCAGAGGTGGCTGCTGGGGGAAAGGCCATCCTCTGGGCCAGGACAGCCATCTAAGAGGGAGGCAGAACGTGTGAGAATGGTACAAATGCAGGACAAGTTGTGCCAGAGGATTTCCATGTCCCATTCATACAATAAGTGGACTGTGACTTTTGACAATTGGAGTCCTGGAAAGAGTATGCATACAGCTGGTTAATTCTGCAATAGTGTGAGAAAGAGTTGTTTAAAGAAGAAAAGAGGACTTCCTCCCTCCACCCTCCCACTCTCTGGAAAATACACACAGAGGAGTGTCACACAGTACAAGAGGTTTGTATTACACTGAAACTGTTGCTCAAAGAGGGACTTACACATAGGAACAAAATTTAAAAACAAACAAACCACCACCATTTATCACAGTTTATCCAGCCAGCGGTTTTCTTGATCCCTTTGGCTATTACTTGAGATATTTTTGCTTGGAATTTGTCGGTTGTTTTTTTTTTTTTCCTTTTTCCTGACAGCTCATTGATCTTGGTTGCATTTGGATTATCACAGTTTGCGAGAAACCATCTAGGCTACTTTCCTAGCTTATTCCCCCTTAGATGCTTCTTGGATGCTGTCCATTTAATATTTTGGGAAATCTGTCTGTCTGTCTCTGTCTGTCTCTCTCACAGCAGGGTATTTTAATCTCAGAGCGTATGTAGTGTGCCTCTGGAGAAAATGTTTCATAAACCCAAGCAAACAATGCCATTATCTTAAATTAAGACAGGCAGAGTTTCAAATTGATCCACCCGGAAGATGTAATCAAAACTTAAGAACTTGAATATAAATTCCACATTCCGGTTTCTTAGCTACATTTTCAGGAACAGAAAACTGGTAGATAAACTAGCAATTGAAAAAAAATATTATTTTCAATGTGATTTAGAAGTGCCTCTTAAGTCTATACATTCTACACATTGTATCAGCCACTCCCTCGACCCCAGCCCTATCAGAAAGCATTTCAAAGCCTATCTATGCACAGTATAACTGGTCAGATCTATTTTCTCCATCATTCAGTAGCTGGTAGTTAAGACCGTCATCTGTAACCACCTTGACAAGCACAGCAAAAATTCATACAAGTACAAAGGACATATCCTGAGCTCACGTGACCACCCTGTCTGCTGTAGCTAACAAGAGTCTTTGTGAGTCTTTAAAACATTCTTTACCTTCTTGGGGAAAAACTCAACTCCGTGGAGTCACAGAAGATTAAAATATGCCAGCAAATGCTTTTCTGGCAGGAGAATACCACTCAATCTTCAGCCGTGTCAGAGTGAGCATCACTAACCTGGCCAAGGAGGGACCAGACAGCAAATCACGATCCATTAGAAAGGAAAGCAGAACTCACCACTGGGTTTCAGACACGTTGATTGAAGTCAATAGTTACAGGAAAAGAAACGCCCGTGTTCCCAATTCTTTTTTTTTTTTTTTAATTAAAAAATTTTTTAAATTTTTTTTATTATTTTTTTAAAAAGATTTTATTTATTTATTTGACAGACAGAGATCACAAGCAGGCAGAGAGGCAGGCAGAGAGAGAGGAGGAAGCAGGCTCCCCGCTGAGCAGAGAGTCCGATGTAGGGCTCGATCCTAGGACCTGAGATCATGACCTGAGCCGAAGGCAGAGGCTTAACCCACTGAGCCATCCAGGCGCCCCTCTTTTTTTTTTTTTTTTTAAGATTTTATTTATTTATTTGTCAGAGAGTGTGCATGTAAGCAGGGTCCCTGCAAGAAGTTTGATGTAGGACATGATTTCAGGGCCCTGGGATCATGACCTGAGCTGAAGGCAGAAGCTTAACCGACTGAGCCACCCAGACATCCCCCATGTTCCCAATTTTGTCACTTTTCTGATAAGTTATTCCTTTGAAAAGTATAAAAACACTTAACTCCACTCTCTAAACTGAGGATTTATACCCTCAGTAAGAATATGGCAGCTTGTACTTTCTCTTCTCTCTTACAGCCTGTGCTGGAAAAGCAAGTGACTTCTGTGCTTTTTGATTTTTCAAGGCACTGTACCCTATGGAAAATAAGATGAGGAGAGGGTTGTAGGGAAGGGCCCAGGAGAGTAAGTTCAAGGAAATCTGTCCCTGGGAAAAGGAAGGATGGGAGTCTCCAACATGTTAAGTGCCCGAAGTATTCAGTTCTCAGAGGGCTGATTCGTTAGGGCTCCACCTGCAAGGACAAAAATCTCAAAAGAAGTGGCGTAGTAACTGTAGCAAATGGGACTTTATATCGAGTCCCAGGAAATCTATCCGGCTGATGGTGATGGTTCTCGTGTGTTAAAATTGGTATGTAACATGTGAGTCCTAGGGTAGGGTGGGTTTTGTGAGGCTACTACTTACAAGACTGTGTATTTCTTCCCATGCAGTAACACAGAGAAATAAGGAGTTTTCTTTAGAGGGATACTGAGGAGAAGGACAAAACCTCATTCCCTGAAAACACCATCTACATTGAAGAAGTTATAAGAACCAAAGCAAACACATCTATAGTTTGCTATTTATTGGACCCCTAAAGACAAAAATGGTGCCTATCCCTAGGGTAAGCACCAACAGTGAGCTTTGCAAATCCTGAGAGTCTAAGCCAAATAAAAGCCAGGATCTACTAGTTAAGAGTCCAGATATCAAGGGCCGTGAAACTGAGGAACCATCAATTAAACACAGTGGTACCTTGTCTCCAGGATGGCCACCATCAGTTCTTTCCTTCCTTGGATATAAGCACCGTTCTCCATTGAGAGCTGGTGTCTGTTGTTCTGCTCCCTTGAAACTGGGCTGGCTTGTGACTTTTTTGACCAAAAGTGACACAATGCCTTATCCCTAGATTTTAGGAGGATTGGAAACTTCTGCTTCTCTTTTCCTGGAACATTTCCCACCATGCTGTGAAGAAGCCCACCCCATGTGGAGAGGTCACATGGATTCAGATGTCCAGCCACCCCCACCTGTGCCATCCATCCCAGCCCAGGATCCATACACGTGCAAGAAGTCATCAAATGATTCTAAAACCTGCCACCTTTTGAGTCCAACCTCGGGGAAACCCAGGACAAGAACCACTCAGTTTGGTCTAGACAACCCACAGAAAGAACTATGGGAGATAGTAATACATTGTCGATTTAAGCTACCAAATTTTGAAAGGGTTGGTTATATAGCAAGAAACAACCAAAATACACCCTATAGATTTCTAATGCCAACATGCTATCATCTCCACTAGTAAATACAAATTCCAGAGGCAAGGCTGTGTTCGTCTTGCTTGTCCTGCATCAGTAGCAAGTAGCACAGTGCCTAGCACATAATAAGACCTGAGTTAAATTAATATTTAATGAACAATTTAAACAGCTATTTCTGTGCTAGTATGATAAAAGAGGGACTCATGGTCAACAAAGTATCTTAGACGAAACTAAATGTGACTTGGCTTAAGAGATAAAAGTCACAGCAAAGCACAAGGGAACATAAGGAGAGGGTAAAGGGAAGGCAGAGAATATTTATACATATGATTGTGCTGGATATTGTACTGGATGGCTGACGTCTGGTAGCTGATTTCCACAGTAACCTTACAGTATCAGTGTTATCATCTGTCTTTGATACAAGAGAACTCAGCCTTGTCTGGATAAAATCAGTTTTCCCAAGCTCAGATAGTTAAGAGAAGAGATTTGAACTCAGATTTACATAATTCTAAAGCCAGCCCTCTTTTCACTACGGTCTCCCAGGAGATTATAATAGAAATAATAAAGAAACAATTTGAAAGAGATGGAAAACCCATCCCTTGAATCTTACACAGGATCATATAGCTCCATTAATTGCTGCCAACATGCTGGAACCTGTTTCACCACATGAAGCTCAGACCAGTTACAGTTAATGCCCCATCCATGAGTACAAACTGGGAACCAAGGCCAGAGGAGGCTTAGTTTAAGAAAGCAGATGACCACGCACATATGTCATGTTAGCAATGAGGCTTAATCCTAGAATCATGACACCGAAGGGAAGATGGTAAGGGAAGAATAGTGCCCTCCTGGGAAGAATAGCAATCCAGATTTTGTAGGGGATTCCTATATTACCTACTTGAATATATGCCACTTCCCTAGAATGATTACAAATATTCCATATTTCATTTATTTCAGCAAGGAACTGGGATGGTGAGATGAACTCAGTACTTGAATGTCAACAAGTTGGTAGACGCTAGGGGGAGAGGGGAGATGGTAAATAACAAAGATTTTGGTGCCAGCCAGACTCAGAAGTGGAGAAGCGGTGTGCTATGAAGGAACAGCACTTTAAGAAGCTAAGCCCTTTAGTTTTGCTAACTTTATGAAAGGACATGAACTGACACTACGTATTTCCTATAGTGAAAAAAAACCCCATTGTTTATTCCTGTTGATCTAATCAAATGCACATTTTTAACTTTCAGAAGAAAAATAGTAGGAACCAATCAGAACTTAAACATAAAAATGATAGAGAAAGGTAGATATATTTCTTTTCAATTCAAAATATTAAGAAAAGGATTAAAAAATGAAATGATCACATTCTCTGGCCTCAGCTAGCCTTTCAGAGTCTCACAATTCTCTCATCTGCTATAAAACAGAATTTGAATGTTCCAGTAATTAACAGTTATCAAAGATAAAGTCGTTTACTCTAGCAGTGTTCATTGTCATCTTCACTTTTAGCCACTGAAACATTGTAGTTAGAGCCATCATAAGAGTGTGACTGAACCAGGACTGAACTAGGACTCTGTGGGTCTCAAGGATCATGTGTTTGCAGTGCAACTCAGTGGCCACTAGGTGGTAATATTGTTGACTGGGGTAGCCATGACAGGAGATCCATAAGGCATTCCATCTTTAATGGAATTATTTAAATACTTTCCATCAATAAGATGTAACTATAGAAATTACATTTACACTTTAAAAATATTTTAATGGTGAAAGAGTACAATCCTGTAGAAAACCATTGCTTTTGGTTTTTCGTTTTTCGTTTTAGTTTTTACTTTTAGAGGAGATGGACAAGATGAACGTGATCTTCCCTCTAGTACTTAAGACTTTTCTCTGGAATTAGTTATTATTTGCTGTATGAATTTGGAACTACAGCTATTCACACCACTGAGAGAGTAACACTTCTGTGATAGACTTTCTGAGCTCCCTTCTCTGAACCATCTGATAAGATGGTGATAAAATGAGAATGTAACAGTAGCAGCAGGTGCTGACAAATAGGGGGCCAGGCTCTGTGCTGAATGCTCCCCACACATTATCTCATTCAGTCCTGGGCTCCTACCAGCGCTGTCACAATACCTCTACAGCAAAACTGACTCAGCAGAAGAAACAGACCTGTATTATTTGAAAGAATGAAGAGATCTTTCCAGAGTCGTACAGTATCTGCAAAATCACGTATTATATGATATGTATTCTGCAAAACAGCTCCCAGAAGGCCGTATAGGTGTCAAGTTCTTCCAGCTTGAAGACGATACTAACTGAGTAATTCAAAGAGAAGTCATGTGATGGCAAATGCAATCCATCACTGATTAAAACCGTGCTGATAGTTGTCGCAAATCCAGAGAGGAAGTGGTGGCCATGCCAACAATTACATGAACCAATTTATCATGAAAACAACTATTATGCAAGAATGCAGGGCTCAAGACTGATTCCATAAAATACTTAACTACTTGTCACCACAATTCCTTCCAAAGCACAGATGACACTCGCTGGTGTTGCTGCTGGGGAAGGTAGAACGAGGACTTTCTAGTAGGAGTCCCTTGGGGGTATGCTACGGCAGGCCAGTCTGCTCTTTTCCTATTTTCCTCATTTAGATGGTGAGAGAAAATAGTTATTTCTGATTACCCACAACGGTCCTGGGACCCAGAGGAAAATAAGTGATTTTCCAAGTTATTAGTATGGCACAGTGCCAATAGTGGGACTGAGATCACACTGAACTTGAGTAAGTTACCGAAATCCTCACGGTTTCCTTATCCGGAAAGTCAGTAATAACAAAGTTAGCTTCAAAGAACTGCCGTGGGGATTAACTTGAAGCCTTGAGCTTCAACTGTTGAAGTCAAGAAGCATCCTCCCAGCTCCCTGTCTGAAATGAACACTTGAGGGAAACTTTCAACCAACTGGTGTTTCTCATAGCAGGCAGGGGTGGGATAATAATTATGCTCTAAAAATAACAGATTGTATCTATTAATGCCCAAAGGTCATAAGACACAGCAGTTTGGTCTCTTAAGTCTGGAGCTGTTGCAGCCGGCACACACGCACGCAGGCGCATGTCTGTCTAAATGGCTGCCGCTCTAGAGAAGACCCAGTAAGAGTTAGTAGTACTCATCCTACACTTCGCTGCAAACCAAACCACCAACCACCTTTCTCCCACTAATACATAGTTCCGAGACACTGCTTAAAAACAGCAGACAAAGCCTTTCTTTCAAAAATTACCGGTAAGGCTTAAAATAACATGCATCCTTAGGGGAGTTTCGATCCTGAAAATCACCTTAAGATAGAAATGAGTGAGAACTGGGACTACCCTGTGGATAGGTTTAGATGGTGGCCTCTGTGAGGGTAATCTGAAATGGAGATCCCTACACTCTCACTGTATGTTCAGGAAAGAGTTCATCGAAAGACCCAAGATATCTGTCTAATGGTGAGGTAAGAGGACCCAAATGTAATGGAGAACAGGACGATGGAAACAGAAGACAAAAGATGAGGGAAACGTCAAACGCCTCACATATCTGAGCAAAGAGATGCCTCTTCGTGGACATTGTAGTTAGAGCCATCATACGAGTGTGACTGAACCATGAGTGAAATGAGTGATGGCAATTTACATCCAGAACAAAGCACTTGAGGGACTTTAGTGTGTGTGTACATGTGTGTGTGTACAGGCATAGGGAGGACTCTACTGTCCAGAGTTGCGGTAGAAGGGCGTTGAGGAGACCCTTAGGAAAGAAAGCCAAGGAGAAGGAAAATACAAAAAAGACCTTCCTCAAATTTCCTTCTAGGTGGTCTAGTCCAGTCTTCAGTGGAGAGAAAGAGTCTGTGAATCACAGCATTTAATTTCTAATTCCTTGGAAATTGAATGTGAAGGGCTAGGTTCAGCAGGCTAAGGGACCCCAATTAGTACCACAGTGGGAAAACCTGAAAGGAGAAGCAGTCTTGAAAGAAAAAAAATGTAAGTGCAAAGTACCACAGAATGTTGTTTGTTTTAAGAAATTAGTTGTTTAATTTTTTGAAGAGGTACATATCGATTAAAAGATTTATGAAAAGTCTGTGTATCATTTCTGAACTCCATCCATCTATTTTCTGCCCACTCCATAATGAACCCATCTGGTCATTTTCAGGGGTAATATTCTAACTGTTTAACAACAGCCTTGGTACCAACTAAACGTTAAGACAGACAAACTGCATGGTTGATATGGTAAGAACCAGCTAAATATCAGCCCCAGATTAGTTTCCTATTTGTCCTCTGAGATTTTTGTCAAGTAGTGCCCATTTTTCTTCTTCTTCTTTACTTAAAATGACAATATGCCTACTTTTCTGGTCCTTATTTTCCACTTAAAACACACCTTAGAGATTCTTCCATGTCAATGCATAAAGACTTTACTCATTTTTTAAAGCAGATGCTTAGTATTCCATCGTATGCAAGTACCGTAACTTGACAATTTCCTTACTGATAATCATTGAGGTTGTCACCAATCTTGTGCTGCTACCAACAATGTCTCAGTAAGTAGCATGGTATAGGAATCACTTTGCATGTGTAACCATCTGAGGTTGTGCTTCTGACAAGTCAAAAGGCATGTACATATGTAACTAGTAGATACTGCTAAATAGATCTGCCCACGGATTTTAACAGTTTATACTTCCACAAACGATGGAGGACAGGGGTTTACCGCACCACAGCACCAACGGAGTTCATTATCAAACTTTTGTAATTTTGCCAATCTTATTAATGGAAAATGGAATTTCAATGGAATTTCTTTTGTACTTCTTTTATTTTGAGAATGGCATCTTCTCATGCATTTGAAGAGCAGTTTCTGTCACTATTCATATTATTTGCCTTTGTATTGAATGTTGGTCTTGTTTCGTAACAACATCTCGGAGCTCTTATATATTAGGTACACTGATCTTTTGTCTATGATATGAGTTGTGAATCTGATATAATAGACATCATATAGATATAATAGATATATAGATATAATAGATATAATGGATATAATAGCATCGAAAGAGATGATCATATGTGTTTTATTGCTATTAACAGTGATAAGTTATGTTAATAGACTTTCCAATGTCCTATCATCTTTTTTTTTTAAACTTTCTTTCTTTTTTTTTTTTAAGATTTTATTTATTTATTTGATAGACAAGTAGGCAGAGAGGCAGGCAGAGAGAGAGGGGAGGAGGCAGGCTCCCTGTTGAGCAGAGAGCCTGATGCGGGACTCGATCCCAGGACCCTGGGATCATGACCTGAGCCGAAGGCAGAGGCTTTAACCCACTGAGCCACCCAGGCACCCCGTCCTATCAGCTTTACATCTGGGAATAAACTCCCTTGATCATGAAGTATGCTGTTGCATTTAAAAATTTAAAACTAGAGTGAGATCGATCTATAGTTTTCTTTCTTTGGGGGGGGGTAGGTGGATATAATCTCTTCCAAGTATTTATATCAGTTTTATACCCACACAAAATTTAGACATTTTTCTTCTTCTTGCCAAATTTTCATTGGGGAGATAGGAAAAGAAAAAGAGAACTAGAATTTTTGGAGAGACAATTTATTAGGTGTTTGGCCAAAAAAGAAAAACTGAGTAAATTAAAGACATAAAGGGGGGGGTGAGTAGGGAGGAAAGAGAGAAAGGAATTGGAGAGAGGGAGAGAGATACTAACTTTGGGATTGGAGGGCGGAATTGTGCTCTTTGTAGACATTTCAGGGAAGGAAAAAACAACAACAAAGTAAACTGATTCAAACTAACCCTTTCAGAAAAGACTCTACTTAATAAATCTTTGATAAATTAGTAGCTCCGCTTTCCAAAGATTACTGCTGTTTTACTTCAGTCACCCCGAAATCACAACAGACTATCTTAATTCTTGACCATTTGTTGTTCTTTGGAGACAGCCCTGCTCGTCTTTTTTTCGAAAGTGAGGTGTCCCACAGACAGTGCACGTTCCCCTGGCTAGAGTTCTTCCTTCTGCAAGCTCTGTAAAGGATGTAAGAATTATTGTTTCTCACAAGTTATACTGTCCAGATCATTGGTCCTTCCTTTTCCCTGTAAGCCTGAATATGCTGGGGCTGAAGAGATTAGTCTACAGTTTAAGGTTCAGTTATGGACCTTGTCAAACTAACCCAAGTATTTATTAAGAAGGGATTATAGCACATTTGGGACATAGAAAGATATTTTGATGTCTAGGAGGTTTGATCACAGATGTGCATTATAGACCTAAAGTGCATCTCCCCAGATTCTGGTATGATTTACCAGTTTTGAAAGAATTTGAACAGGAAACTCACAGAAGGGGAAAAAATAGCCTCCAGGCATCTTGTAAGATTCAGGGTGTTTGTTCACTAACTGCACAAATAATTATTAACACTGAATATGGGCCAGGCCGAGTCTGCTTCCATTATGTCAGGATGAGAGAGTGAACGTGGGACCAGTCTCAGCGGTCATGGGTAGTCAGCTACTTAGGTAATCCTTTTTGCATTCGGTGTGGGGAAATTAGAGTTGCTGTTTTGCCTGTTTTTTAGTTTTGTAAATTTATCTATTTATTTTTTGGAAAAGTTTCTTGACGTAAAGAACATGTCAATCTCATCTGGTCAAAGAACCCTGGAGGATAGTGTAAGGAACTAGGACTAGTATGGCTCATTCAGATTCACTGGGATTTGGTTCCACTCGTGGATGCCTGCTAAAACTGATGCAGAAGGAGATGGGGCCAAGTGTGGGAGAGTTCTTGCTGGTCTTAGCGCCGGTTTAGGTTCCAGCCCTCCCTGCCAAAGCTATAAATACAAATGACCAATTTAACAGCATGCAAAGACCACCTACAAGATCTCTACCTGGGATCTAATCAGTTGCTCTGCGCCTTCTTTCAATTACAGGATCCCTGCCATGTTTATGGGGACTTTTAATGTGAGCATCACATTTTTGAAGGCCGTATCATTATGAGTATGTTTGATCTAAGGGTGGGAAAACATGAGCTCAAATAACGCCTGTACAAGGTTACTCTGAACTGAGCTGTAAATTGGAATCAACAAGAGCCTACTGTGGGAAAGAAAAACCACGCCAGGAGAAAGGCCCCGATACCATGGATTGTACCTCTGGAAGATGGAGGCATTAAAATTACTTTCTATTCTGTCCAGGAAATGAAATGAGTTAAGAACAAGTACCAGAGTTTGGTCAAGTCACACTTAAGGGCATTCTGAGAAGGGCAGGATGACACAAAGACAAACACATCATCTCCACTTGAGTGTGGCAACAGGATATGATTTACAAAAGAAAAATGAAACCGTCAGGATTGTTAGAAGAACTGAATTGCAGCTCATACAAAAATTAGCCGAACTGATGAATCCACTGAGTCACCATGCATGTGTGTGACTTCTCGGGAATAAAGAGCTCAATTGCTTAAGACTTTCTGAATGATAAGACTTCTAATAGAAAACTGGCTTTCCTGCCAAATACTCAAATATTACAAAAGAATGGAAGTATCTTTTCTCAATTAGGGTTATTATATTATGTCCTGTGCTTAGAAACTCTAGGACTACGGAAGTTCTCATTTGACACCCTTGTGGGCTTTCTCATTCATTCCTATGACTTGAACTTCTACCCTCTATGAGACTGTAGTCTCATTCAGGACTCTCCCATGAACCTAACGCCTCTACCAGAGTATCTTATTCGTATGTCAAATCAATGTGTTCAAAGTTTACTGCATTGCTTTCCATCCCAAATCTGGTTCTCCTTGTCAGTATCAAGCCAGTTCTCCAAGCAAGAAAAAGGGGGAGTGATCCTTTTCTCCTGTTTCTGTACTTCAATTGGGGTTATCTCGTCCTGTAACGCCTAAAAGCTTTATAAATATGTCCCTTCCTTGTTATTTTTCTGGGACTGCTTTTGCTCTTACCATCATTTGCCTGGACTACTATAGAATAAATTGATAGACGCTCTCCCTGCCTTTTACTATTCCAACTCTCCTTCATATTGCTCTTGGTTATAACGCATTTCTTAACAACACAAAGGAAAAGGATCCCATGCACCAAAACAAAACAAACTCAGTGTGACCGTGTCACTCCCATACATGGTACTTTTCAAAGGCTCCCTGTTGCCTACAAGGCAAAGTTCAGACTGTTTAGCAAGTCCTGTTGTGACTCTCCTCCCCTTTTTGGTCTTGTGTTCTTCCCATATGCCCCGTGATCTAGCCACGCCACGTCTCTTGCCATTTCCCAGATACTTCATGTCTTTCATCCCGAGATTTGCAGTGTTTTCCTCTGCCTACAATGCCCTTTATAACCTGTCGGCTGAAGATTCCTAGTCTTCAATTTCCTCGTCTGTACAACAGGGGGATCATAGTGCTGATTCCAGAGACTGTCACAAGGACTGAACAAGAAAGAAGATCTTCTCCCCACCGTATCTGCGGTACGGCAGCGTTCTGCAAATGTGAGTGATCGTCCACTGATCCGCAGTCACTGCCATCATTATCAGTATCTTGGCTTTTATCTATTTATTTTTTTGGGGGGGGGGTCAAATCTGAGCAAAAACATCTTTGTTCCAAGTCTTCCCCGACTTACCTGGAAGTGTTAGGCATTCCTCCTCCCTCATTCTATACACCTCATTATGGTACTGTATTACATCAACTTCAAACTTGATGGAATGTTCAGATCTTAGCACCTGCTTTGGGTGGTACCTCTTATCATTTATGACACATTGTGGTTTAACTGCCAGCAATTTTTCTTTCTTAGGAGCCCTTGTCATAATGATGTTTCTTAAAATGAACGGCATATTTAGACGAGATCCTATACTTAAAACTGTATAACTGTTGTATTATACCGCACATTTATGGTGGGAGGGAAACTTGTCCTTCAGTGAAACATCCACATAGAAAAGGTGCTACTGCTTAGAACACTACAGCAGCCATTTGCACGCGCTGCGACATGGCAGAGCTCCACCTGTTGCGCCACAGGGGAGCAGCTGGATGAAGTAGTGCGCTGTCATCTCCTTCAGTTAAGCACCCACCCCCACCTGTGAGCCCAACAATGGCCAGGACCAGAGCAAAAGTGGGGAGGGCTAGCTCCGGAAACTGCATTCCAATAACTGAGGCTTCAAGCTGAGCAAGAATGAGAAGAGGGGAGTGAAGGAATGAGAAGAGAAAGGCCAAGAGACCATGTGTCTAGACAAGTATTGACCCAAAGAAATATATTATGAACCACATACATCATTTTAAATTTTCTAGTAGCCATGCTTAAAAACTATAAGAGGTAAATTAAGATTAATAATAATATCTTATTTTAAAACCCAGTATATTCAAAATATCATTTTCCTGTGTAATCAATATGAAAAATCAGCTCAACATCTTCATGTGGCTAGTGCCTGCCATTTGTATTGGACAGTACAATTCTAGACTGATTTTGGCCAACTGATTTTTGACCAATAAGATGACAGTGATGGGCTATTTCAACAGTGGTTCTTTTCACCACACGATATTAGGAATATTTAATATTCTATCGGTATTACATTTTATTTTTGTATTTTAAAATTCTGTACAAATGGTAGCTTTCATTTAAATTCTTTCTGAGCTTTGCTTCAGCTGTTCGTGATTTCAGGTTATTTCTAAAGTCCTCCCCGACTTCCTTTCACGGCATTGGTTCAGGGAGAACGGACTCCTTTATTCAGTTGGAGATCTTTCCTCAGTAAGACTATTCGTGAGAGAGGAACAAGGAGTGCCTGAGGTACAGCAGGCTCTTGGAATAACACTTTTTTTAGTTTAAGTTGGCTCCATGCCCAATGTGGGGCTTGAACTCACAACCCTGAGAGTAAGAGTCATGCTCTACCACCTGAGCCAGCCAGGCGCCCCTGAATAAACATCTTTGAAGACACATTGATGGTGACCTAAGCTGGACAGCAAAGGTTCTCAACCTGGGCTGCACACTGAAATCACCTGGGGAATAAATCAATAATGCTAAAGCCTGGTCCCACCCCCAGAGATGCTGATGGGAGGTCTGCAGTTCAGCCTGGGTATCAAAATATTTTAAAAACTTTCCCCCGGGTGATTCTAGTCTACAGATAGGGTTGAGAATCACTGGTGTGGGGTTTTCCTAGAACATCTTACTGGCCACACACACAGAAAGGCCTTGCCTTTCTGACATATGGTCCAGTTTGCCTCCACTCAATTTCCTCTGTCAGAACAGACTAGTTAGTTTCTTGAGAAACCTCACAGAGAAGAAGCAAACACATAACCCCAAACAGTGATTTGCAAATTCCTTTTCTAAGGCACTGAAGATTTTCAAGGGTCTAAATCTGTTCGTACTTTCTCTTTCTCCAACAACAACAAAAATTAAGATTTGCAATAGAAGTTTTAAGCTGCTAGCTGGTTCCAAGAGAAAGGAGGATAAGGCCGTTATAGTATATAGGCCAGTAACACCTACATATATGTAGTGTAGAATTTTCCAGACGTAGAATAATAACAAGAATAAAAACAGAATCTAAGTACATATGAGCTTCATTTCAAGTTAATTCTACATAGGCCCAAAGCAGAAATGATTAATTCGGGGGTCAGCAAAAGGAAATCCTTCATGCTTTTTCTTCAGGCCATTTCGGTTACATTCACATGGCATAACCCTACAACAATGCATCTACTTCAACAAATCACATATAAAACAAACCTAACCTTAGTCACATAACACACAAGGGATAGAATCACTGCTCTTAGGATGGCAGTTTGTTGGATGACACTGCTTCCATCATCTATGAGGTTCAGCAGTGGCCAAGAGAGAACTCCCGACTTCCGCCTCAACACAAACAAGCGCTCGTCAAGGAGGAGGAAACAATGATCTCTGTGCCAAACAACAGCTAGAACAGAGTTCCTCTGATTCATGGACTGGGAATCTTCCTGCCAATTCCCAAGGTGGTTTGGCCATAGTTTATGGATTCATCCTCTTTAAATGGTCTTTTGTGGATGATCTGGTATCACGCGGCCTTATTAATAAATAGAAAGAGCATGTTGGTACTTCCCCAAAGGTTCCAACACGTTTTTCCTCTGACTTTCTAGCAAAGACATAAGCTCCCTCTAACTACCCCATGCTTTTTTTTATTGATATAATTGACGTATAACATATTAGTTTCAGGTGTACAACATGATCACTTATGTATATATTGCAAAATGATCATCACAGTAAGTGTAGTTAACATCCAACACCATGCATAGTTGCAACATAGTTTTCTTGTGATGAGGACTTTTAAGATCTACTCTCTTAGCAACTTTCAAATATACAATACAGTATTATTAATGACAGTCACCATGCTGGACGATACATTCCCACGACTTACTTATTTTATAACTACAAGTTTGTGCCGCATACTTATTTTTGTTTCACAGAGTAAAGTGGATTGAGAAATCCGAATAGGGAATAACCAACAGGCATTAAACTTCCACGGTCACTAACAGAGATCAACCAAAGTTCCCTATTCTTGCCAAAATCATGGAGGAAGAAAACAACTTCATAAGATTTCTAATAAGCGTGTCAATGGGCTAAGTAAGTGGTCTCTTGCATCTACCAACCCCAAAAGGCTAACGAGTGCCAAATGACGGGATGTGTGACATTCCCCTGGCCCCAATTTTCCATTTGGAAAAGGAATAAAAAAACACGATGCAAGTTTCCAAGATGCTACACTGTAAACCAGGGTTGGGATCACCATCCACCTGCTCAGGCTGACCGTAAACCTGAAAGGCATGACTGTATCAGTTCTGAACCTATTCGTGTGCCAGGTAACATGTACTGAGAATCCCCCGGGGCTCCATGAAGAGACAGAGTAAAAGTCTTCCCTTAAAAGATTTATAAGAACTAGAGTAATGTTAAAGGATTTGACATATTAAGAAGGATTTGAAAGGTGATATGGAAATAGCGGGACAATTCTATCTACACTGAGTACACAACCATGGTGGGAAGGTGGACTGGTGGAATCAGCAGAGCTGCTGGTGGTCAGCAGGGTTGAAAGCGGTTGTGCGCCTCAGGGAAAGATCCAAGTTTCGTGTATGTGCCGCTGACGCCGTCCCCTACCTTTCTGGAAGAACTCTTCTAGCTTGTCCTTGAAGGGCTGGAGGTACTCCTTTGGTGACTCCTTGCATACCACGATCATCTGTTTCTCACTGGCTGTGAAGGGAAGTTTGGAATTAGATTTGCTTAAGAACACGTATTTGTTGAGCTGCTGCTTTGTGCTACGCTCTGCAGGATTAATTGTGCAAAATCCTTATCGGTCATGATTTATCTTAATTCCAGGGGAAAAAAACAAAAACAGACACAACACATACAAACATACACACAAACATAGTGAGTTCACTCCACACCTCTCTTCAGGAACAAAGAAACGCACCACCTTCAACTTTCCTTTCAGAGATGCAGAGAAAGCTCTGACTTGGGACAGGAAAAGTATTATGCTTTTGGTCTCTCCAAAATTAAGGGAGGAAAAAACTACCGAATTCCCGGGGAATTAAAGGCCCTGATCCTCTTCAGATCCATACTCCAGAAACAGAGCTTGAAATAGATTTTGCAGCAATTCCCAGGCATCCGAATTGCCTAGAGCCACCCACATGCCAGGAGGAGGGCCAAGCCCAGTCCAGGGAAGCCCTCATCCTGCTTTCCATTCTCCCGCCCTTCCCATTAACACTCCCCTAGCACATGTGAAATCGTTTTCCATGTGATTTACTTCAGAGAGAATTTACAAACACATTGATAATTTCTCAGATGTAATATGTAACTTAGAATACAGTGCTTTTTTGACAACCACGCCCACCTCAAATCAGACAGTTCTGATTTGGTGATATGGAAACCACCCTAACCCACAGTTCCCCATCACAGTGGAAATGGCTAGAAATGCCATTTACGGAGATGGGGAAGAGTGGCAAGTGTGATCTTTTTACTGGGGAGATAAGATCAAGGGTGAACTCTAAGGCTTGTTAAGTTTTGTTTGGTCTGTGTGAATTACAAGGCAAAATCGTTCCCTAAAAGCAAAGTAGAGAAGATACAAGATGAGATAAAATTATGAGTGGGTGCTCTTTACTAATTAAATTCAAACTCCAGGCCCTTTATGTCACAGTACCATTTCTACCTTTCAGCTCTATTTCCCACATAAATTTGACCAACTAAACCAAAATTCTGCCACTTTTCTAAATGACGTCAGCCAACATTCCCACTTCCACATCTGCGATCGTGTGGTTCTCTGCCCAATCTGCTCATATCACATATATACCTACACCGCATTTGACAAAGTTCCACTCATCCTAAAAACCCTCTCTGACATGCTGCCAGCACCACGAAGTCCTTCTGTTTCCAAAGTTTTTGTAGCCTTTAAATTTCTCTAGTACCTGCTGTATGGTATTTATGCTTTACCTTTAATCATTTTCATTTGTGTATTCATATTAATCCCTGTGAAGCCATCATGCAAGTTTTATTAACTTGTCCCCAGACTTCTCTAGAGAGTTCCATGCACATCCGGCCAAAGTGTATGATTTCCTCATCTTAACTACGTTCTTTTTTTTTTTTTTTTAAGATTTTATTTATTTGACTGACAGATCACAAGTAGGCAGAGAGGCAGGCAGAGAGGGGCGGGGGAAGCAGGCTCCCTGCTGAGCAGAGAGCCCGCTGTGGGGCTTGATCCCAGGACCCTGGGATTATGACCTGAGCCAAGGCAGAAGCTTTAACCCACTGAGCCACCCAGGTGCCCCTCTTAGCTACATTCTTATGCGAAGGAAGGTTAAAAAAAATTTAGCAATGTTGACCTAAACTGAGAGTGGGCTTTCCAGGAGTGCAGTGTGACCTCCTCATCTTTCCCCTCCTTCCTCCCTTTCTAGGAGAGGTACAAGGGTCCCAGTCTCCACTCTGAAACAATGTGATTGTCCTAAGCTCATTTGAAAGCGTTCAGTGTTTTCGAAAGACCTCCAAAACATCTACTTCTTAATGGCGCAAGGCACAAGCAAAGTAGCCAAGATGATCTTCCAGATTGGGTCGTTCTGAGGGTAGGCCTAGAAGCAGGAGATTGGTCAAAAAACCTTTGGAAGATGTCTGCTTTCAAGAATTGGCATTTTTTTCCATGAACTTTCACAGACACATGAACCTTCCTGATGATATCCAGCTATGATTCTGAGAACACAGGTAGCCAGTTTAAAACAAAGCAGAAATTTCTTACAATATGAATTGGGAGAATCTTTAAATCCTTTAACAAGCCCCCTATTACATTCAAATTCCAACAGTTCCACTTACAGAGAACTATTTTGCATAAACACAAATAATATATGGTGAGGCCTGCCTGTACTTCGGTAAGAGGACATAACTGAACCCATTACAGTGATTTCTTGGAGGTCGCTTCTCCCTAGCCAAAGCAAAGCCAAAGGCAGATCTTGTTTTCCCAATAACAAAAGCAAAACCTTCACTTTTACCTGAATTAAAAAGTTGATCATTGTGGCTCTCCCTTTGTCCTGGCTGTGGTGACAGAGCCCGCGGGGTGCATCAAATAGCTCAGATTTTATTGAGGCCCTAAGGTGGTATGGTAAAGGGCTTGTGCTTGGATCAAGAGTCCTACCGGGCTCAAGTGGACTGTGGCTTGTCTCTTTCATCTGCAAGATGGAGACCCCCTGACTGATAGGAAATCAGAATTAAGTGAGATGACACACATAAAATGGTTTGCGCGATGCCTGACACTGGCAAGGGGCCTCATAAAGATTATCTGTTATTTTTATGATTTAGTAAAATTGGTCAGGAAACACACCCCAATCAGAATGGCAAGGGAGTCATGGCTGAGAACCAGTGCATGCACCGTATTTATAGAAAAGAGCCCCCCCAGCCCCGGCAAATCTCCTGTTTAGAATACAGGGATAATGATTTCTGTTCCCCTGCTGAAGTTGTACCGCCTACCGTTAGGATTCTTTGAAGAAACTCTGAGAAAGATGAATGAAGGATGAAGCAAGAGCCCTGGGCGGCTAAGCCTCGCTGTTCTGAAATCAGGACCTGAAGCCAGCACGCACCGCAGCATCTCCCCTGCTGGGCTAGGAGGTCCTCTCTGCACCCTGACAAGCCCAGCCTCCCACGTGGCCAGTTAGAATGAAACTTCTCTCTGGGATCAGAGCAGATGGCTGCCCTCTGACCAACCCACCAGATGGTCTCCACACAGTCGAAAGTTCCAGTGGACAGGCAACTCACCCGCTCCCACTTATTCACGCGGCAAATCTGAGAGGCTTTCTGGCAGACCAATGGGAGACCTGAAAACTAATCACTATGACACCGGAGACCCGAAGTGCACAAAGGAGAAAGGTCACTGGCAAATCCAGAACCGTTTTTTATTGTCCAACCCGAGGGCGTGTATTCAATGTCACCAGACCACCAAGGCTGCCTTGCATGCAGGCTGTGCCAGGAGTTCCAGTGTTGAAAGCCAAAGTCACCCAACATTCGCTTTCTCGTTACCTACTACATTTTTGGCAGAATTAAAAATATATTGATCCCTGAAGTTGGCTACTAAACGGTCATTGTGAGAGATACATTAAATATGGACAACCAAAACATAATGGAATAATGGACACCAGATTTGAGAGAGTTATTTTAACTCACTGAAAAGTTGAGGGCTTGTGAAGCATTTTAGTGAAAGATAAGGCCTTGTGTGTTTTAACATTTCAGGTATTAGACTGTTACGGCCATAGGTGGTTGTCTGCTTTTTTTGTTTTTGACCTCTATGAACAAGGAATAAAGTTTGTTGGAGCCACTGAATGAGCACGGTTAGGTTACAAGGATAAAGAGGCAAGGCCCAGATAGAATTAATCAAAACCTAAGACATGTTGAATTGCTCAAATGTACATGGGCAGTTTTTCGAACATGGAACGTTTCTCTCTCTGAGTTGAAGGACCTGTGGGCTTAGTGGAGCCAGGATACATTTTTAGAGGAAAGGAGAGATTCATTTGGACTCTGCTTTTTCAGTCTGGAATTCTCTCTTCTCTGCTTACCTAATTCTTACCTCGCCCCTTCTGTGGTTCTGTGCAAGTTTTACCTCTCCCTCAGTTTTACGAGATGCCCATCTTTCCAAAAGCCCCAAACTTCAAGGATCATGATAGAGGATTTTTGTAACAACATACAGAACTGTGACTGAGCAGATTTTTAAGATTATCAGTGGCGTTTTCGTGAGAGATACCAATCAGAGTCAGATACGAAGGGCATAGAATGTTGGGTTGAGGAGTTTATCCTCAAGGAATTCACTCAACAAATAACAAATAACAAATCAATTCACCAATCCCTGTGTGTGCCAACTGTGTGCCACAATTTGTACTTGGTAGTGAGGACATATCAGTGACAAAAAACAGACTAAAATCCCTGCCCTCAAACATCGTAGTGAATAGGTCAGCAACAGCAGTTAGTTAATGGGGAAGGCACATAGCAATTTCTCTTTCTAGTAATTTGAACTGCATGCAAACAATATGAATCATTACCTTCCATATTAACATACTGTACTCTAGGGTCTCTTTTTAGTAATACTAGGACAGTACAGTGTCCTTTCTAGTGTTTTCCATGTGAAACACACACGTGCATGCACGTACACACACATACGCAGACAGAGATTTTAGTTTTCTACTCCAAAACACGCTTTTACCAAAAGAAACTAAAGAGGGGTGCCTGGGTGGCTTGGTGCATTGAGCCTCTGCCTTCGGCTCGGGTTGTGGTCTTGGGGTCCTGGGATCGAGCCCCGCATCAGGGGGGTCTCTGCTCAGTGGGGAGCCTGCTTCACCTTCTCTCTCTGCCTGCCTCTCTGCCTACCTGTGATTTCTGTCAAAAAAAAAAAAACTTAAAAAAAAAAGAAACTAAACACAAAATTCAGGGATCAAAAGTACAATATTAGCACAATAAACCTACACAGTTCTTTTTCATGGTATTGGCCTTGAACTGAATGGCTAGGGAATTATATTAAATCCAATGCATTAAAATAGTAAAATAAAAACAGCTTTTGGCCAGCTATAATTCAGGGATTTCTATGGAAGGGGAAAATTATACATAAAGTGAGTAAAATATTAAGAATTTTTAAACTTTGGTTAGTAAAGGTAGGCAGAAAAGAGAGTGTACTATTTTACGGTTATTTTCCATAGCTTTTTTAAAAAAGGCTACACAAAGGAAGACTTCATGTTGATTTAAGTCAAACACAAATGATAAAAGATTGAAATTTTTAAAATGCCTATCTCAAGTTCCTGAGCTCTGACGCTAAATATTGGGGATGGGGAGACATTTTAAGGCTTAGTGTGGTGAGTGGTATCAGAAGAAAATCCTGGGGTGGGGGATATAGAAAATCTACTCTAGAAGAGACTTGATTATATTCCCTAGGGGACATCTAGACACATTCTGTTAAAGAGCCCCCCCACCTTGAAAGCCAGATTTCTGGGCTTGAATCAGACCACTGTACATAAATGACCCTGGTGTGGACAACCTATATGTATGTAATCAAAGGTGTTTTCATTCTTTGCCCTTCGTTTAGGAATTCAACTGGTATAATTATTATGTCTAAATCATTCCTCATAGTGACTGTATTCATCCACAGGAAAAAATCTGTATCCAGAGTGGCCAAAAATTTGGCTGGGCAATGGGGTATTAGGAGTGAAACCACAGGCCTTACATACCTGGTACCTGGGACAGAATGTTACCGCAGAATAATGTAGCCGACACACACCAGTGCTGCTTTGCGTCCCTACATAGGGTTTATGCCTCCAAAGCCGATTAGAACATTATGCTGAGTGAAGGAAGCCCATCACAAAAACTGCATATTATATAATTCCATTTATATGAAATGACCAGAATAAGCCAATCAAGAGAGACTGAAAGTAGATGATGGTTGCCTAGGGCTCAGGGAAGAAAGGATGGAGAAATTGAGGAGGTGATGATGTTTCTTTTTGGGGTAATGAAAATGTTCTAAAATTGTCTGTGGTGATGGTAGCATGACTCTGTGAACACACCAAAAATCTTTCAATTGTACATTTTAAATGGCTGAATTATGTGGAATGTGATTATATCTCAATAAAGTCATTTTTTTAAAAAAGCTAATTAGAAATTCTTGAGTCCTTTTTTTTTTTTAAAGATTTTATTTATTTATTTGACAGACAGAGATCACAAGTAGGCAGAGAGGCAGACAGAGAGAGGGGAAGGGAAGCAGGCTCCCCGCTGAGCAGAGAGCCCGATGTGGGGCTCGATCCCAGGACCCTGAGATCATGACCTGAGCCGAAGGCAGAGGCTCTAACCCACTGAGCCACCCAGGCGCCCGAAATTCTTGAGTCCTTAACTGGAACTGTAATGAGCAATTAAGTGAAGAATGTCCTTCTTGTGCTATTTTTGCAGGGTAAAGTGTTTTTTCAACTCACAGATGTGACTGTGCCTTCAACAGTAATCTTTATTAACCATGGATCTGAAGTGGGAAATGAGTTTCAAATACCCCTGTACTTGAGAAATCAAACACATTCGTCTTCAAAAGGTACCAATAAATGTTATCAAAGTAAAAGACCCATTAATAAATAATTAGACTTCAGATAAATACTAGCAAGACACTTAAATAATTTGTTAACTTTTAAAGAGATTCCAAACAAGAGCTTTGGTATTTTCTTAATGGTATAATGCTTAACGTTTATGAGTATATCTATGATATCTACATGCATTATCAACAAACAATACTTCAGAACATCATCTTCCTTGGAGTACTCTTAATCTAAAGATACACTTGTTCAAAATATTTTTTAAAGGGGGGGGGGCGCCTGGGTTAAAGCCTCTGCCTTCAGCTCAGGTCATGATCCCGGGGTCCTGGGAGCAAGCCTCGCATCAGGCTCTCTGCTCAGCGGGGAGCCTGCTACCCTCTCTCTCTCTGCTTGCTTCTGTCTACTTGTGATCTCTGTCAAATAAATAAACAAAATCTTAAAAAAAAAATAAAGATACATTTTTTCTTCGTTTTCCATACCCTTTATTGACTGGGAAAGTTATTAAATACCTATCAGTTTCTTGATATGTAAAATTTCACGAGGAGTAAATGAAAAGTACACGAAAAGCCCTTTGTGTATTGAGCAGTAAAATGCTATCTGCAATATTCTTTACCTGTTTGAAATATTCAAACACTGCTAAGCCCAGCTAGATAGCACATTGTACATGGCTTTCCTCTTTTGATTTCCAGTAACAAGGGAACCCTACCAACCACCCCACAGACTCTTTGAATTATGTTGACATTCCTGATATTATGTGTTTAGTAAACAAATCATTATGTTATAAATACCATAATCCCTTTCACAGCCAAACCATCTTTTAAGAATTGCTTAGGCTCACTTTTTCTATTTCTCACTGTGTACTTCCAGACCCATTGAAATTCACCTTACCCCTATGATGAAACTGAGAAAATGCTCTCATGTCACCAAGGAACCCATCTTACCCATTCTGCCTCCCCCCACCCTTTCTAATCTCGTCTTGGCTCACTGCCCAGCAGGATTCCACTCCGTTGAACCCTTGGTCTTCCCGAAATACTTTGTCCCCTAGCTCTGTGCCCCCACCCTTGGCTTCCTCCCACCTCTGACCACCCTCTCTCTTTTGCAGCCTCATCCTTCTGTACTCAACCATTCCATGAGAAAGTTCTTTACCATTTCTTTTCTTGTTATGCTATGTTCTCTACTTCGAGAAAATCTCATGTAGCTAAACACTGCAGTAACCATCACTAGGACTGTGACTCCCAAGGTGACAAGTCTAGAACACGGTTTCACCTCCAAAAGAGCTTTTGAATCTGTCACTCCCCACCAGGCTGCCTTAGTATCTTCTTACCTGGTTCTTCCCACATCTACCCTTGCCTCCTTTGATTTGCTCCTCACAGTGAAGTCAGTGATCTTTATAAAGCATACATCTGATCATATCAATCCCCTGCTTAAACCTGCCAGTGGCTTCCATTACTCCTACAGATTGGCCCTTCCCAGGCCCTGTATGGCCTGCCTCCCTCTACTGTTCTGGCCACACTCTGTGCTCTAGCCACATGGTCCTCTCCCAGTTCTTCCAAATATGATCAGTTCCCTCCCACCACCAGTGTTTTCCTTTGCCAGTGACATTCTCCTCTACTGCTAGTAACCAGGCCTAGGTAGTGGTTAGTCATTGCTTTGATCTCGGCTCAAAGGTCACCTCATCACTATTTCTTTTCAACCCTCTACTCCATACTAAGGAGGTCTTCTCTGTTACAGTCTTGTAGCACTGTATACTTCTCCTTTGTAACTTTCATGATTGGCCATCTCTCTTGTTAGGCGGAAGGAGGGTACTTTGTATACTGTTCTATCCCCAGCATCTACTATAATGTCTAGCCCATAGAAGATACTCAGCAACCATTTGCTAAATAATGAATACATTACCAAATGAGTAGAGGGAGGTCTTACACAATATACCTGCAGTACAGATCTTAATGCCTTGATAGCGTTTGGCTCTCGTATCACACACACATACACAGACATGTATATAAACACAGATACATCAAAAATCTCTATCTTTATGTGTATATGTCTAACTGAGGTAGGTAGATGTAGGGGCTGGAGAAAACACAAGTAGACTAGATATCATGCCATTTTCATTCACATTCATTCATTCAGATATGAGATACCAGTTTTTTTTTTTTCAATCTCAAAAGCTAACTTCAGAATTCTTAGACAGGAAATAGTCATTACTGGAAACAAATATCTTTGATTCATTCTTGGGGCCAAGCACCTCACCATCCCCAGATGAGGGCTTGGGTGGGTGTTATCTGAGAATCTGGCTTCAGGGAAATGAGATGCTGTCTTTAATAAGAGAGAAAGAAGAGTTTGGGTCTCTTTCAGAAGGCAAGATGGAAACAGAGAAGGATAGCAAGAGAGGAATAAAGGAATTGGTGACATCTGGTCTCATAGTTTCATAGTTTCATTATGGTGACATAGTTTCAGTAAAGACTCCTGAACTCACAGTGCTTGCTGTGAGCATGGGCTGTGAATGCTGAAGAAGGGACTGAATTTTACACTGAGTTTAGACCACACACAGAGCAAAGACCCCTTACAAGGAGGTAGAGGTTCCCCCATGAACCCCTCCGGTCCTCTTTCTGTCAAATCTTACAGATAGGTTTGTTTTTCCACAGAGATGGGATTTTGGAGTAAATTGTTCTTAGATCACAGGAGACAGGGTGGTTTCCAGCCCTACTACGCATATACACAAATTACACAAATATTCATGCCTTCAAAATATTGAGTATCTATACTAGGGCACTATGTGAAATGTTGAGGGGCAAACCCATTTAACCAGAACTATTGGTCATCTCTCCTCCAAAAATTTTCATAAGAATCTAGAAACAGAGACAGACAAGGAAACCTACAAATTGTAGTATAGCCCAGTGTCATGGGACTCGGGGTAGGGGTTTCCAACTCAGATCCGGGTTGGGAGGTGGTGGCCAGGGAAAGTTCTCCGAAATAGTTAAGTTATGAGTTCAGCTGCAAAGGTCAGGAGGAGTTAGCCAGTCAGCCAAGGAGAATGAAGGAAGAGGGAAGTAGTTTCAGAAAGAGGAAATATGATGAGTAAAAGTAAAGCATGATAGGAATGCATAGGTCTCCTGAGATAAGTTAAGTGGCAATAGATAGTATTGATTGGCCCTCAGGGACACAGGGCTGTTCTCCTTCTCAGATCTTCAGTGTCCTGTGGCTAGATTTTGATTCAAAGGAACTGGATTCAAGGAACTGGAACCACCCGGATTGGGGGAAAGGAAGTCACGAAGTGCCAGAGAAGTAGGAGGCTTGTCATTTTAAATACAGCGGTCAGGAAAAGTCTCACTGTGAGGATATTTGGCTAGAGACTTGACCAGAGTAAGGGCGAGAGCCGTGAGTAAATCTGAGGGAAATCAGGAGTGTTATTTAGGACATGTTAAGTCTGCGATGTCCATTAGGTACTCACATTATATATAAAAGCCTGCAGTTTAGGCTGCATGGTTGGGATAGAAGAATGTAGCCAGAGAAGGGGTTGCAGGACAAACCCTGGGGCACACAGGCAGTGGAGGAGAGGTGAGCAGCTGGACAGAAAAGTAGGGGTGTGGAGTCACATGATCTCAGAGGATCCCAGCATTGCAAGAAAAAAAAGGGCTGTCAGCTCTGTGCAGTGCTGTTGAAAAGTCAAGAAGACAGAGACGTGACCACTGATTATAGAAACATGGAGGACTCTGGTCTTCTAAAAAGCAGTTTTAGCATTAGAAGGATAGAAAGAGGAAGCCAAGTTGGGGAGGGGTGAAGTGAATAGAGACAGATTCCATAGTCACTTGTTTAAGAAGTGAAGCTAGAAAAAGAATAGCAATGAAGAAAATCTTTCCATCCAGGAGGATATTATCTAGAGCTACTCTGATCAAGAGTGGGTGCCCCTTTCCCCAGAGGAATGTTGTGTAAAAAGAAACCCACCAGGAAGCTTGAGCCCAGGGGAATCCCATGATGCTGATTCACTTCACAGAGGGAGGCTGCCCAAGATCAAATTCACCTTAATGTCCCATGATCATGAGTATTCTCCATGAAAAAATTTAAGCAGAAGTGACAGGGCCAAGTGAGGACATGCCAACGTGCTTTAGGACTTTTGGAAAGCCTTTGCGAAGCTGGGCCACTGACCACAGTCTTTGCACGAAATTGTCTAAAGCACTATTCAAAAGTCCCTCCTGTCAAACATCACAGCTGAGTCAGAATTTGCACTGTGATGATGATGTGGTTATAGACGCAGCCTTGGTCTGTGAGACATTAGTACGAAAAATATTCATTAATCACCTACTCATAAGTAGGCCTAAATATAGACGGATTGGGCATGACTTGATTTATAGGGTGTTACGCGATCCACCCTTTTATTTAAAAATATCCCTTCCCATGGTTTGCATGACAATCATCACCACCAGAAGTTTTGCCTCGAACTGAAGATGCTACCTCCAGAGGATCTTTTCAGACATGAATATATATTAGTTAAAAAAAGGAAACACTATCAAGGAAGAATTCATTACCACCTTAGTATAAATTTATTTCTCAGACTCGACTGAAAAAGCTAGGGATTTTAAGCAATAGACGGGGGAAAGTTGTGTTTTATGGAAGAAAAAGGCATATTCAGCAAGGTTCTGATCTTAGTTAGACAGTATGGTTGGGAAGCCTTAGGCAGGCAGCCACAAACACAAAGTTCCCAAGGATCGGAAGGACAAGGGGACTCATCTTGGGGAGGAGAGCAGCAAGTCCCTTCTAAAATGTTTTAGGAAGCTAACACACACACACAGAAAGAAAGGTGAAAAATATTTACACCCCCTCCCCCCCAAAAGTAGGAAAAGAATCCTTCCGGACACCATGACCAAGAACAGTCACCATTTAATACTTGGGTCCCTTTTTTAAGTGTCTTGGCCTCTGTATCACACACTCCTGTCCATAATTTTACAAGGACTGGTTTTATATATTATTTTTATACACTTTTATTTGATACAGAAATTTATGTGCCATTGTTCTTCCTATTAAAGATATCACACATACTTTCTCATATTATTTCACAGAATTCACAAGCATTGAGTTTAATACCCATATCGAATTTCATTGAGTGGATGTACCCTAGTTTATCTATTAGTGCCCTTGCAGCGGAACAGTAAAGTCCCTCCTACCTTATTCTTGTAATCACTCAGGCTTTAAGTCACATCTGTGCCCATAAAAACTTACTCCGTTTAAGACTGCTTCTTTAGGGTAGATTTGAGAAGTGGAATTACGGCTCAAACAGGAAAAATGTTGTTAGGGTTCTTGATACATAATGGCACCAAACTGCTTTTGGTACAACACAGATTATACCAAAATGGGAAAGATGAAGGAGAGAAATTTTTGAAAATAAAATTGTGCCTTCTGTACCACTTTGCAGAGGTAAGCCACAATCGTGCCTATCATTGTAATACAGTGGCCGTGGTCCCTGCATTTGAAGCAATTACACTCTAGAATGGGAAACACTGAGATGACCATCCATGCTTTGAGGGAGTTTACTCAAAGGTGACAATAACTGGTGACATACAAACCCTGATACAAAATAATCTGGGATTTTTTTAAAAAGATTTTATTTATTTATTTGACAGAGATCACAAGAGGCAGAGAGGCAGGCAGAGAGAGAAGGGGAAGCAGGCTCCCCGCTGAGCAGAGAGCCCGATGCGGGGCTCGATCCCAGGATACCGGGATCATGACCTGAGCTGAAGGCAGAGGCTTTAACCCACTGAGCCACCCAGGTGCCCCTAAAATAATCTGGGATTAACCACAACATGAGGTGAGGTTTGGGACCTGTGCACGAAAGCAGCCTTTTGGATAAGCCCTCTGTGCGCCATTTAATTTGAATGTAAATTGCACTATTGCCAACACCATTGGAATTATCTGAATGGCGGCGGCGGAGAGTCTTCAGGCCTTTTTACATTAAACACTCAGACTTCTGAGATATACATTTATATAATTATAAACACATTATTTTAAGAGGCTCAGACCTGTGAAGCAACAATATCAAATGGTCTGGACACATGACTAAAATCCAAGCCATTTGTGGAGGGGAGAGAGAACCTGCATTTTCGGACAACCAATGGAGTATTGCAGTAAGGAGTGTCTTTTGTGAAAATTAAGAGGTCGCTGGTAGAATCAGAGCAAAGCTCCACTGGTAGTGTGCCTCATTCTCACAGAAATTATATTTGTGGTCAAGCAATACATCCTGCTCGTTGCTCAAACTGGTTTCCCCGTAGAAATGCTTAAATAAAAAAAAAGAAAGAAAACAAAAAACAAAACAAAACAAAACAAAACTCCTCTGGAGCCAATTGCTTATCACATGGTATTTTTTACTAAAATTAAGTGACAGATTCTCTCATACATATAAGTCTTGAAGGCAACAGGCCTGCCTCTTTCAGATTCATCTTAGGACTATTTCCTTCCAGCAAGGCAATCTCGGGCTACAAAGAGACCAGTGATTAAGATACATGAGCCCCATTAGCTGAAAGCAACCTGTTTCCACATGGCTCTACCAGGACTGCTGTAAGCTTCGGCAATGTCTCTGACCCCCAGGCCTACGTTCCCTTCTCGGCCTCTATGGGTTAGTCACATTAACCATAATTTTCTGCTCTGCGGAGTGTTTACATCTAGATAAGCCATGAAGAAATTAAAAAAAAAAAAAACCAAGAAAAGAAAAAAAGATGGAAAGGCATAAGGAGAAGAGAGTAAAGGATGGAAAGTTATTTTAAAATACACAGCATAAACCGGCGGTTGGATTCCGGTATCTATTCCTGGCTACAGGAATCACTGGCAAAACACGAAGCTGGCAACAACCCCTAATCAGTTTGCCACTGTTTTCAGATTTAATGCAATATTTGGCTCAGACGTTTAAAAAAAATCCCCTATTCCAGCTAAAATATTTACACAGTCCTATGTGTCTCACTTAATGCCTGTTAAGCAATCATCTTTTAAAACTCCGCAGACACTTGTAAATCTGTCGGGAGAACTGCGGCCTATAAACAAGCCTTCATATAAAGAGGGCTGCACTGTCAGTTTGCTGGGAGTTGGGATTTCTTCAGATTGTTTGAAAATAAAGTTGAGAATCAGAAATAGTTTAGAGTGGGTAACAGAGTGGCCGATCGACTGGCTGGCGGGATGCTGTCAGTGGTATTAACGGGAAGCCACCAGACACTGACCTCAGCTATTTAAAGTCCTGCTCTCCTGTAAACCTGTCATTGATCCTACCTCTTTGTTGAATTATGGCACAGGGAAAGTGACTGGTCCTGCAGCCCCGGTAGTCTGCATCCCAGGGTCTGGCGGGTTAGAGAAGGTGAGCTGGTGAGGTCTGCAAAGGGAGGCTGTTTCTTGGTTATGTGGGTACATTGGAGTGTGTCAGGAAGGATGGGGACTCTTAGAGGAAAAGGGGAGATTCTGGGCAGGGCTGAAATGGGGGCCCAAAGGAGACAGCAGAAAGCCTGAGGAAAAAGCAGTATCCCCTGGGAGAGGCTAGGCATAACAGATTCCTAAAGGCCTATTAAAACTCCCTAAAGTCTTCAGCCCCCATGTCAATGAGCCCACGTCTTCAGCCCTGATGTCATGGAAAGGCAAGGGAGGCCTACGTGAAGCCCCCTCCTGCTGGCCTGGGGAGCCCCAGGAACTTGTCCAGGTCTTCCAGATGAGTCAGGTGCTTGTGACAAGACTGTGTTCAATTGTTTAATTATTCCTATTAGATTAGCTGCCTTTTTAGTTTTACTCCATGTCACTGACTTCAACACGCCATTGACTGTGATTCACAATTAACTTTATAATAGCTCCAAGGAGGAAAAAGAATATATTAAAGGTATATGCCAGTTTAACAATAAGCCCCAGCTTAAATCACTCAGTTTGTGGGGGAGGTGGTTAGGGAGAAGAGGAGTCCTGGAATGAGAAAACAAATGAGGTATTTGTAGCTCGGAGGTCTCGGGCCTTGAACAGGAGGTGGCAAAGATTCGTTGGTTCTCTTTATGGTATCACAATCAGGAAGGGCTTTACAAATGTTTTTGTGAGTCTACAGGACAGCTGGAGGGCAAGTTCTGCTCACCTTCTCCACCCCTGTCAGATAGCAAGTTTTAATCAGTGTTTCGAGGGACTGATTGCTGTGCTCGAGAGAAGAGAAATCAGAAGACTAAGTAGGAATACATTTCTCCTCCAGAAAATGAGGGTAACACTTGCTCTTAAAATGTGTTTATAAATGACTTGATATTTCAGTAAGTTTATTTAAAATTAGCAGCTAACTCAGGGCTTTGAATAAATATTTGCTAAACAAATGAACTGATTGAAAAGGTCAAACAAGGCCCTCCTCATATTTTGGAGGGTTTGGGGTTTTTTTTTGTTTTTTGTTTTTTTCAAATACCTGGAAATTTGACAGTGTTTTTAAAGTTCATCAAAATAGTCAAGAAAAATGTTGTAAAAAAAAAACAAAACACAAGTCAAATTAGCAGTTTTAGTGCATCAGCCATTATAGATTTTCCCTGGGCTTTCCTCCTTCTGTAAGTTTTGGCACCAGGGAAGTCACTGGTTTAATGGTGCCTGGTTGTCTACGCGGAGTTGGACATACTGCTTTTTATCTCTGTACCCAATAATTCTTTGAAAATTAGATCAAGTTCTCGATGTGTATGATTGATAACAAATGGCCCTTAATGGCCGAAGGTGTCTTGGACCCTTGTCTGCTTTATGTGTCTCATTTTATTCAAGAGCACAGTCAAGAATTCTATGAGCTCAGTCCCACTACTATCCCTTTTGTTAGCTAAGGATGAGGAAAATTTCACAGACACTGTGGCTATGTGAGAATCTGAACCCAGGGCTGTCAGACCCGCTGGCCTTATGCTATCCAGCCTCCCACCCCAACAACCTACAGGGAAGTTCCAGAAACAACGTGAAGTACCCATGAATGTTAAGGAACAAGGCAATAAAAGCTGAAAATCACCCAGTACTACCAGTGGGGACTCCTTCAGTTTAAATGGAGAAACAGAAGGCCATGGGAGGTCAGCTGAAGTTTATGTTATTAAGTGGCACAGAAGAAACTCAGAGCTGGGCTGCGGACTCCCAGGTCACTGATCTCCCCATGGGTACCTAAAGAGCAGAGTCACAGTCCATGACCTCTCTCCATTCTTAGACCTGCACCAAGGCCAAGAAATCTGGGAAGAAATCTGGAAGAGATAAGGACCTTGGCAAAAACTCCAGTCCCCTTTGCTGGGGCTGAAGAGGTCTCCCTCCAACCTCACTCATTTTGCTGTCTGACAGGAAGAGAATCCATTTGTGGACTGTGAATCTTCCACAGGGTCCAAGATACACAATTTACTTGGGCAGAAAAATATTTTGATATTCACAAAACCACCCACAAATCTCTTTCTGTGAAGAAATGTTTTGACCTGACACAAGTTTATGGTTAACGCAGCATCAGCTCTGGCTTGGTAATCAGAAGACCCAGGCTCCATGCTGGCCATTCTGCTTCCGGTCTTGGATACCCATCTTCTCTGCTATATTGGCCTGTCCCAGTGGCTTCAAAGAGTGAAGCTACGTACACAGGTGGGGTATTACCATGATAACTACACCAATATCTTTTTCTTTTTCTTCAAATGGGAATGTGAAAGGCACTTCATTAATGGACTTGCCAAATCAATGCTACTTTCTATTCCTCCTGCCCGATTCCCAGAGCACACGGAAAGCTTGTAGGTGAAAGGTCACTCTCTGGCTTTACTGAGCAATTCTCCCTACCATTTAGTAGAATCTTGATCAAGACCAGTTGTGTTTTTTCCAAACCTATTTATGGAAGTTGTCCTTTTTATTGAATTACACAGTTGAAAAAAAATTTTTTTTAAGATTTCATTTTTCAGTAATCTCTACACCCAATGTGAGGCTTGAACTGAGAACCTCCAGATCAAGAATTGCATTGCTCCCTTGACTGAGCCAGCCGGGCGCCCTTGTAATTATGTGATTTAATTGTTTGAGGGTACTCTGTCACAATGTGAGTGTGAAAAAGCATTATTTCTGCAAATGTAAGTGGAAGCTGCTGAAAAATTGCTGTCAACTGTAGCTGCGAGAGAACAGTGGAGATGAGGGAGACATGGCAACTCAGTGCCCTGCGGTACTTGGGTTTGGGACCCGGAACAGAAAGTGGACATTAGTGGGAAAAAACTGGTGAAATCCAAAGAGATATTAGAATTTAGTTAATTGAAATGTATCAGGGCCAGTTTCGTAGTTTTGATGGATACATCACAACAAAAAGTGGTTAACATAATAATTAATGCTCGGGAAACTGGATAAGGGCTCTATGAGCATTCTATACTATTCCTGCAAATTTTCTGAACCTAAGTTGGTTCCAAATTAAAAATAAAAAGTTCATTCTTAAAAAGGTGTGGGAATGATGCTATATTTAGCTGGTTTTAAATTAAAGATTAAAGGATCCAAGTATCATTTTCTAGGATTCTTGAATTGGGCCAACTTTTTTCATGAACCAACCACATTGGGTAAGAGTTCTACTCCATAATGATAACTTCTGGGTGGTATCAATGCCAGGATTTTTTTTTTTTTAAGATTTTATTTATTTATTTGTCAGAGAGAGTGAGCACAGGCAGACAGAGAGGCAGGCAGAGGCAGAGGGAGAAGCAGGCTCCCTGCTGAGCAAGGAGCCCGATGTGGGACTCGATCCCAGGACCCTGGGATCACGACCTGAGCCGAAGGCAGCCGCTTAACCAACTGAGCCACCCAGGCGTCCCAATGCCAGGATTTTTGAGGCATGAGTTAATTCAAGAGCAGATCCTTGAGAGCCATTTAGAAAGGGAATACCCGAGATCCAAACCTGAAACAATTTTACAGTTGACTTTATATCCTATATTCTATCAATGGCCAGAATTCCAGGGATTCTTAGCTGTTCAAGTAACAAAGCCTAGGGGAGAAACCAGTAACTCATACTGAATGAGGAGAACTGTAGAAGGCACTGAAATAGCACAGTAATAATCGTCTTAGAAATTAGAGTTGAAATTTGTTTGCAAAATCATCTAGCACAGGAGTACTGGGTGGCTCAGTTGTTTAAGCATCTGCCTTTGGCTCAGGTAATGATCCTGGGATTGAGCCCTGTGCCAGGGTCTCTGCTCGGGGGGGGGCCTCCTTCTCCCTTTCCTTTCCTCTCTCTGCTGCTCCCTCTGCTTGTACTCTCTTTCTCTGTCAAATAAATAAATAAAATCTTAAAAAAAATTATTTAGTACATACCCCCTCCCTAGTAGCACTTACCCTACCCTTAGTTATTTACTGTAACACAATCTTCCAATCAGAAGAGGGGAAGGGACCCACTACCTCTTACAGCCATGAGTTCTCCCTCATTCATCCACTCAGCTCTGCGGCAGGTACTGATGGACACGGGAGGTATAAACACTAAAAAGGTCATTAGATCTATACCCACGTGGGGGGGCACCTGGGCGGCTCAGTGGGTTAAGCCTCTGCCTTTGGCTTAGGTCATGATCCCAGGGTCCTGGGATCGAGCCCCACATCGGGCTCTCTGCTCAGCGAGGAGCCTGCTTCCCTCTCTCTCTCTGCCTGCTCTCTGCCTACTTGTGATCCGTCTCTCTGTCAAATATATAAATAAAATCTTAAAAAAGAAAAAAAGAGATCTCTACCTACATGGAGTAGGGGCCAAGGGTGGGTGTGGGGGTAACATTTACAATCAAATAAAAAACAATACCGCTATCAAAATGGGGAGTCCTAATGCAGAATCACTATTCACTATAGCCTGGGTGAACAGAGAAGGCCCAAGGCATGGGAATATCTAAAATAAGGACATTCTGGGCTGAGGGACTAGCCGTTGCAAGGGTCCCAAAGCAGAAACAAGTGTATTGGGTTGGAACATACAGGCTTGTGAGCCTGGGGTTTCGTGGCCAGGACTGGGTGGGCGTGGCATGAAATGAGATAGCAAAAGTAGAAGTGGTCACACCGTGGAGAAACGTGGAAGGTGCGGTGATGGGTTTTGAGGTTGGGTTTTATTCTAAGAGCTATGAGCACAAAACAAAGTGTCCTGACTTGTCTAATGAGCAGAGACTGGAGTAAAGGGAAGGCAGGTGCGGAAGCAGGGGCCCCAGTGAGAGAAGGGGTTGGTCTGGACTAGAAACTTGCCATGGATACGGACAGCATTGAATGGATGCAAGGGCTGTCTTGGAGAAAGAATCAACAGGATTTACTCTTGGACTAGATATCAGAAATGAGGGCATAAAGGGAATCGGGGGAAAATATTATACATTGTGCTGACTGTTTTGTTTTGTTAGAGATTTTATTTGTGAGAGAGAGAGAGCGAGAACATGGGGGTGGAGGGGACTGGAGGAGGGCAGAGGGAAAGGGTGGAGGGAGACGGAAGGGGGAGGCAGGGGGCAGAGGAAGAGGGACAAGCAGATTCCCCGCCAAGCAGGCAGCCCAACCAGGAACTCCACTGGGGGCTCGATCCCAGGACCCAGAGATCATTACCTAAGCTTAAGGCAGATGCTTAACTGACTGAGCCCCCCAGGCACCCAGCATTTTGCTGATATTCTGTGAAGGGATCTCCTTCATATAGCCCCAGCCCCTCCTCTCAAACTATCAGGAAGGCAGACAGTGATACCTGCCTTTCTACACAAGGACACAGAGATGTGGCGGGATGACATGACAAGCCAAGGATCACAGGGCTTGTGGAGCAAGGATCTGAACTCAGGGCTTGTGACTCGAGACTGTTCCATGACAGTAGCTTTTACTTCAGTGTTTTATGTTTCTTGTCAGAGAAAAGAGAAACAAAATAAATTCTATTAACTGTGTTGATTTATAAATAAAGGGTAGAAGCAGAGGGAGAGCTGAGAGGAGGACCCTGGCGGGACATAAGTCATTCTTCCCACCTAGAGATGTCACAACTGTAGCTTCAAAGGAAAACAGAAATTTCTTTTCCATTAATTAAACGAATGAATCAGGTTTCAGTTTCCGTCTCCTCTCCCCTTTCTGTCCGACTTGTCTTTGAAGGCATTCCGTTTGGGAAATGGGTGACCTTTACCCACCACGCTGCACTTAATTGAATGCTTTGCATCAGAAGTCACCACACTGATCAACATTTTACACCCACCGCCTTCCTGAAGTACTTACCCCAGTCCCTTGCGTCTGTTTTGTTGAAATCGCTTTACAAAAATAAATCATATCAAAGTTTTTCTTTTATTATTTCTAAAAGTTTGCTTGCAAAACTAAATATTTTTAACACCATGGCAACATGGTCGGGACTCTGGCTAACGCATCCAGCCCCCCTCCAGAGTCCAGGTTTAGCAAATCTCCTGCCTCAGACAAATGGGCTGCGAAGGAGGAAAGAGCTAATAAATTAGGCATGGTCAATAATCATTCAAGTCATGTCTTCTGGAGCTTCCTTAAAGGTGATAAATGAGCCACACAGTCCTAATGGCTGATGCTTCTCCCCCACCCCCCTTCTTGGGCACACCAAGACGCATTGAGCAAACTGAGAATTGCATGGCTTCTGAATGAGTTTAAAGAAAACCTCCCACACTTCCTGAAGGACTTTCTCAGACATCTGCTCCTCTGACCCTTCCAGGATCCCAGAGTGGGGCAAGCCAGGATGATCAGCTGCAGTGTTTCGGCTGAGGCTCACAGAGCTTACGAGACCCGTCAAGAGTTGCAATGGTTTCTCCCATGGTAAGTAAGACACAGAATTAAACCTTCAAACTCCATCTCCCGAATCCCAAGCTAGGACTACTTTCCATACACCAGCGTTTCCCCCGGAGAACTTACAAATGCTTTGATGTGTTGTTGTGGCATATTTAATAAAGTTACACCTGTGCCGATTCAAGGAACCCGTGTATTCTATGTGCTCCAGGAAAAGCAGTTCCCTACTTCCATCCACAAATTTCACCCAGTTCTTCCTCCCCGGAGACAGCCACTTGTGCCAATTGGTCCCAATTAGCTCAGTGCTTAATTGCACGTCTCTAACAAGCTTCTACCGGCACTCTTCACTTTTTTTTTCCTTCTGCAGTATAGATGATGTAGTTCCCTTCCCTTCCTTGCCACCCACCACACACGAGCCCCCTCCCAGTAGAGCACACCATGGTTTGACAACACTAGCTTTCTGCATGAACACCAGTATGATTTTGCAAAAACCAGCTCCCAGTCCCAGCTGATTCATAAATTCTAATGTGCCTTTCCTAAACATTCTCCTCAAACTCTCTCACTCTCACCCTTGTAATATATATATTTTTTCTAATTTCCTGTTTTCTATGTGCTTATCACTAAATGAACTCCAAACTTGTAGATAGTCATGGAACTCTTGTCAGAACATTCAGGATACATCAGATACATGAACTGCATATCCCTCAGGGATCTTCTCCATGATTCTTTTGAGCTAATCCAATCTGGACTGTTTGCTCTCTGGGCCTGGCTATCATCCTAGGCTGTCTGCGCTGGAGTATCTCTTCACCTCCCTTCTCCACTGGATCTGTAATTACCCGTCCCCTTTGTCTTCTCATTTCATGAAAAAGCACATTCTCTAGTAGCATCCTGAAGATGGTTGCATGGAAGATAAGTTTTTTGATAACTTACATGTTTAAGAACACTTTTCATTTGCCTTCAAATTTGATTGATAATTTGGTGAATATAAAATTCTGGATTGCGAATACTTTTTCTTTAGAATTCTAATCCATGTCTAGCTTCTAGTGCTGCTATTGAAAACCCAGAAGCCATTCTGCTTCCTGATTCTGGTTAATTTGTTCCCACATCTCGTCCCTCTACCCCATCTCCTTCTAGAAGCATATAAACTTTTCTTTTCACCCTGAGTATTCTGAAATGCTCTAACAATGGTATGGATCTATTTTATTCCACTGTGCTGGAATCTCTTTGGTCCCTTTACTTATTTTTTAAAAGATTTTATTTATTTGAGAGAGAGCGGCATGAATGGGGAGAGGAGGGGGAGGAGAGGCAGAGAGGAGACTCCCTACTAAGCAGGGAGCCCAATATGGGGATCAATCCCAGGACCCCAAGATCATAACCTGAGCCAAAGGCAGTCACTTAACTGACTTGAATCACTCAGGTACAGTTAGAAAACTGTGTCTATCATTTTGAGAAATTTTCTTGAATGATTTCATTGATTTATCAACATATGACTATGTATGAATGTTTATGTGTGTATATATATGAATTTACATATGAATTTGTGGTATGTGTGAATCGTGTGGTAAAAGTCAGATCGCTTCTCACCTTTCTCCACTCCTGGATTAGAATTCCACCGTGTTGTTTGGTGGATTCATTTACTACTTGTCCATCTATTTCTTAAGCTTCTGAAATTTTGCAGTTCTATTTTTCTCTTTCATTCTGTGTTCTTGACTTTATGCTTTAAAAGAATTATCTTTACTATCTTTAAAATAGTTTTCAGGAGGAACTGAAATCCTACCTGAGTGTTCAATCCAAACAAGTGTTCAATGGACCATCTTTCTCAGATGTCCTCCAAAAGTCTTTGGAAGTCTTCTTTCTCCCCTCACCACAGCCATCCTGCTTATGGACCACACTCAGTGAGTAATTAAAAAAAAAAATCATGGGTGCCTGGGTGGCTCAGTCATTTGGGTGTCTGAGTCTTGATTTTGGCTCAGGTCATGACCTCAGGGTTGTGAGACGGAGCCCCATGTCAAGTTCTGCACTGGGCATGGAGCCTGCTTAAGATTCTCACTCTGCCTCTCTCCACTGTCCCCCTCTCCTTTCCCTATCTTAAAAAAAAAAAAAAATTTAAAACAAACCCAAACAAACAAACAAACAAAAAACCACACACAAAAAAGGCAAAAACAAAAAAGAACATTCATTCTCATGGTGAGATCTAGTTTTTGTCTTATTTTTTCTCCTTCCGTCTTAAAGAACACTTATACTCTTGCGAAGAGAGAGCTACTTCATACAAATCATTTATTCTGCACTGTCAGGGTTAGTCCAGACACAGAAGCAACAGTCTGCTCTGCTGTGTGACTTGACAGGTCCTGGAAAGTTCCATTAGTTTCTCATCTACACCAGAACCACATTACATGTAATTTCTGCAAATGAAGAGATAACAAAGGCATCAAACACATGTGGGGTGTCTTGGGTGGCCATTGCTATTTATCTGACTACCTACATCAGACCACGGTGCTTACCTTCTGAGTCATAAAGGAATAGAACGTGGTCTAGGCAATTTTCAGAGAAAGACTGAGACAGAGAGAGTGTGTCAGAGCTTCTTTAAGTCATCTTCTTTGATTCCTGAGATAAGCTCAGTAGGCAATTACTTTTCTAAAATTCTGTTTTGGGCTCAGTAAGACTAACTGACTTAGTGTGCCAAAGGCCCTCCTTTCATTCAAGCAGTGGACAGATAACGTAGATTCCTGATGGAGGAGAAGCCAACATGCTTGTGAGAAATACGGAAGTCAGAGAGGATGGTGGTGACTGAAACTTGCACTAGAGAACTGGACAGTGGCGTCGGGACAGGATCCTTCCAATGTCCCCAGTAATGCAAACACCAGTTATTAGCATTTCTCCTTAACTTTTCACAGCCAAATCTTGATTAACTACAGTAGTAAGAAGAGGAAAGGACACTCCACACCACCCCAAATCCAAAGGTGAAAAATAAAAAGCCTCGGTCAAGGGCAAGAGAAAGGGCAGTTCTGCTGATTAGCCCTCCTGCCATCTCTTACTGCATTACTGGGGACGCCAGCTCTCCTGCAGGCAGCTTCCCTTCTTGATGCCATCGGTGCTCCAGGTCTCAAACCCAGCCTCACACACCTCAACTTCCAGCACCGCACAAATACTAGCACATCGACGTATTTACCCCAAGAGCTAATTTGTTCATTATACTAAGTGAGCTAGAAGAGGGCTGTTTCCACCTCGCAGGAGAAACAATAGGTAGTCTATTGCTTACCATGTAGTTTCAAACAGGAAAGGTTTTCCAGCATGTAAATAATATAGCTGATTCACTGATGGTTAGAAAGAATATATTCACTTTAAAAGAAGAAGCTATGGCTAATCCTTAACCTTACTAATCTACCTACCTATAACTGAGAGTTGACGATAACTTACATTTTTAAATCTCGTTTTAATCGTAAAAATGTCATGGATTTATCCAAACCGCTAAATGATTGCTACCTCAGGCTCTGCCCAGGGCCATGAGAGACTACCAGGTAAAAACATTCTCATTGCCTGCTTTTATGTGTAGAAGTGTGTGGTTCCCTCCCCAAGGCCTCTTTTGGCTGATTATACTGGTATTGACAGTGTGACTCTTTTTTTTTTTTTTTAAAGATTTTATTTATTTATTTGACAGACAGAGATCACAAGTAGGCAGGGAGGCAGGCAGAGAGAGGGAAGCAGCCTTCTCGCTGAGCAGAGAGCCCGATGCGGGGCTCGATCCCAGGACCCTGGGATCATGACTTGAGCCAAAAGCAGAGGCTTTAACCCACTGAGCCACCCAGGTGCCCCGACAGTATGACTCTTAAATACATGCATATTAATTTTGGGGTGGGCCTTTAACAGGATTGGAGCTAAATGAAAGAATTTGATCTACTTTCTAAGTCTGGAAGACATACTGACTCTAGGTAGAGCAATCGACAAACAGCAACAAATGTCTACAACAAAAAGCCCCTCTCTTTCTTGAACTGTTACTTTCATGTCTGTATGAATTAATTTTCTCCTGTAATTTATATTTTGAGGTAAAATGTTCAGTTCCTAGTGTTGTACAAAACAGAGGTTCATCGAGATGGCTCTGAGCGAATTTGGCCACTCCATCAGAATAAGGACATCGGGATTAAAAATGCCTAAAGAGGGGCGCCTGGGTGGCTCAGTGGGTTAAGCCGCTGCCTTCGGCTCAGGTCATGATCCCAGGGTCCTGGGATCGAGTCCCGCATCGGGCTCTCTGCTCAGCAGGGAGCCTGCTTCCCTCTCTCTCTCTGCCTGCCTCTCTGTCTACTGTGATCTCTCTCTGTCAAATAAATAAATAAAATCTTTAAAAAAAAAAAAATAAAAAATAAAAAAAAAAAATAAAAATGCCTAAAGATGTGACAGATGTACTTTAATGTAAAGTTAGTTATGGGATACTACTACGATTCAAACTCAGAATGAAGATTTTTAACTGTTACTGAATGCCTGGAATATGCATTTCACAAAGCATCTCATTTAGAGAAAGCTTAAAAAAAAAGTTAACATTGTAGGATAAATATTTGTAGGATAAACATTTATTGAGTGATAACAGATATCAAAACGTCAACAGAGGCTCTTGCTTTTCCTAAACTGCTGTATTGCCAAATATTTCCAAGTGGTTCAAAAGAAAGGACATGTTCAAATACATATTCTTAAATATTTAGAGAAAAGGACATCATGAGAACTATCTTAAAATACACACACATACACACACACTTGCATCTCAGCCAACATTCTCAAACCAAGTTTGCATATCTTACACCGAAGGCTAACTACCAATTGCATGTTCCCAATTTATTTATGGGATGTCAGGGCTAATAAAGCATCATTTTCAAAGCAAGAGTAAGTATATAGCTAGTTGATGAAATAGCCTACTTTTAATAACAGTGGCTACTGAGTAACTACCATTAGCTAATGGAGAGATTTCGTTTTTTTCTTCAACTCTTCCAAATATGCTGACTTCCCAACAGCTATCTGAAGAGTTCCTGTCTCATTTTCCAGCAACCAAAAATTAATTCAGCTTTCCTACTTCCATAGCCACAGTGGAGTTTTTATAATAAAATACTACCAGAGGATCATATCAAATCAATATGGATTTGGGGTTGGGGATGACAGGGTAATTTTGGATGACACTAAGGTTATTCATTTTAGCTTCCAGGCATCAAGACATTGGATGCCTGGTGGCATCAGATGCCTGGCCCATTTGAATTGTTTCCATGGAGAACAGATTCGGGGGGACAGGGTAGCCAGGATAACAGAGAGCAATACCAAAGGGCATAGGTCGAAACTGTGCACCGCAGCTCCTCCTCTTGTTACCCTATAGCGACCATTGAACCAACAATGGTTTTCTTTATATTAAAAATATGATAGGGGCGCCTGGGTGGCTCAGAGGGTTAAGCCTCTGCCTTCGGCTCAGGTCATGATCTCAGGGTCTTGGGATCGAGCCCCACATCGGGCTCTCTGCTCAGCAGGGATCCTGCTTCCTCCCTCTCTCTCTGCCTGCCTCTCTGCCTACTTGTGATCTCTGTCTGTCAAATAAATAAATAAAATCTTAAAAAAAATGATATTAATTCCAACACCCCTTCTTAAACTTATCTTGCAGACTGTGTGTTCTGCAACACATTACTAAGTAGTCAGTGAAATAATACTAAAGGAAAACCAGTGTTTTAGGTTTTAAGTTGAGACATGCTTTGAACAGGGTAGAACCATTTTGGGTTTTGTTTGTTTGTTTTCACCTCAGAACTTTCCAGAGCCTTTAAATAAGCTCAGGTGCACCGTGCATCTCTGGGACATGACTCTGGTTGAGAGCAGCTCTAGGTTTATTTGGCGATAGGCTCCTTGTCAGAGAGCACCAATTCACATCTCATGCCGTAGTGGGATGCGCCCCTACTTGAGAAATTGTACATCTTATGGACCTCAGCAATGGTGTGTGTGTGTGTGTGTCTCCCTAGTGTAACTGGCATCAGGAAGGATACAATGCACAGTACCTTTGTTCTTATTGCCACTCTAACAAATCATCTCAGACTTAAGTGGCTTCGAACACCACGAAGGTATTACCTCATAGTTCTGTGGGTTAGAAGTCTAACGTGGGTCTGCTGGGCTGAGATCAAGGTGTATTGACAGGGCTGTGTTCCCTGCTGGGGGCTCCAGGGGAAAATCTGCTCCTTGCCTTTTCCAGTTTTAGAGGTTCCCCGCATTCTCTGGTTCACTGCCCGCTTCCTCCTTCTGCAAAGCCCACAACATCGCAGCTCCCTGATTGTTCTGCTGTACTATCTCCCGCTGGCCATGGACAAGGAAAATTCTCAGTTTTTAAAGATTCATTTTAAAGATCCATGTGATTAGATTAGACCCGCTTGGATAGTCCAAGATAATCTCCCCATCTCTATATTGGCAAAGTTCCCTTTTGCCGTGTAAGGTAATAGATTTCAGGGATTAGGGTCTGGACATTTTTGGGAGCCATTATTTTGCCTACCACATATGGGTTGGTAAAAATACCTTGAAGGTTCTGGCCAGCAAACAAGGTCAATGAATAAGAAAGAGAACAACTCTTCCTGTCATTTGTTTTTTTTCCTAATTATTACTTATCACGGTATCAGGGGAGTTAAAATTATTATCTCACTAAGGGATATAGAACAGTAAACAAAATACGGAATATGTTCCCAAGCATCATGAATATGTTTCTGTCTCCACAAGATAGAGAAGAGAGCACAAGTGGGAATCAGATTCTCCATAAACTCATCCAGCAGCCTCTCAGTGACCTGGGGCTGAATTCGACAAGGTGTGCATTTTCCAGGAAAAAGTATGTATCCCTAATCAGCTTTGCTCAAGTTTTCTTTACTAACAGACCGTGCACTCATTACCTCCTCTGACACAGGCATTGTAATTGTTCCATTTAACCCTCTTTATGGTTTTATTACCTGACAAGACCTTGCTTCCACCAAACCGGTAAAGAGTACATTATCTGATACCAAAACCCATCATCTGATACCATCTTAACCCAACACAACAACTTTGCTCACTTTCATGTGTCTACGTGACTCTTCACGTTTATGACCCATCTCTCCCTTATGTCTTCCCTTCCCCATCTCCAGCCTGAAGTAAATTCTTCTCTTATCTCCCTCTGATCCGAGGGTCTACACGTATGGCTCTAAGGGTGTGTATGTGTGTGTGTGTGCGCACGCGCACGTGTCTGTGCACGCACATGTGCATATGTGTGCACTCGGGAACTCTCTTTCTGTCCCTGGTACCTTCATGAGGATTTATGCCTTGCCTTTATGCCTTGAACACCTAACTTTCTGTTTTGGAGGTATGGAGGTATGGAGAGCTCTGGGTCACAGGCAGGATGCATCCCAAGTGCATACCTTAAGAGTCCTACTTAGCATCAAAATGTGGCTAGGTCATCACCTGGAACTTTGCAAATTATGTGAGCACTAGAACTTCAGTTTCCTCCTCTTGTGAGAGATTGATATCTGCTTCAGAGGGTCATTGCAAAGATTAAAAGAGATGATGATATAAAACATCTGATAGATAATAGTTGCATTGGATGAACTATAGCTGATACTATTATCATCAATGACCTGCTCTGTTTGCCTACATAAAAGTGCCCTGCAAAGTTCTTGTTTCTACGAAAGATGCTCGCCGGCCACGTCCGCATGTATCAGTGACATTCGCACAACCAACAAACTCTGGTTTAATTCACACTCTGTTGCTAAGGTGTGGTTCAGACCAGTTTTCTTCTCAAGGGCTGTGCCTGCCTGGAGAAAGGGGGCCTGAGACGTCTTGAAATTTGCTAATCACATCTGGTTTAGCTTTAGACATTTTCTGGGGTTTTGCCAGCAGCCATGACATTTTAATGGCTACAATAAACCTCAAAGCCTCATCAAATCTTTGCTGTATGTGTGAAAATTATGTCCTCTTCAATTAAACATTCAATCTAGGCTCACACCAAGGCCTTATGGAAAAGGACGTGGAACCTGAATGGGAAGCGAGATGAAACGGACCGCCACGACTCTGGCCATCTTGCCAGATGGCATTTAGAAGAAAAAGAAATTCATTAGAGAACCAACGGTCTGTATTTTCTTTAAATATTTACTAGGTACCTTTCATGTGTTAAAAACACTGGCATCTCTAAAGATTAGCAGGGTATTTTTGTTTAAACATCCAATGTGGGGGGCGGGTGCGGAGTCCCACTTCTCCCTCTTGCTTTGTGATACCTCCCATCTTTTGGTGTAGTCCAAGCCCAAAAAGAAAAACAATTGAGGCAATGTTTGGTTTTCCCTCATTTTAAGATAGGTCCTCCAACTTCAGATGTTCTCGCAATTCCTGACAACTGAGACAAGGGTCAGTGGAGTATTGAGAGATGTGGAATGGCACCTGAGATCCCCTTGCAGAAGACAAGGTGCACCAAAGGGGGGAAACTTTGTGGGAACACCTGCCTCTCCACTGGCCTCCCAACTCTTATCATCCCTTGGTTATGAATCATCAAACACTTGCAGACGTCAAAGGGAGGTGGCGCAGTTGGGATGCCTGAGAGAGGCAGACCCCGGAAGGACAGCAGGAGAAGAGGAAAGACCACACGTACATCAGGTTTCTGCCCAGAAAACGCCGCAGGAGGGCAAAGGTCCAGGAGACCAGAGGGGATTTGTACTCAGTGACAGCCACGGCATGAACAAGCCTGGCTCTTCTTGGCCGCGGCGAACCTTGCAGCCAGACTGAAGACCGGCGGGGGCGCTAATTCTGCCATTGGAGAGCGACAGGAAAAACTGCCACAGGATGGCTCACGCAGTTTTATTACAATAAGAATCAAGCCCCTTGTCTTAGACAAGGTTAAAACCGTTGGTGTTTTAGGAGAGGGAAAAGAATAACCACAGACAGGTTCATATATCACATTCTAAATGCAGCGTCCACATGGTTGAATGCATTCTCTTTACCACATCAACGGGAGAGGAAAAAAAAATCCACATGTTCCTTTAAAAATAATTTACAAGGTAGAAATATTCACTTGTAACCGCTCTCCTTATTTAAGCAAGTTTTATGCCCAGAGTAAAACTAAATGGCTCTCCCTGCCACCAGGAGATCTGTCCCACTTTGCTTCCCTTTCTAGGCTGTTCTGCATCTAAGACTTGGGTTTCTGAGCACTCTTTCACAATAAACATTTTTAAAATGTTTATTTTATGTCTTAGTGTAAAAAGATTCCTGGTTCAAGCTCTTCATTTCCTCAAGCTCTCCTTTTGGCACTCTGCGCTCCATTTCCACATTAACACGCTCCCTAAATCCTCCATGGAGCTCGGCAGTTGGAGTTACACAAGGTCCAACGCAAGTATTTATATACTTGGATAAGGAGATGTCTCCACAGTGAAAACACAAGACACGAGCAATGCCAAAGGAAAATTCCTGCTCGAGAGAGACATAGTTTTACCTTTTAAAAAAAACCAAAAGAGCTGTCAGCATTTTTGTTGTGAATAATTAAAAATGGAAATTCAACTAAAATTGAATGCTTATGGTGGGTCCTGCCATCTTTGTTAGATTCCTATACATAAACCAAGTAAATGGGGGGTGTGTGTGCGTGTGTGAGTATGTGTGTGCACATGGGGGATACGTATAAGGCAGCACAACTAGCTTAGAAAGGGCATGAGTTCTCATCCAGATAGGCCTGATGAGAGCCCAGTAAACAGGCCTCTCACTGGCTGTGCGAACCTAACTTCTCTAAACCTCATTTTTCTCATCGGCAAAATGGAGTTGGTATAGTTCCTGCTTATTGGGGTGGTTGGCGTCACTATATGATACAACAGTAAGCAGTCAACGAAGGCCTGCTGCTATGATTATTAAGATGACATCTGTTGTATGTTGGAAAATGTAGACGTAAAAGACGGAGCTATAAAAAGCACAGATTAACACTAATAAAAGGATATGCAAATACAGTGTCTCCACATAGAGCAGAAGAGATGGAAAGTTTCACGAGGGCTGCGGTGTACCATAACTGAGCTCCGCGCCAATTCCATTCCATGAGCCAGACATAAATAATCCTCTTCAATCATTTAAAAAAAAAAAACCAAAAAACAAAACTTAGCTATTATCATAATAACAGAACAGTTCCTGTTACCTTCTAGTTGTCTCTTCAGTTTTCTTAAATCTTTTATGAGGTCTTCAAACTTGACTTGGGAAGCCAGAAAGAAATCTTGTGGTTCAGGCAGAGGGAAAATACTCTTTTCGGTTCCTGCTTCCTAAAAGACACGGTTAACAAAAGTACGTAATATTTCCCTATTGTCACTTTCAATTGAAATTCCAAAGCATCTTTCATTGGATGTGCAAATGTGAATCAGAGAAGCGCTCCTCCGCTATTCCTAAATTTGGACTGGCTATTCTGAAATGCTTTGTGTCTTCTACAATAGCACTTTGGTCTTCCTGCCACTGAGGTTGGCTCTGGCCCTGGCAGGGCTTTCGTTCTATTTTGCCTCATGAATCAAAGAGAAAACTGTCAGGTATGTCCCGATCTTGGACACCCTCCACCCATGGAAAAAGTCACAGGGGGAACACATGAAAGTACTTAAATTTCAAGTCCCTGTTGAGTCTCACATGGTAGCAATTAGCCAACTCATCTTTGGGGTGTGCCAACGGGTGTGACTCGGAAGGTTCTGGACAAGACAGCATCGTAACAGAAGAATCAACCTCGCTTCCGCTGTAACCTACCTGCCCCTGCAGCTGAGAGCTCCCGAGGAGGGTTTGCGCTAGCACATTCTTCCCATGTTTGTAAAGATTTTCTAAATGTTGTTTGGCGTCTCTAAGTAGACATTTGCTGAGGGCATGGTTGGCCATAGTTTTGGGCAAGCTCCCCGACCATGCCTACTAGAGGAATTAAGCTGGGAAATCACTTGAGGGACACAAGCTTCAGGCGCACTGAAAGATAAGCTGGGCCTCAAATACCTTTTCCAGTCCAGCCTACTTTCTCCCCTAGTTGTTTACCATAAGCTCTGTCTCTTGTGAATCTCAGGCAGTCTTCAGTTCTTCCTCTCTCCACACAGGCTACTTTGCCAGCTTTCCATCACATTCCATCTTTCCTGCCATTAGGACTCATTCCAAACTCTGAAACTGCTTTATAAGGCACTTTGTGATCTGGCCTCTGTCTACAACCTCAGCCTTCGTCCATCTTCCCCTCTCTCCCCTTCCCTCCCCTAAACGTTCATAAAGTAACAGAACAGGCCACAACCTCTTGCGTCTGGACTTTTGTCTATGAAACCGCCCCTTTCTAACTCTTCTACACGAACTCTTCATGCCTCCTTTGTTCATAGCATTTGAAGATCAGGTCTTGGGACAGATCTCAAAGATCGCCCCAGCCCCCCAGCACGTGGGTGTTTCCAAGAGCCCCTGGTGTGTACCGTTATCACAGCACTCACCAACGCTCGTTTCAAAATTGCCACGTTAGCTTATGTGTTTCCTCTGCTAGACTATAAACACCGTGAAGGCAGGAGGTGTGTCTTATTCTTGGGACGGCACGCGACGTCTGGCATATCAAACTCTCTTCGGCACTCTTGCGTAGAGCCCACACGAGGCCATTCTGGAAAGTGTGTACCTTGAGCAAGAGCCGTCTACCTCACTGTCCTACTTTCTTGTGGTTTCAGGAATGCTCTCGACCTGTCCCCCTTCCTTGAAGATCTTTAGCTTCACTGGAAATGCTAAGGAAAGGTGATTCCCCTCATTTCAGTGAAACCTTCTACACAATCAGTGTACTTGCCCCTTAGCTCCCTACAATTATTTTACTTCTTTCAAAACAATGGAAGCTGCACTATAGTCTGAGGGTCAAGACGGACCATCAGCTAACATGCTCGCCACAGAATTCCACGGCAACCCACACTGCAAGAGCTCATCTATATTACCTCCTACTGTTCTCCAAAACTTTATCAGATTCATGCCCTAGCTTCAATTTTCTTTTCTTTTCTTTTCTTTTTTCTTTTCTTTTCCTTTCCTTTCCTTTCCTTATCTTTTCTAAGCTAGAAAATGAGAAAGTGCTGCTGAGCAAATGAGCCTGGTTACAGCCCTTGAGAGAGTTGCCCAATTAGAGTTCAAAAGACATGGCTCTGGATGGATTTCTGTAAATTTCACAGACTTAGACTTAGACCCAAATCCAGCTTGCGTGGAAGGAGGCTTGGAGCAGGAATCACCTTTCTTCAGCTAATTGCTCATCACCACTAACCACAAAAATCATCACTTATGCTCCTACGGGGAGGGGAGAGCTTAATAAATCACATAATTCTATACTCTTGCTGAGTGGAATGAATTTTTGCACCATGAAAACCGGGAGAGCACCACATAAACATTGACTTCTGATTTTCCCCCAACTGGGCCATCCCTGGTTTGAAAGGATTCTTACTGTGAGATTTTCCTCGGTGAAGTTGATTTGACTGCGTTCAGCTCTCTTCGAGAGTCACATTTCGTTGGTAAATTTCAGCCCTCTGACACAATTCATGGGACTCGGTTGAGGCAGGCACTACAAGGTACATCTGCTTATGCTAACCCTAGACTAGAAATATGACCTCTTGAGATTCTTCGGGATAATTCTCCTGTCATACTGGTACCTGCTGTCAGAACTTCGGGTATCTGCATATCACCCAAAGCTTCAACATGCCTGCCCCACTCTACTAGAAAAAAGCTCTCACCTCTTTGCTCCTAGTTATCTACAGAGGCCACTCACCGCACTCTTGTAGATATTTACGGTAGATTCAACCTAGTAAGTCTTTGTCAGACACCTAAATTACAGATGCCAAAAAACAGACAATGATGAGTTCTGGACCTCAAGGAGCAAGGCAAAGCTAACAGGTAATTGCTCACTGATATCCACATGCAAGACGGAATAAGACGTGTCATGACAGAGGCTCAACACAAGTGCTCCCAGGCTTCAAATGAGCACAAGATGAGGAAGTAAACAAAGACTTCATGGAAGAAGGCCCTGTACAATTGTGCTACTTTTTGTTTTATCTTTTTTCCCCTTTTACGAAGTGACTCAGGCTCATTAAGTCTAATTGAAAGACAGAAGAAAGCAAAAATCTCTTCCATTCCCACCACCCAGAGATAATCAAACATTTTTACATATATCTGATATTCCAGGCTTTTTCTGCGTGTTTATGTATGTTTATATATTTGAAATTATATGTTATTTTAAGCACATGTTTGTAATATAAAAGCAGCTCAAGTATTTTTCAATGTCACTAAATTTTCTCCTTTCCATGGCAGGGTATTATTCCATTTCAGAACTCTAGCATAATTCATTTGACCCTAGTCTCTACCTTTGGACAGCTACCAAAAATTTTGCTATACTTTGTTATTACAAATGATTTTAAGGAAAATAGTGATACATATCCTTATTTACTTCTTTAGGATAAAAGTTCCTAGAAAGATTATACATATATCTAGGGCTTCTGATCTAGAGAGGTCAAAGTCTCGCTAATCCATACGGCACATTTGCATGAATGAGGAAAGGGTGTCCCCTATAAACAGGCACAGCACCCTCGGGAGACAGCTTGACAAGCACACGACACCTCCGTGTGAATTTTTTTGAAAGTGTCCTTTATAGAACACAATTTGGTGAGTCAAGAGCAGGCAAGATATGGGTCCTATTATACCTAGAGATCTTAAACCGATAATAACTCAGTCAGCCATTTGTGATAGTCCTGAGAAAGGTCTGATCCATTTATATTGCCAACTTATAAACCTAGTTGGCAATTTATGCTTCTATTTGTTTTTTTTGTTGTTGTTGCTGCTGCTGTCGTGGCTGTTGTTTTGGTAAATTACCTGCGGTCTCTTGCGTCACCTTTTTTTTAAATGAAAGGAGACCAGTTGTCCTTTCCATGTCAGTTCTGAAAAGCTTGTTGCCTGTTATGTTGCAAATATGTATGTTGCTACTGGGAGCTTTTCCCCAAAAGGACTTTTAATGTATTATTTTAAGAGAGTATTAATAACACAAAGCAAAAGATCTATAAAAAGGCTAGTGACGGGGGAGAGGGGTATGGAGAGGGTGGTTGGGTTATGGACACTGGGGAAGGTATGTGCTATGGTGAGGCCTGTGAAGGGTATAAACCTGGCGATTCACAGACCTGTACCCCAGGGCTAATAATACATTATATGGCAATAGAAAATTAAAAATTAAAAAAAAAAAGGCTACTGACAAGGATAGGTCCAGTTAGAGAGAATATCGGATGTAAAAACACATCAGTGAGAAAACCATAGGGTGTGTTTGAAAAACACACGGTCTTGAGTTGGATCACACAGTGTGTGTAGGGGGAAGGTCATAAAAACACGGTTGTAAAAGACTGGAATTCAATTGGGTAGAGTCTTAATTCACTTTTTGAAAATGGGGGGGCCATTTCTATTTTTGTATTAAAAAAGTGATACGATACGACCACAACTCTAAAAACTGGTGGGGCCTCCCACATCCCTCAGGTGAGGGATGGACTGGAGGGGGAGTGATGGATGAGAGGTAGGGACACCAGCTGGGAAGCAACAGGAATACTCTAGGTGAGTTACCTTAAGGCCTGGTAAGTGGGGGCACAGGGATGAAAACCAGGAAAGAAACACGAGAAACAATTTAGTTGAAGGACAGAGAGGAGCCAGAGAGGAGCACGAGCTTCATGCCTGAATGACCGAAATGATAATGTCCTCGGCAGAAACAGGAGAAGTTTGAGGAGGGGGGTGGGAGATTTTTCATTGCAGGTAGGCCGAGAAGGGTTAGATGAGGAGGGAAGGAGACAAGATGGTAGACTTCATCAGTGTTTCACCTGTCTTCCGGGGGGAGTTATAGGCCTTTGGAAAACACGGTGCTGGAACCTTTACTTTTCTTCCCTTGGTGCCTAGGAAAAACCCTGCTCGCGTGGATAGCTAAGCAGGAGTGTTGACAACAGTTTCCTGAGACTTCTCCCCTTCATGTTGATTGCTGGGTTTCCCAACACTTTACCACAGTCCCTCTTTCTTCGCCAACTTAGGACTCCTTGTTCTCAATTTAATGAGAAGGAACAGAACTTAGAAAATTGTGCTCAGGTGGATTCCCACCGAAATTTTTATTTCTCGTTGCCCGTGGAATCGAAGCAGAGAGGATGGGTTTCAAATTCCACTTCTTCAGCTTGTTCACAGATGAACACTACTGATAAGGTACTGGGCCTTACTGCCTCTTAAGTTCCTAAATTTTGGTCTGGAGCCCAGAACTAGTTTCAGATAGAAACCATTACTGAATGGATATAGATTACACGGAGACCCTCACGAACTGGCCAGAAGGCCTAGGTAACCGGGGGTCTCTCTAAAACGGCATTATATAGTGGATTAGGAGGCAGCAGACTGAGAGGCAATGAATAATGCGTCTCTTTCCAAAAGTCAACTAAACTTTCTTGGCTTCAGCGTTCCCATCTGTAAACCAAGGAGGCTGGAGAGCTCTCAGATTCTGTGTTGGACTTGAAATCCATCCATCCATCCATCATCCAATTTCTGAATGCCAACAATGTGTAAGAGTTGAAATCCCATTAGTGTAGTTTTCCACAGAATGCCATTTCTTACCTGATCATAGTAACGCAGGTAATATTTCACGACATAGTCCACCAGATTAATCCCATTATCCTAGGTTTAAAAGAGAAGCTTAAATGAAAATCATTCACATGAGACTGCCATATTATATAGTTGAGTACCGAAATCTCGGTTTGTGACCCTAATACTTTTAATCTGTGATACCTGGTCCTGATTTCTGTTTGTGACTGGCAAGGCTTTCCTTTCTCCTCTTTGTCCCATCATTTTCTTTCTTTTTTTTTTAATGGCATCTATACAAAGAAATGACACTCCACGATTCTTTGTGAGGAAAAAAACCCAAACAGATAATCCACAAGACCTCTAAGATAATGGCTAAAACAAACAAACAAATACACACACTGTCTCATTATTTTTTGGCAGAAAGCCAAGACAGGAGGGCGTGGGGGAGTGCCAAAGGGAACCAGGGACTAGAACAGAAAACCATCCCTCCCTTCCCACTTTTCAAAAAAATGTGTGTTCTTAATGGCGTGAAAAACAATCAGGACAGCTTAAAAGGAACGCCATGCCACTTTATGACCCTAGGAGGCCAGGGGCAAGCAGGCCCTCCCACAAGGCAGCCTTTGTGTCTTGTTCACATGGGTCTAATTCTAATTTGCCTGTGTGTTTCCCCTCCCTTCACTCCCCCTGCTCCCCCTGGGACGCCTAGATATGGGCTGGTTGTTTCTAAAGAGGGAGCTCTGCAGGGGTGTGGAGCCAAATGATAATCAGGCTCAGAGAGTTTGACAGTAGACCCCCAGCCCAATTGTTGTGGGCAAAAGAATAATTCAAATGCTCAGCTCTACTGGTGATTCAACATGGCTCCTGACTCAAGAATGAGTAAATTACAAGTAGCCAACCCTAAATTCAAACAGATTCAAGACCTGTGCTCTGACTGATACTGCTGTGCTATCTGTTTTCTTCCCTCATTACAGTTCAACATGCAATTGTATTCTTTTAGAGCAAACCAATATTGGGGATTTTGTCATCTCAGTAAGATCAAACATGAAAAACCTCTCTTTATTCAAGAGTCAAAAGAAAGCAAAGAAAAACATGTATTGTTAGAGGGAGAAAGGAGATGAATGGAGCAACCAAGAATTTTTTTTTTTTAAATTATTAGGTAGAGAAGGAACATAATGGCAAATCAAGGAATCTAGTTATGAAAAATAAATACCCGACTTTTGACGTCCTTGAGTTTGGGTAGAATTTCTAAGCTATATCCATCTGCTTGTCCCCGAGTCCTATTTCCTCCATTCATATAATTTCCAAAAGCCAGAATGAGAGCTAAAATATCCTTCACACTCTTCATGTGCAGCAAACCCTGTGATGGCAAACACCAATTATTAGGGAGTTGAACTTCAAAGGCGCCTATGTTCATTCAACAACAAATATTTACTGAGCACCCATCAGGCTGTTTGCTGGCATGGTGCCAACTGCCTTGGCAGCTGGTGAAATGGAAAATACACTTTATTAAGACATTTAAGAGTCTAAAAAAAACATTAATCAGTCATCGTTTTCTAGCCTTTCAATGAATTATGAACTGTGCCTGTCTTAATATTATGGATTAAATATTAGTATTTGTATTTTTACTTCAGCCAGTTTCATTTTCCAAATATTTATTTTAAAATATTTGTGTATTTCAGAAAGAGTTGCTATAGTCAGACTTTACATCTGGTGACTTCTAAGCAGAAAGGGTTAGTTTAATATCATTTGAGGACATGTTTTTGGACAATGTATCTATATAAACAGTACAGTTAAATGTAGGATAGGTTTAAGAGCAAGTTTATTTCTTTATCCTTGGGTATACTCCTCAGAGGTGACTATGATAATATATTTCAAGGCCATAGGTTATGTTTATTAAGTATTTGTTGATATGTCTATTACTTTTGACAATTTAAATCTGCTTAGGGTTTACTTCACCTCCTTGTCCCATTTACTTTCCTGTTTTTTCTCTCAAAGTGCAATTTTTAAAAATTGATATTTCCCTCCCCCCTCCTTCTCTAGAGTCTTAGTTGACTTTATTTTCTTTTATTTTAGGGTAAAGAAGGAAAGGCAAATGCAGCTCTAGGCCAACCTCTCTTCAGACCTTTTAGGGTGCTTTTAGAGGGTGTACATTATACCTGGGAAGTATTTATACTTTCTTTATTGAAATCTTTTATATTTTGGAAGGAAAAGAATCATGCTTTCAGGTAAGAATTAAATACTACAGTATGTAGAGAGGATCATCATGTTCTCAAGGACGTGGGTCACTGTGAGAAAAAACAAGTATTAGAATTTACAAGGAATACCAGTGTGGTAAAGCCAACAAAAATGTACTTGCCTGCCACCCATTATCGTAATCATTTGTTTCACTTATCAAGTCTCTAGAATCTTTATTTCACTCTTTAGACACCTTTCAGATGATCAGGTGCATGGTTCTAACGCAATATCTCTTGCAACCCAGCCGGTCGAGCAGCAGACAAACTACACTGGGCTGGTGTTAAGTGGCCAGTATGTACCATAAAAAGTGTCTGGAATATCTAAGAAGACATCTATACAAGTATCATTTTTTCCTCCTTCTCCCCATCAGTCTACATCTGACTTTCTCTCTCTCTCTCTTCCCCACCCATTCACGTGCACTCGCACGCATACTCACACTTACGATAATCACCACAGCTATACTTAAAAAAACACAATCTTAAGTCCAAAGGTTTTCTCCAAAGGGACTCCAGTTGATCCTTCCACCCCCTACTTCCCCCTTTACCCTCCATAAGGGCACAACTAGCCTCTTAAATCAGACAGCAAACATACCTTAGAAGCTCTTGTGACGATCTCTACCTTTCGGTGCAAGGAGGTGATACTCTCCGAAAAGACAGATCTGAAGATTATGCACTGGGCCCGTTCAGCAAAATTTGGGATCTGGGCTAACTCATGTAAAAATCTGCAGAAATTAACAATGAATCATCTAGCTGCTTATACAATCACACACACACACACACAAAGAGCTGAAAAAATCCACCATAGCTGAAAAAGATTCCTTATTTTACGATATCAATTTAACAATTATAAAATGTATCCAAGAGGCACACTTGAGGAACTCCAAGGGTATGTGTTCTATTATAGACAACGAAGCCATTTTTCAGATCGGTTTCTAGGATAGTGTATAAACGTATGGTGTATAAATTACTTGAGGAGCAGGAAGTGCAGTTATACAGAACCACAAGGAGTTATCTCCTGCTGTGCAAATGGGAGATTAAACCCAAATAAAAAGCATTACTTTTAGCGTATGAAAACACATAATGAACACCCTTTATCATGCAGCATTCTCTAAGGGTCTATTTCACACAGGCAAAGTCAAGTGAAGGCTGGAGGCAAACGTCTGTAGAAAAATGACAAAATGTCTCTACCTGAAATGAGATGGCAACTATTTCTTGCACACTGGATTAGATAATGGTCTATAGAGGCACTATTCTACAGATAATTTGTTTACTTTCCCACATCAGCTTACCTAGGAAGACAGAGTTCATAGCTCCGTACGTGGAACAAAGCAGGTACTCATGAAGTGGACATCAATCTTAAAAACTATGGTAAGACAGATTTTTTAAAGCTAAAGGTGAGTACTAATCTACACACAGAAGCTCACTGTCTGAGCAGCTGGCCACTGGTGCCCTTTGCAAAATTAAGTTGGAAGAGCTACATGCTCTCCAGGCCAACCCCCAGAAGAGGGGGCATAAACTAAAACACACTAAAACGGTGGAAAGAGTTGGGCATGAATTCAGGGAAGGAGAGAATCTACTAACAGCTATTAAATTCATTCTGGGGCTGAAATAATGATTACCTGATATTTCTGAAAGTCTTGGTCAACGCATAACATCATTACTTTGACATTTTGCAATCTCTCACCAAGAATGTTTTCCATAGGAGCAAAGCTGAACCCTTCTTCTTTCCATACCCAAAGAATTTCCTTAGCTTATACTCTGTGCCTCTTTTACTTTGCTTTTTTTAGGGAGACTTGGGTTTTAGTAAGATTCTAATTACCAGCTGTTTTTAGAAAAACTTATCCTACATCCAGGATTCAGGTCATAATGTTTTTTCTTTTCTTTCCTCTCCACAACCCCCCAAAGCCACCTTTTTTAAATTAAGCACTGTGTCCAATGTGAGGCTTGAACTCGAGAACCTGAGATCAACAGTCACCTGCTCTACTGACTGAGCCAGCCTGCTGCTCCATTCTTCTTCTTCTTCATTTTTTTTTTTCATGACACGAAGGTAAAGCAAGGAATGCCCATAAAACTTTGCTTCAAAGTTCTGTTACTCTGATTATTATGAAAACCATGTGATGGGATAAAAATATGGAAACCCATAGGAATTATGAGTAAGGACAGGATTAAAAATTATACTTTATATGTAAATTGCTTCTTACAGATTAGTATTAAACCACTGATTCATTTGTGATCAAAATCAGGGGTATACAGGGTGCCTGGGTGGTTCAGTGGGTTAAACCCTCTGCCTTTGGCTCAGGTCATGATCCCAGAGTCCTGGGATCAAGCCCCGCATCGGGCTCTCTGCTCAGTGGGGAGCCTGCTTCCCTCACCCTCTCTCTCTGCCTGCCTCTCTGACTACTGGTGATCTCTGTCTGTCAAATAAATAAATAAAATCTTTAAAAAAAAAATCAGGGGTATCACTGGGTTTCATAAATGTAAGTAGTGAAATCTTGTGGGACTGGGGTGTGGTGGGAAGCTGTACTTATTCAGATAATGCTAAGAGCTACCTCAGTGGTCACGACCTGCCTTTCTCCTCTTCCAGCAGTGACTGCCAGACACTCTTCCCCAAGTAGGACCGAGATCTGTGGAGTATGTGCACTTTGTAGTTTAAATAAACACAACAAGTAAAGCATTTATGGAGACCACAGTGTGAGAGAAGATACAGATCGACGCCTCAGTTCACCAGCAAGGACACGGGCGAAAAAGATGAAATGCTGGATGAACGATTACTTATAACTAGTCTCAAGAAAAGGAGGTGTAGGGCCCATATAAGAAGACATGGCCATGGGCTCACCGACTTAGTGGTACCCAGGAAAGAGTAAAAAAGAACGACACGGTTCTCCAGGATCAAGCTTTACTGGGATTAGGAATTGAACTAAGAGGTTTCTCAAAGATCCTTAAAGATCCAGACTTCTGTGCAGGAAGAAGGGTCTGAAACGCATATCCAGAGTTAGAGGAGGAAGGCAAGTTCCAGAATTTTACACTACTTTTGGATAGAGCTGTAGGGAGTGTGTCACCGGAAATTCATACCAGACAGTCAGTCCCCAAGAATGTTAGTCAGTCCTGTAGACATGCATTAAGCTTCTGTGGTGTGTCAGGCACCACGCTAAGACCCGAGAACAGAATTTAACTTATACACCATTCCTTCTTGATATCCTGAAGAATAAATCACAGATTACCACGGAGTGTGGTAAGGATCATCACTGATGGGGCCTATGAAAGCCACCTGCAGGGCTTCCAAGTCAGAGCCAAGGTTCCCTGGAGCCCTCCGGTGCTGGTGCAGGACACACGGAAGCGACAGTTGTGGGGAGCCCAGACGGGATGAATGGTGTTTGTGGGGGAAGACAACCAGAACTCAGATGCTAAAATGGGGCTTTGTGTTCTAAAATCCAGAGTTTCAACTTTTCCCAAATGAACGAAGGGTTCTGAAAGGACAAGTAAGTCATACTTTGGGTCTTTTGTTTTAAAAAGTGCCACAGCAGTGGCTTGGCTGGTTAGTGGGAGGGGGCAGCGGAGTTGAGGCTGGAAGACCGTCTAGACCGCAGCTGCGGTGTTCTAAGAGGGCAGGCCAGGTGTGAGTGCGGAGGGGCCAGTGCACAAGAGAGCTACTCTGGCGGCAAGAACCAGAGTAACTGACCAATCCCGAGGAATGCTGAGAACTGTCCAGGAAGACTTGCGGGTTTTGGGCTTGGACATCTGGTAGGATGTGAAGATAAGATTTACTGGCGGCATACATTTAGAAAAACTATGGTTTTTTGTTACTTTCTATCCCAAAACAGTCAGGCAAAGGCTTGAGGGAAGGCACCATAGCTCCTTTCCTGTTTATCCAGAAGAGTACCCAAAGTATAAAGGAGCCCCAAAGGCTGGGAGGCAAGTGTCTGGGAAGTATCTGATTCCCCCAGCTGCGATTTCTACTCTCCCCATAAGGGCAGGGATAAGAACTCTAGTACAAAGCCCCAGGTATGGGTCTTGGACACGGGGTCTTGGTACTTAGGAATACGTAGAGGTTGATTTCCTTTTGGACTGGTCTAACTTTATATCCTAGGGCCAATTACAAAGAGGACTAAACAAGCTCAAAGAAGCCGCAGATCGGATCTTCCCATTCTTCCCCAGTGTAGGCTTATTTTCCCAGGAAGGGCTGCCACTCCAGTCTGTCGGCCCACGACATTGCGTGGGTTCCCCATCGGCGGCACAGACTCAGCTGACAGGTGGAATGAGGCAACGTGGCCCATTGTTTTAAGGGACTCACAGTTAGGTTATCATCCCCTAGACCCCCACATGGTACCATCTCAGGTGTGTGTGAACAAGAGCTGTGCACCCAGCATCATGTATTCTGTTCTTCCACAAGGAGTACGCTAACAGTATACCAAGTCGCTTCCTGTTTGCTTCGTGAGGTAACTGGGGACTCTAGCAGAGCATCCCAGTAAGCTCTACCTGGTGTCCTCCCTCCAGGCCACAGAAAACAGGTGTTTGGCCTAATCAAACATGATAGAGTCTCTCCTCCCTTCCCCTCACCACCATCCCAAGGCAGAATGCAAAGAATTGAGGGCCATCCTTGGAAGGGGTGGCTCTCAGACAGCTCGGGCCCGAGCAGGTGACCCCTCTATAGGAAATGGCATTCTCAGTCTGGCACTGGGCTGCAAGAAAGCTGACGAGGTGAGTGAGGAGACCACCCTCTCCATGCTATGATTTATAGGACTGGGCATCACAGGGATCTTAGGCAATCGCAATGTTGAAACTATAAATGATTCATATTTTCCAGTACGTAAAACATGCTTATAGTCAACTAACTTGGAGCTGATGGCAAGCAAGTTGCCAGGAAATTGGACTCTGGCTAACATCAAACAAATGCCGCCCGATGCAGGAGGTCAAGAGTGAGGGTGAAATTCACTCGGGCTTGAAGCCCCGACCTCCGTGCAACTGAGCCTGAGCTCAGTTGGACCTCACCAGGACAACAGGACAGTCCTCTCAGCTGTCAGTGATGGCTTAGTATCTCTGGGGAGCCGCTGCCATGACCATGTACAAACTTGGAAGATGCTCTCTTATCCAGATCATCAGCAGAGAAAGCAGGATTCGTAAACTTATCTGTTAATTACCTGCCACTGCTATTCTGTGTCCTGGCAATTAATTTCCAAAAATAATGCTAGAAAGACATTAGGAAGGGGAGGAAAGGGAAAGGAAAGGGGGAACCCTTCCCATAGCAGAAACCCACTCTCCACTGGGTCAGCTCCTCCCAGAGCATGGAGCAGGAGTTGGCAAAGTGTAGCCCACAGGCCAAATTCAGTTCATCACTTTTGTTTTTTTTAATAAGAATGGCTTTTATATTTTTAAATTGGATGAAAAAGAATCGAGATAAAGATAACATTTTTTGACATCTACACAAATAATATAACATTCAAATTTCAGTGTCCCTAAATAAAATTCTACTGATAGACTCATGCCCATTTCTTTACATATTGTCTACGGTTTAAGTACTTCCAACAAAGCCTAAAATACTATATAATGCTTTACGTGAAAAGTATGTGAACTCTAGGCTGAGAGATCACTGCTCAGTGTGACACAGTTGGTGCTGCCCAAATGCTTGATATGTCCTATTGGCCCTGTTAAGGACTGAGTGTTTATGTTCCCCCCAAATTTATATGTTGATATCCTAACCTTCAATGTGATGGTTTAAGGAGGCAGGGCCTTTGGGAGGTACTTAAGTCATGAGCGTTGAGCCCTCATGGGTGAAATTAGTACCCTTAGGAGAAGAGACACCAGATCTTGCTTCCTTCTCTTTGCTTTCTGGCATGGGAGGACACTGAGAGAAGTTGGCAGTCTGTCTGGAAGAGGGTTCTCACCAAAACCCAACCGTAATGGCACCCCAATCTCAGACTTCCGAGCCCCAGAACTACGAGAAATAAATTTCTGTTGTTTCTAAGTCACCCAGTTTAGGGTACTTTGTTACAGCAACCCAAGCTGACTAAGACAGTCTTCAAATACTCCTCATGGCCTTGTCAGTGTCTAAGTATCCCATTATGAGTCACTTCACGTTCCATTGTTAGCACCTTAGTGGGAATTAATTTATTATTAGGAAACATGACCTGGGAGTGGACCACAGGATTGGTTAGGGGCAGGAACTGGTTGGGAGTGTAGCTCAAAGTGATGGGCCAGAAGGGCAGCAGAATCCCTTTTGCGCTGATTCACAATATTTTTAGGCTTCATGAACTAACTTGAGGCAGGGTGGGGGTAGGGTAGAGAGTGGTTCCTGGCCTCTGTTCCATGTGAGAACAATTCATCGAAGGTTCCCAAAATGATCATGGAGGCTTGCCAGTAACTGAGTAAACCTAGAAATCCCCCACCTAGTCATTTTCGCCAGGCAGTCCAAGGGTTGTGGGGCATTCTAGTGGACCCAAGGGCAAGCCATGAAAGTGTCCATACGAACCACAGAAACTTAGATGTCTCTAGGGCTCACCTGCTGCCCTAAACATTATTGTTTAGTTTCTGCTGTGTTTTCTATCCCTTGCCTCATCTCCAGGCTGAGGAGAGTGGCCTGAATTGGACACAAAGGAAGCATTCAAGGGGGCGACAGGCAAAGGATCCCTCTGTCCACTCTGGACCTATTCTACATCCTCAGTCCTGGCCATGAAAAGGTAGGTGGGGTCCAGGAACTCAGAGTCCCATATACTTATCTGTGGTGTGCAGACCCCAAGAGCCCAGCCAAGGCAAGAGCCACGCCATTCCTCATCAGAGGTCTAGGCTTTCAAAGGCCGTGGCTTGACAGCCCAAACTGGAGAACAAACAACTCTAGATCGTGAATAGAGAGAAAAACAAGCAGATGCCAAGAGTAGGAAAAGGTCACCTGTCCATTGGGCAGAGCAGGTGGAGGGATTTGGGGGAAAGCTGGCACGTTCAGGCTGTGTTTACTGGATACAACATTTAGGAAAATCAATTTGAATTCTGTGAGTCTGCCATCATCTTTTTTAAACTGCATCCGCAGAACCTTAAACAGAGCAATGCCTTCTTCTTTCCTCAGCTACCCTTTTGGCCAGAATGTTTAGTCTAGGAGGAATTAACAAGCTGCTAGAATGAGAAAGGGGAACCATGAGGGGTGGGGAGAGGGGTTGAGACATCTTAGATCCAGCAGCACAAATCCCCCGGCTGGTTTCCCGGCAGTCAGGTCATTCTGCTGCATGGAGTGGGTCATGGGGATGATGGCCCGATGACTCTGCTTCACTGCACGGTTTAGGTGCAATTACTCTGAGCGGGGAGGCAGGGGGACAGAGATCGCACTTGTCCTTTGGGCTTAACAGAAAAGAGTTCAAGTGTCCTTACTGCTCAGGCTTGTCCAGCAGCTTCAGTTCTTCTTCTTTGGATGTCTCGTAGTACTTCCTTATTTTAACCAGTTCATCCTCTTGGGCTCTCTGGGTTGAAGCAGGAATCAAACAAAGCACAGAAAAAATGAACAATGAGAATCCGTCTAAAGCAACGTATCTTCAAGTATGGTCTCTGGACCAGCAGCATTGGCATCATCCACCTGCTTCTAGTTAGAAATGCAAATGATTGGCCCTCTCTGGGTCCTAAGAAGCTGGGGGGTGGGTGGGGAGGAGCAGCAAGCCCCCCAGGGGATTCTGACGCATGCTACCACAGGAGAATCACTGGTCAAAGCCAACAGTCATACCAGGAAACCGCAGGGTGTTCTGGAAGCCAGGATGCTGGATTGCCCCTGAATCCCCTATCTCTTCCCCTGTAAGCAGGTTAGCAGTCAGTTGTCCTTAGCATTTGTTTCCTGACCCTTAGAACAGCCCTCCTAACTTATGTATGCTCCGACTTTTTCGTTTCTAGTCTCCACCTTCTCTTTCTCTGAATTTTGTTAATACTCATCTTTGTTGCTCCTTTTGGCATTTAGTTACATTATTTTCTCAATTTATCCAGCATTGGCCGCTGCAGGCATCTCTCCTCTGCTGTGAGCTAACGAGTACTGCCCACGTGCCCAGTCCTGAGCTCATGGCAGCAGCAAGAAGCATCTAGAAGGCACTCTGCCTTTTACAGAGTCCTTCAATATCAATTACTGTATCTTTGTCTTTCAGATGATTCTACCAAGGCTCAGACCATGTACTGGATAAAGGGCCTGACTCAGAGTCTCTGCTTCCCCCATAATACCATGCTGCCCCCCAGGGACACCACAAATGCACTATTAGCTCCCAGTGGCCTGGTATTTGTTTCACTTTCTTATTAACAAAAGCTCTGCTGATGGGACATGAGAAGTTCCCACCCAGTAGTACTAAACAGCTCCTGATAGATATAAAGGATGTGAAAATGTTTAGGGAACTGGCAATCACATGAGGTTGGATTACCGTACTCTGGGAATTTTCTATAAGGGACGTAAGGTCCCAGGAGACATAACATTGAAATGAATCTTTTTTTTTTTTTTAAACTTGGTGACTGGAAAATACTATAGAGCTCCAGGCAGCTCTCCGGGGAAATACCATTACTTCAATAAAGAGAATCTGGTTCACTGTTTTCAAATTCTAGCAGAGTCAATGAATCAGAAATGTTAACAACCATGGGAATTCTAACTTCTGTGTGTTCCTCTCAAGAGAGTCTCCCAATTCTGCTGGTTATTCCACATATAACCTAAATTTAAAGAGCACATATGTGTCCAGTGCTGTGTATTTTCAAATATTTTGTTATTGTTACCTATATCGAATTCTGTTTTAATACAAAAATCAGATAGAGCCCTTTATAATCCCCATTGTACTGATGATCAAACAGGCTGAAGGAATTTAATTGGTTCCAAAGTCACTCAGAGTCAATAATAGAGTGGAACCTCAAATCTAAAATTGTCTGACTCTAAATGCAAAGCACACACCCACCATCTTACACTACTTCCCACATTCAATGTCATTAGCTCCTCTGATCCAAAAGGAATCATCCAAGGTGGTATTAGTATTCCCATTCCTTAAAGGAAGACAGTGGTGTGCCCCACAGTAAGCCGGTAGCTTAGCTTCACTTACTCTGACTGTAAGCACAGGACTGGGTTCCATGGCCTAGAAGGGGTCTCCACCTTGAACCACCCCCCACGCAGGCGTGCAAAGAGAGCTGCTAACCCAGATACCACAATGGGGTTGGAACCCAGTGCCTTGCTCACATCTGTTCTTGTTTGAGTGTACATTTATAGAAACTATGCCTTAATCTCTCCCACGCTATATCAAAATCCTCATGGCCAAAGAGCATGGATGGCTTAGTGATAGGGGGGTGGGGTGGGGAGGGAGGGCAGAAGGAGTCACATATAACCACTTTTTAGACCTTAACATTTTTTTAATTAGTGAAGATATGAACATCTGAAAACTCTGCCTCTGTATGTCTTTGATACTCACATTTTCATATAAAGCTGCCAAGGTCTCCAGATCAACCACAGAGTCATCCACATTGAAAATGGCTGCCAAGGACCCAAAAAAAGAGAAGGAAAAAAAAGAGAAGAGGTTTGATTAGACTCTCCCACACTAATGAGCTAGCCACACTCCACGTCTAGCTTCCAGGCAACAGAACACTGCACTACCTTACACAAGTTGTGTCTTTCTTTCCTTTCTTCCTTTCTCCCTTCTTCCCTCCCTCCTTTTTCTCTTTCTTTCTTTCCTTCCATCCTTCCTTCCTTTCTTTCTCTCTCTCTCTCTCTCCTTCTTTCCTTTTGCACCAGGGGGGATCTGATGAAAGAAACCAAAATGGTTCCTATCACTGGCCTGAGCCTTGGCCGTGCCTGGTTTAATTCCTCAACTTCTGTGTCCTCTCTGCAGTTCAATTTAGGCTCCACAGGAGAAGTGTTTGTGCTTTAAAACTCAATCAGTTTGTAGGTTTGAAGCACAATTTTAAATCTTTCTTCCCGGCTGGTAATTGAAGAGATTTAGTACCTAATGCACCAGAACTGACTCTTGCCCATTACCAGGAAGAGAGAAAAAAGACAACGTTGGCAAATTAAATGAATTCAGGCATGTGATTTTAGGCACCTTTCCATGGCCACTGCAAACATCTTGTTTGGATTAAAAAGACAAGAAAAAGCAATAATTGCATCAATGGCAAGTTAAGATTATGGAAACCTCCCATGAGTGAGTCTTAAGGCAAGTTCTCATTCTCATGGTTTTATTAGGATTCTACTTGTTGTTCTGTATCTTTAGGTCATTTAGCTGTTCATTAATATGATTATGATTTCACCTAGGGAGATTCCTTCCCATATATACTGGGATACAAACATTGAGATTGTAAAGCCTTAATGGATTTGGCAATCAAAGTGTTTGAAATAGGCAGCTCCACATCTTTAAATAATTATTCAAAACTAATAAGGTTTGTTCTCTCAACCCTACCTCCCTTCTCTGACTTTACATTGTGAAATTAACCAGCACGCTAGTAAATTTTCTCTGTGGCAGGCTAATTAATTTTATTAAACCAACCAGTGATATTTAGAATGCCTTAAAATTTTGCTCGTCAACCATTATTCTGTTCATTGGCATTACACCATGGTTTTTGGAGAAGGTAGGGATCAAGGTAAAGGGCAGGTTCCTTTCAAATTGTTTTGTGCCTTCTGTAGCTGAATCATACAAACCCCCTCATACAATTTTAACAAAGTTAATTAGCTGAGCTAAGATCACGTAACTTCACAGAACACTGAGAAATGTACTTAAAATTCCTTCGTGGGACACCCTAACTTAGGGTTAATTTAGCAAGCTATTCTCAGATATGGGAGAGTGGGGAAAGAAGAGGTTAACACGCCAGTGACAAAGTCGGCTCAGGAGCCACTAAGACAAAGGAAAAATCACACTTCTAAAAAGCCCAATCTGAAATCACAAAAGAAAAATGTAGTTTGAGGAAAGAAGGAGAGAATTTGCCTTCTGAGGATAGTTATTTTGTGTGTGGAGATCATAAGAATTCATGAATTTATTAGAAAGATCATGAATTTCTACATGGCTGGTGCTGTAAAAAAAAAAAAAAATTGCCAGGAACAATGCCCCATTTCTGTGAATTCCAATATTCTCCTACAAAAATTTGCCAAGAAGAATGCAGTAAGAAAAGGTAAAGCTCTACAAACAGTCACTCAGACAAGTTCTCTTCTGAACTAACCCTACATTGTAGATACTCTATATGAGCTGCAAGCTTGGATGTAACTGAGTGATCTTAACTGAGGAGAAAGAGAATGACCTGTGGGTTGTGTTTTTGGTGAGTAAATATTTGGTTTTTAAAAGCTAATCAGTCTGGGTCCCAGATACATAGTTTGACAGGTTGTACGGTCAGCCAGTTCTTCTCCAGTGTGTTAGGCAGTCGCAAGGAAACATCTAGAGGACGGGACTGGAGAACAAGTGTGGGCTCTGGGGACATTTATTTATTCATTCACCCAGCCCTTGACTAAATATTTGCTGAATGTGTATTAAGTTCTAGAAACTGTTCTAAAATGCTGTGATTATATAAATCAAACTTGTGTGAGAGGTTCAAAACACTTGATCTCACAAAATTTAGACTCAAGCCGAGGGGATGGGAAAGAAACAAATAAATGATTTCAGGTAACAAAATGCTGTGAAGGAAGTAGAGAAATGAGCAGCATTAGATAGGATAGTTGATGAAGGCTTCTTTGAGGAGGCAACATTTAAGCTAAGAGCTGAAGAGGTCAGTTCTGTAAATGTCTGGGAGAAGAACTTTCCAGGGAGAGGTAACTGCAAAAGGAAGTTTCTTTGTCTGATGAGGGAACAAGCTCAAGGTACAGAAAAAGACCAGGATGACTGTCACTCATTATGTGATCCTGGCAGGTTCAAGTGCCCGAGACTCAGCATATCCATAAAATGGGTCTAATATCACGTGCTGAAAATATTAAATGAGGGAATATGTGTGCACGGCATAGCATCTACAGCATGGTAGGAAGTCAAAATGGTACCAACGAACAATGACCATTATGATTTTTAAATATACACATGGTCAATGTGTTTTAATGCTTGCTAATGCCCTATCTCCTTTAACACCTGGAAAGAATTAGAGAAAGCAGACTATGGAGTAGTTTGTGTTATAAATGAAACTTTCCAGAATTCATGAGTGTTTCAGATAAGAGTCATTGCTATTAAACCCATTTGGTCCTTCACAAAACCCTGCTCGAAGCCCAACTTCAGGAAGCATTATTAATAGTCAAGGTATATGCACAAAGAGTTGTAATTATAGAAAATAATGCCCCAAATGTCTTACAAGAAATACAAGGTTCCTTTGGGTCCATTCAGAAAGTTGACCTCATCTGCGTCTCCAGTTTCCATCTTTCCCACCAACCTACCATTTGTTGTACTAACAACATTATTTTTCTAATCCACTGGTCTCAAAATTTTACTTTGATATTTACAATACCTCCTATGTCTTTCCTTTAAATAGCAGGTAAAGTCCAAACACATTGGTCTGATGTTTAAGCCCATTCTTTTCTGGTCCCAAGCTACACTTCCAATCTCATCCCCTACCACTTGAACTTCTCCCAGCTACCCTGTGCTCCAGCTTCTTGGGGCTATATAACCATAGCTTCCCTCTTTCCTATACCTCCTCCCCCAGAGCCCAGGGGAGAGCGTTCCTGCCCTGGAAGGAACCCCTTGACCTTCAGATTCTTAAATCCTTGCTCTTTTCCTCTTCTGTGGCCCTGCACATGGATTTTACACAAGGGAAGAGAGTCTAATGAAGAACCTCTATTACGGTGTGTAGCAGGACAGTTTCCCTCCTCTGTCGGACCACAGAAACCCTGCAATCACAGATCATCTCTATGTATTTCAACAACCCCAGCACCGGGCATAGCCCCTGGGGTGTGACAGGGATAAAAGTATGTGGATGCGACAGAGGCTACAGGAATCCCCCCAAATGGAGTCCTTCTGTTGGGTATCAAGAAAAGTTTCTTGATAAAGAGAGCATGGGGTCTTGGAAAAAAAAAAAAAAAGAAGAAACTTTAAAAAGGATAGGATTTTGGCAGATGAAAATGTTGTCTTGGGAGGGGTGTATCTGAATTAGGGTCATTTGCTCACCCCCATTAGTTCCTCGTTTAAAAAGAAAATCAAGGTTTAGTCGGTCCAGTTGTATTATCATGGCCTCAGCCAACACCCTTGGTGTAGATGCACAGCTTGCCCTGGATAGTCCATACCAAAAACTGATTCAGCTTCACAAGTAAATTTTCTCACTTTCAAGGGAAGTGTAAGGAAAATAACTTTCCCTTCATTCTTAACCTCCAGTAATGTTTTAAACAGCAGTATCACGGGCGCCTGGGTGGTTCAGTGGGTTAAGCCTCTGCCTTCGGCTCAGGTCATGATCTCAGGGTCCTGAGATCGAGTCCCGCATGGGGCTCTCTGCTCAGCAGGGAGCCTGCTTCCTCCTCCTCTCTCTCTCTCTCTCTGCCTGCCTCTCTGCCTACTTGTGATCTCTGTCTGTCAAATAAATAAATAAAATCTTAAAGAAAAAAAAAATAAACAGCAGTATCACTTAGGTAGAAAGGTTACGAGTAAAAATTCCGGTTATATTGCTCCAGGCAGACATGTGAAACACCCACTTATTAATTACCATTAATCAAGCAAAATTCTTCCCAAGGAAGGACAATCCGTACATTTGGACCAAGAGCCAGTGAACACCAACTGGAAAGATGTGAGATGTTTCAGATGGAAGAAACAGATGCGGACAGAGGCTCATGGAAGGTGCAGGCGATGACGTGTAGTTCACTTTTGGCTTGCAGAGAGCATTCATTCCCCTTCGGAGCAAGACTGGAGAATTCTGAATGCCCTGAGGAGGAGCCTCTAACGTGCTCTGTATCCAGCAGGGAGGCACTGAGCAGTTACGAGTAGTAGAGGGAACGGAACAGAGTTTTATTCCATGGGACACGTTGAAATTTGAAAAGACTGGTTTCAGAAGCTATTCCGGTGAACAAGAGGGAGCAAATACTGTGGATGAAGGCACAGGACAGAGGAGCAGGGCACGACAGAGCACTACAGAGCGGTATCACTAACCAGCTTGGGGCTGAGGAGGCTGGAGTTGAAACCACCTGAGGCTTTGCATCTAGATTTGGAGGAAGGGCTTTGGGCCACCCACAGAAATAGGCAGAGAGCTGGATAGGCCTGTTGATTTTGCCCGAAGGACCTAGGGGGAGGAATAGGAGAGAGGAAACCTACTGGTGAGGGAAGAATTACATAGACAAATTCAGGGTCAACACTAAGTATTCCACTGAGGTTTTCCCTCTTCCATGTAAGGATCTTAAAAACACAAGTGAAAAAGGAAAATAAAATTCAGAGATGGAAGAAGCATTATGAAGAGATATGCTGGTTGAGTCCAGGAGCTTAAGGAAATCGTTAGAATTCTATTATTTCTCTTCTCCAGAGTAGCCAAGGAAGGTTAGATTACTGGCCAAAGGTCTACACAGTAAAAAGGCAGAGGTGCTAGGACTCCGTGGAGAGCTGTTTTGTGTGTGCATGATTATGCTTCCTGCTCACCGAGAGCAATTTAAGTTCCCATATAGGGTTGGAATCAATACCTGATAATTCCGTTTCCCAAATACTGGTACGGTGTCTTAGACAATTGATTCTTGAAGGCTCTTATCATCAAACTTATAAGCCTTACATGAACCCATTTAATTATTTAACTGAGGATTACAATACAGAAGAAATCAGTCATTGATTAAATTATTCTTGGAGTTGCCTGGGATGGGTAGTTCCCTCCATTTTATACTCAAAAAAAAAAAAAATGCACTCTGTCTTTCTTGTTCTCTCTCTCTCTCTCTCTCTCTCACACACACACACACACACACACCTTTTATAAGTTGGAGAAGCAAATCCTAGCCTACACAATTCTACAGCACACCTCAAAGCCGTGATACTGTAGTTTCAAGCCCTGCTACCTTTTGTTCCCCTCTGTCTAGGGCTCATTATACTAACATGCCTGCAGATGGTGTCAGAAAGGTGAGGTGTCAAATCCACAAAGGGGAGACCCCAACAACTCAGTGCTACTGCACTATCAATCATTGCTGGTGGTTTTTACTTTTATCTCCCCCTTCTCCTTAGTTCTCCCCACTCACACTGTCAGTTCAGTTAGAATATTTCACCTACACCTCACAATATGTCGAAAGGAAATAGACACACGCTGTGAAAAGCTGGTAATTTTATTGGGTTCCTTTACCTTTAAAAATCTGTTACTTGGTCAAGTCTGGTTTCTGGGCCCCTTTTTTTGCAGGGAAATTGAGGCAAACATTTTTATGTGGTCCTCTGGTGCCTGCTCTGTACTCCAAGAATTACATACACAAGGATCATTAGAGTAGTGTTTCGCCCATTAAGATATAATAACCGTCAGCAGGGACAAAAAGCAGATCAGTATCCCCGATTGAAACTAACAGGCGCACATAAAAATTACGTGCCTGCTTCAGGCACAGGCACAGGGTCAGGGTCTCACACGATAGGGAAATTCCCTCTCCGGGTCGGAGGCGGCTTTTCACAAGACCAAGGCAAGGAGAGAGAACATGCAGGAATTCTCTCAGCCCTCCAGCCATTTTTAACCCTCAACACTTTTCTATCTTCAAGTGCACCATTTGCAAATAAACAAAAAATGACTGTGCTTGCTGTCTGAAGGGCTTCTACTGAGTAAAAAACAAGCAGTTACTTAAAGGAGCTGTTCTTTTCGACCCAAGGAGCACCGTTGGGCAAGAAACATGTGGAAGACTGAGGGAGGAAAGGCACACTCCTCAGTCTGTTGGATTAGCCAAAGTCAATCAAACTGTCCCAGGTGTGGCGGATGCCACAGACAGATAGGGCTGGGGTGGTTTGCTAGGCTTGGGCTGTTGTTGATTTTAAAGATTTTATTTACTTATTTGACAGACAGAGATCACAAGTAGGCAGGGAGGCAGGCAGAGAGAGAGGAGGAAGCAGGCTCCCTGCTGAGCAGAGAGCCCCATTCGGGGCTCAATCCCAGGACCCTGGGATCATGACCTGAGCCAAAGGCAGAGGCTCCCAGGTGCCCCGGGCTGTTGTTGATTTTAAAAATCACATCTCTGCAGCCCAGTCTATGCCTCCTTGCGTTTCCTTCCTTAAGTTTTTGGCGTGAACATCTTGCACAAAATGGGTGTTAAATTAATTATTAAATTGTTTGCAAATGGACTAGATTTATTCTCAGCCCACGAAAGCAAAGATTAATAGGATTATTTGACTCTATTAGTAGAAATTATTTTCTTAACAATGTTAACTTCCAAATGGCCAATGTGAAACTTGGTTATTATGCCCAAATTACTGATATTCTTAGGGCTTCCTTAACATTCAACTTCTAGGGGAAAGATAATGAAATGGGGATGGTATTAAAGAAGGCTTTGGGTTTTTAAAACTCTCTGGTAGGGAGCCTGGGTGGCTCAGTAGGTTAAAGGTCTGCCTTCAGCTTGGGTCATGATCTCAGGGTCCTGGGATCAAGTCCCACCTCGGGCTCCCTGCTCAGTGGGGAGTCTGCTTCTCTCTCTCCCTCTGTCCTCCACTCATGTTCTCTCTCTCTCTCTCAAAAATAAATAAAATCTTTAAAAAAAAAATAAAACTCTCAGGTAACCTACCCCTCAACACTCCCACAGAGCAACCACCTTGACCTCTACCAAGGAAAATGCAAGGATGTGAGGTCCTGAATGAGGCAGAAGTAGAATCTGAGAGCTGAGGAAAGGCACAGCAGGAACATCTCCCCAGAGGCTCACCTCATAACGACGGGGCCATCACGGAGAGGGATGACCAATTTATGATAAAACTGGGCATGCATGGAGAGAAGAGGGCCTGGCAGGGAGAAGGGTGGGTTGGGGGAGAGCCTGCCTCCGCTGAGAGCTCTGGAACTAGGTCTGTTCGTCATTGTCAATACGCCTTCCTCTTCCCACTATAGGCCCCACTACACCCTGTCTCTAGCACCAGGCACACCTGTGCTGATAGAGGTACGCACAAAGCCTAGCTCTACCCAGATGAAATGCTAAGGACACCAATTATTAAAGAAGCTTAAAATAATCTCTGTCTACTACACCAGAGGGTGGGTCTTGTAGGCAGACCTTACTGGGGATGGATACTTAATTAATTAATTGCCACATATACTGGGCACTTTTTGTGTTGTTAAGTGTTTTACATTTACTTGCAGGAGATGGGTGCTCTTGCTGTCCCTAGTTTTATAGATGATGAAATCAAGGCATGAAGCCCCACAACTGGATTTCCCAAGCTGAGCTCCATAATCAAATTACTGGACTATGATTGCACTTCTATTTTTTTTTTTTTTAAGATTTATTTATTTATGAGAGAGAGAGAAAGAGAGAATGAGCACACACCTGTGAGTGGGGGGCGGGGCGGAGGGAGAGAATCTCAAGCAGACTCCCCACTGAGAGAGGAGCAAAAGGCACAGGGCTCGACCCCAGAATCCATGAGATCATGACCTGAGCCAAAGCCAAGAGTCGGGCACTCAATCGACCGAGCCACCCAGGTGCCCCGATTGCACTTCTTTTATCCTTTGTAAGTGTTAGGCTATGAATGATCACTCCACCTAAAATCCTCACCCTCTTAAAAAAACAAACAAAAAAATCAGTGAGCCAGCTGCCAACAGCCTATATTGGCACTTGTCTCTAAATGGCATTGCACGCTTTTTATGTTAATCAGTAGCCTCCTCGTGGGAACCATACATAGGCCATGCTACAAAAATTTCATTTGTATATTATACACACCCATAACCTCACCATTATTTATCACTAATAATTCAATTCTCATATGCTACCTCAATATGCATAATAAAACAATCCCAATTTTAATCTTTGCCAGCTATTTGCAGTTATTCAAAATAAACAGTATTGCAGTTAAAATCACAGCAAGAAGAATTTCTAAAAAATAGAAACATGGAAACTGAAAAGGCATCATCTTAAAAGAAAATATAAGTATAGGGTGCCTGGGTGGCTCAGTTAGTTGGGTGTCTGCCTTCGGCTCAGGTCATAATCCAGGGGTCCTGGGATTGAGTCCCACATCAGGCTCCCTGATCAGTGGGGAGTCTGCTTCTCCCTCTCCCCCCATCTGCTGCTCCCCTGCCTAGTGCTCTCTCTATGCCACATAAATAAAATCATAAAAAAAAAGAAAATGTGAAATATAAAAAGAAAATAGACTCTAGAGTAATATAAAGTCAAATTTTCTTGGAAAGATATGAGTAAGTGCAATTTTATACTACATGCCAGAACAGACTGATAAGAAGAGCATGAAGAAAACAGAGCATGAAGAAACAAACAAAAGTTGCCTCCAGACCCATAAAGCACAAGAACGACCAAGGGACCATGTGTACAGTCTTCCCTCCATTGCCAAATGCCTGCTAGCGTGGCATGTTAGTTGGCACAGACCTTAATTTGGGCTGTGATGTAAACAGGAGGCAAGTGTGAATGACACAGTGAGCAGGAGCTTGTTGGGTGGTGGAAGAAACAACAGTCCTGAAAGGGACACTTATCTAATCTGTTTCAATCACTCAATCATATAAAGCAAAACTCCCAATTCTCACCCAAGTTCGGGCATGTACTATGCCGCAAGGTGCCCATCGTGCCATTTTATAGGTGCAATTAAAATTGTCCATGGTTCAAACCTCAAAGAGGAGCACAGGCAGGGAATTCACAAAACCTCCCCTCCGTCAGCCCCTCTATTCTCTGTAGGGCAGTGGAATGAGAAAGAGTTTGGGTTAAGCTGCTTCTGTTCTTCCATTAGTTCTGGTTCTTTTAAGCCAAAATTACATTCCAGGCAGATTGGATGGTCTCAGCCAGTTGCCTGAAGGTAAAGTACAAAGACTTGCCACCCTCTGCTTTCTGGACTCAGCCCGGGGGGTGAAGGAATGTACAGTGGCTTAGAAAAGGGTGGGTGGGAACCCTGCCGCTCAGGTGTTTCAGACTCAGTAGGAGAAAGAAAAAGGTGGGAAGGGAAGGGAAGGTTGGGGCTATTGTTTCCATTCACTGAGTGATCTTTTTTTTTTAATTAGATTTTTCAATTTAGTAAGTTGATTGCCCCTGGCACCTTCATTTAGTAGGTCCACAGGTAAGGAGCCCACATCGCCTTTGCTGGGTAAACTCCTTACACGGCATCCTTGCTCGTTCTTTTGCTTTCAACATCCTCTGATTTTGGGGGGCCCACTGAAATGAAGTTTTCTGATTCTAAAATCTGGTTTTAACTAAAGTAAACTTGACAAAATAAACAAGTTGCCTTCAAAAGATTCCTGCAGAGAAACCCTGGAAGATAATCCATCAACAGTAAGAAAATGGCAGAGCAGACAGTTTGGTGGCCAGTTCAAGTTCTCCATCTGTCATGGAAGGAGTTAAAGAGCAAGGATAGTTGAATCGGATTTGCTAAGACACCGACTTCCATAAATTACAAGAGAATTTATCAAGGGACTATTTGAAATGCGGATTTCGATGCACTATTGTTAATAGTGAGTTATACTCTATTTATATATTGAACCATGCGATATTAGCCAATAAAAACTCAAAGCCAACAAAATTAAAGTTAGTAAGACATTTAAAAAAAACATTAATCTCACTTTAGTTCATATTTTGGCATGTGTTTTATAACGTGAATTATTAGTTCTGTCACATGTTTACATGATACACATGGTTCAGAGAACACAGCTTGAGAAGCATGTTCTGAAACTCTTTACTGGTTGGGGTGCCCTCTAAAAACTTTGGAGACCACCTGCCTTCAGTATGGGGTCTTCCGGGCTAGCTTAGAACGTTCCTTAGGAAAATCCTAGACAATTCACAGTGAATTTCAGATGCCTGGTAAAATTCATTCTGTTTTAGACACCCGGCATTAACCTTGACAGCAATTTCTAGAAATTATTAGGTAAAAGGGAGCAAAGTCGAGTAAGCATTCTCGGATCTGGGTTTTAGAATCCCGGCACATAACTCACTGGCATCCTTTCACATTTTGATTTGAGATTCCTAAACAGAAAGATAGTCTTTGATGCAACCGAACTCCCAAACTGAGTTTCTGGGCTGGTAGAAACTAAGCTGAAAAATGTTTTATTTTGATGTTAGATTAAACATTATAAATATAAATTCTGAGTGTACGGGAAATTCCAAATGAATGCCAGGAGGTTTCTGGCACCTCGTCTGTTGCAAGGCATACAGAGGTTTATGTCAAGAACAGTCAACAGCAATTTTCCATCTCCCCTGGGAAAAGAATGAGAGGAAATCACTAACATGGAATGAAAACACTAATTTGCAATCATGTAGGCAGTCACTGTGTCCAAGGATGCCAAATGCTTTTAAATACAAGTCATCCAGTTTAGCAGATGGAAAGCAGCAAGAAGTAAATCACTTATTCAGAGTTTCTCCTGGACCAAATACAGGTGCTGTGGGGGTTATGGTTGGTCTCCTGAAACCATTCTTCCCTCACAACCAAGGTCTTGCCCTGAGTCATGCAGTGTTTCAAACCTTGGTCCGTTTAGGGACTTGGCTTTCTTCTCCAAGATATCCAACACCATCTTGGGTAGGGACAAACAGATAAAAGTGGCTACCTTTTTGGCGACGTCCTATCTCCCACATAGCCCTACTTCACATCAGACTAGAGTTTTCAGATGCTCATTGAACATGTTAGCTTCAATGTCTCCAGTCATTTCAGGCTCAAATCATCTACCTATGCTTTTTTTCCCTTTCTTTCCAGTTTATGTTTTGGTACCATTCATTATATACATTCTTGTTGAAGCCAGAAATCCAAGGTACATATAAGACTTCTTCTCCATCACTGCTTCCTCTGATGTGGCTAAATGGAACAATTCTCTCTCCAAATAGCCCTTCTCTGCGGTCTCCCCCATATTTCTATAGACACAGCCTTAATTCTCGCCTTTACATTTATTATCCCAATCATCACAATCCCTTTCTAACAGACCGATCTTCCTTCAGTATTATTTCTGTTTCTCCACTCAACAGACACTCTAGGACCATCACCCAGGTGGTAGGCACAGTGCAAGGTGCTAGGGACACATCACTGAGCAATCTCCCTCTTGGAACTTATACTCTGGTGATGGGTGTATATGGAAACATAAGCAAAGGAGCAAATGAGGTATTAAGTGCTGGGTAGACTATAAGAGAATTAACTTAGTGTAGGCTCTCTCAGGTGTCCTATGTGCCAAAACCTAGCAAGGAAAAGGAGCTCAATCTAGAGGGGTGGAAAAGCACTTCAAACAGAGGGAATGTGCAATGCTGCTTGTTCAAAAAGGCTATGCCTTCAAAGACACAGAAGAAGAAAAAAACTTGGCCTTTTTAAGGAATCAAGGAGGACTGCTGTGGTTAGTGTGTGGTGAGACAGGAAGCAAGCACAACCAAGCCAAGTTGGAGGTACTGGCTTCGGCCAGAGCACGCAAGACCTTGGAGGTCTGTCTTCCACAGCCTGAGAGGCATTCTGTACTTGGAATTAGATCATAGCACCGACACTCTTGAATTGTGTCTCCCAGTTACTCACAGGATAATATCCCAAGTTCGTATGATGATATTCAGGGCCCTGCCTGGTCTGGATGCCACTTGCCTTTTTAGCCCTGTGCCCTGAAACAACCCACATTCACGTGTCATCTGTATATTCTAGCAGGCCTCCTGTTCACCTGCCTTCTGTCCTTCTGTGTGTGACGACCACTGTTTTATCTTTAAGACTCATCTTAAGATTCATCATCCCATTGGGCTGCCTTGTATGTGTCTCCCGCCACCCTGCGCACTCTTGAGAATGTTAGAGTCTGGATCTTGTGTGTTGTGGTGGTCATGGGGCCTGATACACAACTGGCATTCAATCCATGTTTCCTGAGGGAGGGAAGGCGGGAAGGCAGGAAGAAAGGAAGAGAGTTTTGCCCAAATGTACTGGGGTGGGACACATGACAGTCTGAGTCCATCTATTCTGAGGTTCAGTCTACTTTTTAAAAATCAAATTAATTTAAAAAAAGAGTGGCTTTTATACATGATACGTTAGCCCAATGAGTTGTAAACAAGGCTTAATGATCAGAAAAATTCTTAGAAAAAATGCAACATGGCATAAAGGAGCACACTGGCTTTCGGTAAGACCTGGAGGTACAGAGCTTCAGAATCCCACTTCTTCAATATACATCCTAGGCAGTGTCTTGCGGACAACAGAAAAGTGGCCACTCTTCCAGCTTGAGGAAGACAAGCTTGTTGTTGTTGTTTTTTTTAAAGATTTTTTTTTTAAGATTTTATTCATTTATTTGTCATAGAGAGAGCACAAGCAGGCAGAGTGGCAGGCAGAGACAGAGGGAGAAGGAGGCTCCCTGCTGGACAAGGATCCAGATGCGGGACTCGATCTCAGGACCCTGAGATCATGACCTGAGCTGAAGGCAGCGACGTAACCAAATGAGCCACCCAGGTGTCCCACAAGGTTGCTTTTTAAGAGCAGAACCAGGAAATAAGTGGATTATCCAGCTATGGAGGGTAACATATGTGAACGGACATACCCAAAACCATTATTAAGGTGACGACACTGTCATCCCAGCAAGGGGGAAAACAGCATAAACAAATACACAGAGAGAGGAGAGGCAAGTGATACGGATGCAGTGATGAACAGATGTGATCAACAGCTTCATCACGGCGAAGGAAAATTCTTTTCCTTTACGCTCACTTTTGGGGTTCTACATCAGCTCCTCGTGAGTTTGGGAAATGCTAGTTAGTGCGTCTGTCTTTGTGCATTGACAAAGATGACCGTATGACCACAGGCTGAAGAACAGCCTCGGCACTGTGGTCATTTCACCAGGGCTGATGTGCTGTGCGACCTTGCCTGGCTGCCCGCTGGCCAGCCCGAGTCAGATCTCACGGCAGCCCCTCTCACGTTAAAACACACGTTCTGGGCCAACATCAGCACCGGGACTCCTTTCATCAGGATGACAACACAAGGCCAAGTGCATTCCATTCACGACCAGACACAGACTCAGCACGAAATGTAACTGACACAGCTTGGGCTCCTAAGTGACCTTCGGATGCCAGTGTCAGTCAAGTGATTCTAAAGAAAAATTAAACTCGGGTTTTATTCATCTGGAATGCATTACTGCATGAAGACATGGAATAGAGGTGATTTTTTTTTCTTTTTTTTTTTTTTAGAACTTAGGAGCCAACTCTGCGGTGGGGAATGGAGGTGCCTGGAACAGGAGAAAGAACTAGATGACGAGTCCTAGAAAACTGTGATGCTACAACTGACATTTCCAATGCTGACGTGTAAATTCACCGTGGCTTCAGGTGAGCATGCTCTTGCCAAGAGGAGAGTGCTGGAAAAAGCAGGGCTGAACTAACCTCTCACCTCACTCATAATGAACATTCGCCCCAACGAGGCTGGGGTGCCATGGTAAGGAGGTTTGTAGTCCGGAGGTGGTAACTGGAATAAGACACGGCCGGAACAACTCTGGTCTCCTGACAACCTGACACTACAGGACGATGTGCCTAAAAAGAACTGAATCGAGTCTCAAGTGCTGTTGCCAGTACGAAGACTCATAGCTGTGGTGCCGCACATCATGGTGATGAACCCAGGCATCTAACCTCAGAAGAAGGCTGTGGTTTAGGAAACAACCCTGCCACTAGATCTGGAGAATTCCTTTCCAAACTCAGACTACATCCAAAAAGCTTGTCTCTCTGACAAAAGACGATCAGCTTTCCTGCTGATCTGTTTCATTTTTTTCATTTTACCTTTGCGGTCACGTCACTGTTCCCTGGTTTGAATATACGAGAAACTCAAGTCTTCTAGAAGACCTGGCCTCTAAAATCACTGAAGGATCCTTTTCCCATATTTTGATGGTGGATCCCTTTAGCTGCCCGGCCCAAATTCAAGTCCCCTCCTGCAACATTTTTTGAGGTTTCATATTCATCCTTCGGTATTTAGTTCTATGCAATTAAGCTGCAATATTACAGATAGACAGCTTGTTTGCATCCTCTGTGACCATCAACTAATTCAGAGTATTTTTAGTTTTATGGGGAGATTTTTATGTTTACAATAAAGCAAAATTTTAAACCCTTAGTGTGTGCCTAAGTGTCTTTTGGTTTGGGACCTCTGCAAGTCTTATGCTGTGTACCTGGGTAAAACAAACTTGAGGCAACAGTAAAAACCTGAAGAGCAATGTGGTTTGAGAATGTCTCCACTTTAAACCCATGTTGAATTCGACCAAACCCATCTATGGGAGATTGCATTACTATTCAGAAAATATTATCAATGACATGTCAAAATAAAGATTTACATTTAATTGATTACTAAGAAAGAGTAGTACTGTTTTCATGCAAGACATAGATTTCAAAAAGGTAAGATGGTTTTTGATCTATTTTTCTAGAGACTAAGAAAAATACATGTAAGTAAAATTTCCTTTTTCAAATGTTGTATTTCAAAGTGAGCCGAAGATAACCAAGTTGAAATAGCATCATTTGAAAAAAGGAAGGGATTAAGAAACAATGACATAAACAAGTAGATGAAGAAGCAAAGTGTTTCACCATAGAAATATTCCAGCTAATGAAGAAGAAATGATGGAGTTACTGTATCGTTATTTTGCAAACTTCTAATGAAATAATGAATCCAGGCACAGATCTTTAGTGTCCACTAACAACATAAAGAAACAAATAGATATTATGTATTTCTTGATACAATATGCAATAGCATTTACGAAGTCTTCTTCCCCTACAAGGATCAAGTCTGTTAGATCAAACTAACAGTTTACATAAGGAACCACAGGGGACTAAAATACATAGTAAGTAAAAACATGGCAATGCAATCAGAAAATCGAAAATGTGGGAAACTCCACAGGACAAATGACTTGGTTTCTCCAAAAAAAAAAAAAAAATTAATTACAAAGGAAAAAAAGAAATATGATGGAGTGCAGAAAGTCCTAGATTAAAAGAAAACCGAGAGACATGCAACCATGGTAATGCATGAAAGTTGTTTGGATCCTCATTCAAACTAATTATAAATAAATGGATGAATGGATGAATTGGTGAGTATACAATTGGGGAAATTAGAACTACGTATATGATGATACTGAGAAATTGTTGTAAATGTTTTTAAATGCCTGACAATTGCACTGGAATTATTTTAACTTTTTATCAGTGTTCTGACATTTTTAACACGAATTATAAAATGTCTAGGATTTGCTTTATAATAGTCTAGCTGGTGAGGGAGAGTATTTCAGATGAAACAAGAGTGAGTTGGTACACTGGGTTTACTATGGGATTCTAATTATTTTTAGGCTTGAAACTTTTCACAATAAAATGTTGAAAAATATTAAAGTTGGAAAAACAGAAGTGATGGAGAAGACTTACCCTGCTGGATATCCTTCATTTCTAAGTGCAAACTCGATATCAAGATTCCCACAGTTTGAGATCGTTTTCCATCTAATAACTTGATGATCTGGAATTTAAAAATAAAATGATACAAGTTCAAATGACCATGTAATCTTCCAGAAGCATATCAAAACCATTAAGATTTTTAGATACTCCGAGGAACTAAACTGATGCTACAGTCACTATATTTTAATGATACTTTAATTTGAAAGTGACTTATCTACAACTACAGATATTTTAGAAAATGAAAGAGAAACATCACGCCAAACTTTGCCAATCTAATACAAGCACTGAAATCTTTATGACATTGTACTCCAATCTTTTTATTTAAACACTTATTAACACAACTATAATTGCAACGTATATACAATTTTATATCCAACTTCTCCACTTATCATTGGCACATTTCCACATTGCTACTTCCTAGGACACTTCAGAGCCTCCAATCTTTTTGGCTGTGTCATCTGCCCAGTGGTTTAGGGGAAAGATCAGCGTGATCGCAGCTTAGTTGTCTACCAGCGATGCAGCCTTGGAAAAGGCCAGTTTCTTTATCCTGGAGTTGGGCTGACTGTATTTAATCTGTACATTTATTCTACAAATTACAGGACATAATATATGTAAAGTGCTCATATAATATATTCTTTTTTAAAAAAGATTTTATTTATTTATTTCACAGAGATCACAAGTAGGCAGAGAGGCAGGCAGAGAGAGAGGGGGAAGCAGGCTCCCTTCTGTGCAGAGAGCCTGATGTGGGGCTCGATCCCAGGACCCTTGGATCATGACGAGAGCGGAAGGCAGAGGCTTTAAACCACTGAGCCACCCAGGCGCCCCCATATAATATATTCTTAACACAGATTATTTAAATAAAATTTCCCTGTCTTGGAGAATTAAGTTGCTTCATATTTGTGCTATTTTTAACATAAACAATACAATACTTTATACATTAAACCTTAATTTTAATTGCTTAAAATTGTTCTTTTATGATAATACGGTATGTCAAAACTTTACAGTCTTCTTATAAACTCCAAATACCTCATCACCAATTATGGAGGGAGAGCTTTTCATAGTTTTGGTTTCTCTAAACCTAGTAAGCCAAATCAGTTCCTTCTAACACATCACACAGTGGCCACTAAGGGGGAAAAAAAAAAGACCTTTTCTCTCATGTGACACAGCTACAAAAATCAATAGGGAATGCACACAAAATATCACCAAATCTTAAGTTTTTAAACACACTTTGCTGGGTAAAATACAAATTAAGCTAAACAGCTATGCTTCCCCTTCCACCTAGGTACTTACAAACTTACCAAAATATAGTGGAGATACAGTAATATGGTAAGAAACATCTGCATTTATATTGGTACTAGACTAGCTGAATTGTTTGTTGGTTGACTATAAGGAATAACAGAGTTTGTTCCAAGATGGTCTAATTACCGATCTATCAGTCAATACTGAATCAGTTATTTTCAGCCCTTTATTTTTTTCTTTCCCTGCTCAGAATGGCTACTTTTATATAACTATTAGACCTAAAATATAGTAAATACTAAACTTTCATCAAGATAAAAGGAAATCTGATGTTTTAGTCCAATGTGTTTAATAATGTCAGCATTAGTCTTAAAGAAAATTCTTGGGGGATACAGAATTTCAAGAGTTTTTTAAAAGAAATAAGGTAGGTACTTGGACTTTTAATTTTTTTATATGAAAGCAACAGAAAAAAAGATTATATATATAATCAAATATTTTCTTTAAAAATGCAATTTCTGGCTTATTCTTAGATTGAGAACACAAATTTAAAATGAAATGATTTTTAAAAGCCCAATACAAAATTAAGAAAAGCCACATAAGTTTCATGTAAATATCCAGCCATGCACTCATTCATTCAACAAAAACCTGCTGTGACTCTTTTACGTGCCTAGCACAGCTTCAGACTCTGAGGATATGGAGGTGACCCAGACAGATCAAGTCCTTGCTTGTCCTTGTGAAGTCTGTAGAGCTTAGTTATCTTAAAAAAAAAAAAAAAATCACTTTGGCTTTGTTTTTCTTTCTCAAGACTGCTTTGGGATTTGAGGTCTCTCATGATTTCATTCACATTTTAGGATTTTTTTGTTCTATTTCTTTGAAAAAAAAAATGACATTGGAACTTTGATAGAGATTGCACTGAACCTGTACATTGCTTTGGGTAGTACGGACATCTTGACAATATTAATTCTTCCAATCCATAAGCACAGAGTATCTTTCTATTTAATTGTGTCTTTCTTCCATCAGTGTCTTAAACTTTTCAGTGTAGTCTGTCACCTACCTCCTTGCTTTATTCTTTTTGATACAATTATAAATGGGATTATTTTCTTAATTTCTGGGATCATAGAAATGCAATGTATTTTTCTTTATTCATTTCATACCCTGAAAAGTCATTGAATTCATTTACTAGTTCTAATAGTTTTGGGGTAGAGTCTTCTATATATAAATTAAGGTTATCTGTAAAAAGTGACAGTCTTACTTCTTCCTTACCATTTTGGATGCCTTTTATTTCTTTTCTTTGCCTAATTCCTCTGGCTAGTTCTTTCAGTACTACATTGAAAACAAGTGGCAAGAGAGGGTATCCTTGTCTTGATCCTGATCTTAGAGGAAAGCTTTCAGCTTTTCAGCCTTGAGTATGATGTTAGCTGTGGGCTTGTCATATGTGGCCTTTATTATGTTGAGGTGTGGTCCTTCTCTACCCACTTTGTTGATAGTTTTTATCATATCTGGTTGTTGAATTTTGTCAAATGTTTTCTCTGCATCTATTGAGTTGATGACTTTTATTCCACTTTGTTAATGAGATGTATCGCAGTGACTGATTTATAGATATTGAACTATCCTTGCATCCCTGGAATAAATCCCACTTGATTGTGCTATCTGATCCTTTTAATGCATTGTTGAATTTGGTTTGTTAATATTTTGTCAAGGATTTTTGCATCTATGTTCATCAGAGAGATTGGGCAGCTCTTTTCTTTTTTTGGTGGTGCCCATGTCTGGTTTCAGGGTCAGGGTAATGCTGGACTTGTAAAATGAGTTTGGAAGCATTCCTTCCTCTGATTTTTTGGAAGTCTGAGAAGGATAGGCATTAAATCTTCTTTGAATGTTTGGGAGAATTCACAATGATCCAAGATGGTCTTGGCTTTTGTTTGTTGTCAGATTTTGATTACTCATTGAATCTCCTTACTAGTAATCAGTCTATTCAGATTTACCATGATTTAGTCCTGGGAGATTCGGTTTCTAGTGATTTTCAATTTCCTCCAGAATGTCCAACTTGTTGGCAAATAGTTGTTCAAAGTAATCTCTTATATTCCTTTGTATTTCTGTGGTATCAGTTGTAACTTCTTTTCCATTTCTAATTTTACTTACTTGAGCCTTCTCTGTTTTTTCTTGCTGAGTCTAGCTAAAGGTTTGTCAATTTTATTTATCTTTTCAAGGAACCACCCCTTAATTTCTTTGATCTTTTCTACTGTCTTTTTAGTCTCTATTTCATTTATTTCTACTTTGGTCTTTGTTATTTTGTTCTTTCTACTAACTTTGGGCTTTGTTTGTTCTTTTTCTAGTTCCTTCAGGTATGAATTTTGATCTGTATCCTTAGGAAATTTCCCCTTAAAACTACTTTTGCAGGGGGGCACCTGGGTGGCTCAGTGGGTTAAAGCCTCTGCCTTTGGCTCAGGATGTGCACTTGAAAAAACTGTATATTCTACTGTTTTGGGGTGAAATGTCCTATGTATAGCTGTTAAGTCCACCTGGTTTAATGTGTCATTTAAAGCCAATGTTATCTTATCCCAGCAATTCTACTAGGTATTTATCTGAAGAAAACAAAAACACTAATTTGAAAAGATAGATACATCCCATTTTCATCACCGCATTATTTATAATAGCCAAGATATGAAAACAACCCAAGTGCCCACTGACGGACATATAGATAAAGAAGATGTGGTCTGTATATACAATGGAATAGTACTCATCCATAAAGAAGAATGAAATCTTGCCATGTGTGACAACATGGATGGACTTTGGGGGTATTATGCTAAGTGAAATAAGTCAGACAGAGAAAGACAAATATCATATGAATTCATTTATATGTAGAATCTATAAAACAAAACAAAACTCATTGATACAGAGAACAGGATGATATTTGCTAGAGTGGAGGAAGGTTGGGGGCAGACAAAAATGGAAAAAGGGTGTCAAGAGATATAAACTTCAAATTATAAAATAAATAAGCCATGGTAATGTAACATACAACATGGTGACTATAGCCAATAATGCTATAGTACATATTTGAAAGTTTCGAAGACAGCAAATCCTGTAAATTCTCAACACAAGGAACAATGTTTTGTAAGTTTTTACAGTGATGGTAACTATACTTATTGTGTTGATAATTTTGAAGTGTGTACAAATACTGAATAATTACATTGTACACCTATAACAAGTGTTATATATCAATTATATCTCCATAAAAATCACTTTTGTAAGTTACCGAAAAGGGAACTAATACATCACCTGAACTAACTGCAAAGAAAATCCAAAAGAAGAAAGGCTTTGGAAATTGACTAGACTTATTCTTAAATGTCCAAGATAGTTATTGATAAAACTTGGTCATGACATACACATGGACGTCAAGGAGACAGGCACAGAAATCAAATTTATGACAAGATCACAAATGGGGAGCAACAATTTCTTCAAACAAACATTCACCAAGCTCTCCAGTTAGAGTTCCGAAAACCCCGAATAACACATTCTATTTACAGGAAAAAGCTTAAATGCAACTTCTTCTAATAGCTAATTAAAAGAAGGCCAGAGACCAATCAGAAGTGATTAAGACAAAGAGGAAAGGGCTGAGACTGAGATTGCCTGTCAGTGGGGAAAATGAGCGTATCTATCCCTTCAGTGTTCATCTAGGCTGAAATACGGAGAGAATGTCACCACAGTCAGCCATCCTTGAAGTTTTGTCTAATGACTTGACAAAGCAAGTGTTTGAAAAGAAAGTGTTTATTATCTTAAGCTGGACTAAAACCTTAAGGGTTGTATGAAATGTAGTGCTACCTCCCAAAAGGGAGGGAGGCAGTGGTAGAGTCACAGCATTTGTATTCTCTTCTCTGTTTGTGTCAAATTCCCTGTCTACCTCTGACTAGACCTTTAAAAATAGACCTCTAATTTTCCATGCAGCTTCTCTTCAATTGTGGAATAATACAAGGTTTCTTGAAAAGCAGCCAAAAGCAGTCTTAAGCTCTCTTACTTTGCTTCTTTCTTTTCTTTTCTCTTTCCTTTTCTTTCCTTCCTTCTTTCCTTTTTCTTCCTTCCCTTCCCTTCCTTTCTCTCCCTCCCCTCCTTTCTCCCCCTCCCCTCCCGTTTCTTCCTCCCTTCTAGATTGGAAGGCTTAATAATAATAATAAAAGAATATAACATGAAATCTACCCTATTAACAAGTACTTAAATGTTCAGTACAATGTTGTTGACTATACCACATTGCTGTACAGCAGATCTCTAGATTTTTTTTCATACTACATGACAGAAACTCTATACCCATTGAACAACTACTCCCCGTATTTTGTTCTCCCACCAACCCCTGGCAGTTTTCTCTTCTACTCTCTACTTCTATGAGCTTGACTACTTTAGAGGCCTCATATAAGTGGAATCATGCAGTAGTTGTCCTTCTGTGACTGGGCTGATTTCGCTTGGCATAATTTCCTTAAAGTTCACCCAGATTGTAGCATGTGATGAAATTTCCTTAAGGCTGAATAATATGCCTACACACGCACACACACACACACACACACATCCCACATTGTCGTTACCCATTCATCCATCAATAGGCATTTAGGTTATTTCCACTTCTTGGCTATTGTGAATATGGCTTCAGTGAACACGGGTGGGCAATTATCTCCTGTTTTCAATTCTTTTGGATAAATCCCAGAAATGAGACTACTGCCTCATGTGGTAGTTCTATTTTTAATTTTTTGAGGAACCTCCATTCTGTTTTTTACAGTAGCTACACCATTTTACATTCCCACCTGCAATGCACAGGAGTTCCAATTTTTCCACATCTTTGCTCATACTTGTTCTTTTCTCTTCTTCTTTTCCTTTTTAAAAAATTATAGCTATTCTAACAGATGTGAGGTGATACCTCATTATGGTGATGATTTGCATTTCCCTGATGATTAGTGATATTGAACATCTTTCATATCTTTGGACATTTGCAGGTCTTGTTTGGAGAATTTTCTATTCGAGTTCTTTGCCCATTTTTCAATTGAGTTTCTCTTTTATTGAGTTGTAGGCATCCTTTGTATGTTTTGGGACATTAGTACCTCATCAGATATATGGTTTGCAAGTAATTTCTTCCATTCCATCGGTTGCCTTTTCACTCTACTGTTTCCTCTGTTAGGTAAAAGCTTTTCAGTTTTGATGTAGCCCCACTTGTCTATTCTTGCTTTTGTTGTCTGTGCTTTGGTGTCCTATCCAGGAAATATTTCCAAGATCAATGTTATGAAGTTTCCCCCAAAGTTTTCTTCCAGGAATTTTATAGTTTCAGATCTTACATTTAAGTCTTTAGCCCATTTTGAGTTGATTGCTGTTTATGCTATAAGGATCCAATTTCATTCTTTTGCATCTGGATATCCATTTTTTTGTTGTTGTTGTCTTGGTTTTTTTTTTTTTTTTTGAGGAGCCCATCTTTTCCCTGTTTTAGTGTTGGCACTCTTGTTGAAGGTCATTTGACCATATATGTGTGGGTTTATTTTTGGGTTCTCTACTCTTTTCCATTGGTCTATGGGTTTGTTTTGACTCCAGTACCATACTGTTTTGAATACCATAGTTTGCAATACATTTTGAGGTTAGGAAGTGGGGGTCAATACCAAAAAAATTACAGGGAGAAAATTAGAAGTAAAGGGAAGGTTAAGAAAAAAAGCAGAATATATATTCTAAAATACCCTTCAGTCTAATATGTAAAATGACTAAAAGGAAACACATGCAGGAACACTTTACAGCAATAGACAGACCATGTGGGAGTTCAGGTGACTAACAAGGCTGGCCCAAGACTTCGGGTCATATTCAGATCTTTCTGAAACAGGTTAACGATTGGGCTGAGTGGGATGTGAGGAGATGGTGTTGGCAAGAGGGAAGAGGAGGAAAAAGAAGAGAGGTGCTCTGTAGGCTCTCTGGTCATATTTTACAAGCTTCTGCCCAACCCTTGGCTGGTGTGGTCGCAGGAACACAGACTGGAATAGGCAAGGGCACCTTTGTTTAATACACGTGTCAAGGACTCCCATTTGCCCGGTGTTGAGCCAGGGACTGAAGATTAGCACAAAACTTGGTCTTTGGAGAGTAGTCAAGTTTATAGAAATATTTGTTCTGTTATTTTTATCTTTTCTCTTTCTGTGGGTGTGTTATTTTTAATTACAAAAGGAACAAATGCTTACTGTGATAAAAAAAAATATAAGCTATAAAGAATGCGAAAGAGGAAAAGGTGAAATATTCTCTCATCTCCCAATTCCACTGCCCGTTACCATCACAGTAATGGGGTTTGTCTCCTTTCAGATCTAAACATGTGTGTAATGACAAGGAGTACCTTTTGTTCTACAACTTTCCCCCTTGTTCAGAATAATTCTTTTTCTTTTATAAATATATTACTGGTATCTTCCCTGTCAGTAGAGGCAGGGCCACATTAAGTATGAAACATAATTTAAGTATTCCTGTATTGGTGGACATTTAGAAACTCTCCAAGATTTGTCAGTTATTAACAATGCTGTAATGAGCAGCCATGCAGATGTATTCTTAGTCACTGGAGCTTAGATTTCTATAGAACAACAGAAGTTGTTCAAACAATATGTTCATTTTTCATTTTGATAGATACTGCCAAATTGTTTCTAATAGATGCTGCCAATTTACACTCCTGTCAAGTATTGGAGAGTGACTGTTTTCCTTGTCCCTCACCCTCCGGGTATTATCAGTTTAAAAGATTTTGGCCAATATGATAGGTTAAATGATTTTTCAGTATTCTACATTGCTAATGATTTAATAGTAAATTAAACATTTGGTTATTGGTCACACGTTCTTGTGGATTGTCTATCCTTTTCACTATGTTTTCCAATTACTAGATCTGTTAGGCTGGTACAAAGCAAAGAAATTTATTATTTTTTTAAGATTTTACTTATTTATTTGACAGACAGAGATCACAAGTAGGCAGAGAGGCAGGCAGAGAGAGATAAGGAAGCAGGATCCCCACTGAGCAGTTAGCCCGATGCGGGACTCAATCCCAGGACCCTGGGATCATGACCTGAGCCGAAGGCAGAGGCCCTAACCCACTGAGCCACCCAGGCGCCCCCAAAGAAATTTAAATAAGGATAAAAAGCAAAAAGAGATTTACACAGAGATTACTGTGGAGAGGGGGCATTTTCTAAGGGAAGACGAGGGATGAGAACTACCTTTCATTGTACTCCACTATGCACGAGGCACTGTGTTAGCTCTGCACACAAGCCAGTCCAAATGGACAGTTGTGAATTGGGGGCCGTGAGCACCAGGATACTGTAAAATTTTATTCCTTTAGTGGCCCCCTATGGATTTCCAGAGAAAACAGTACTTCACACTCAAGAGGCCTATAAAGTAAGTGTAGTGACCTAATGCATTGCTAGGGCATTAAAGCAAGAGACACAAAAATAGAGCACTTTGTTCTGCTCACCCAACACTCTGCTCTCTTTTGATATTTGTGATCAAATCTCATAGTTCCTTACCCAGCTACACACCTGTTATCAGAGCCATTTGCCTTCATGGCAGAGTAGCTAGGAAGGAAAGCTCAAGGAAGGAAGAAGATAAGACCAAAGAAAACTAACGGAGAAAATAAACAGAGAGAAGAAAGGAGAACAAGGATTCAGAACATGATGAAAGACGTAAAAAAAAAAAAAAAAAAGATGATCACCTAGTTATCAACCAATAGTTATTACACTCTTTTTAAGATAATTTTTTAGAATCATGCTCAAGTTTCAAATAACCAGATCCAATGTGTGTAGAACTCTCTACTACCTGGAAATTGCCCTTGTTGTCCTTTTACTGCATTCTATACATTTTTTGACAAGGTAACTTCTAGATGGATAAAGCAAACTTTAGGAATTCTTCTCTGACAAGAAGATAAATTACTATGGGGTGTTCATTCTCACTAGCTTCTCTAATGTATCCTAGGCTTGGAAGAAAGCAAATATTCACATTACTGTACAGTGTGGACCGGTGATAATAATGATTATCTGGAAAATTTTTAGAACCCTAATGTTCCTAAGATCATCAGATATTTCATTGTCTGCCCTTTTTATAGTAGGAAATTTAACTGATACGTTTTAAAAAATAGCCACAGGATTTAAGATACAAAAGGTTTATCAAAACATTTATTAATAAAACAATTTAATTAACCTGCACCAACATATTGTTTAAGCCTAGTCATTATTATCCTGTGCCATTTTAACAGTTTTTAAATGTTATCTGGCCCAAGTCAAAGATTCCTTGGAATTATCCAAGTAGAAATATAAATACAACTAAGGACTATAGCCTTAAATACGGTGAGTCCTTTCCTCTTTTAGCTTTAGCATGCTGAGCTGTCACAGCCCCTTGGCCGGCTATGAAAAAGTCATCAGCATCATAGTCCGGCAACCAGTTGTTAAGAGAAAAGTCAGAAGCCAGCCTTCTATTTCTAGACTTTCCCTGACTCATCCTCACATAGATGTTAAAATATAGTCAGTCCAATTCAACAAAACTTACAACATGCAAACTCAGTGGGAGTTCAGAGAGTAGTTTAAAGGGGAAGCTCCTATAAATAAGTCTGATACAAGGGAGTTATTAACAGGGATCAGTGAATAGAAAGAGATTCTAATTGTTCCTCCTATATGATTCTCCATATATGCCCCTCATATATGAGGCAGGACTCATTGAAAATGGGGGTTTTGAAGGAGATGGCTGTTTGGGGCCCAATCTTCCTCTGGGTAACCTGATTGCTCCCCAAAGTTACATTCAGTGCCCTTCTCCTGAAACAAAAATCCAAGTTCCACGTTCAGAAAACTATTTGGTGAAGGAGATTTGAGAGATGATAAGCTCGGCAGACCACTAGCTGCCAAATGCCACCGTAAGTCCTGTTCTGCTTAGCCATATAGAGAGAGGGGCTCTTTCCATCCTGCATGATTACTGGTTCTCCCAGCATTACGATGAACCAGTAGCAGGGGTTTTTAGAGGGCTGACGACCTTGAAGCCAGGGTACTGCATTTGACTGTGGACACTGGAACGCTTCCTGATTTTATTAGTCCATAGCTTCATAATGTGAGTTTTCCGTGTGTACGTGGAGCCAGTAGGCAAAATGATGCCTTGAAGCTCCCAATGTGACTCCCTCTCTAGGCAAGCTCTTGGGAGACAAGCTCACACCCCACGCTGTTCAAGAAAGAGACTTCGGAGAATATTTATGAGACCGTATGAGTACCTGTAAAAGTTTTCCCATGCAATGCATACAGTGGTTGAAGTGGGTTTGAGGATCATTTACCCTTAGCTAGGAAGAAACTCACAAATGTTGTCTAACTTGACCTTCTGCCTATGGGTAAGCCTTGAAATCCAAGGTGGACCTTACTTTACAAGGAGGTCATACTTTCAGAAATTATTAATGTTATCTTCATACAATGCACACATATTTAGGGCCATTTTCTCTCACCAAACACAGTGGAACCTGAGCTAACTGTAAACACAGCCTAAACTTTTCATCCTTTCCCTATTCTAGGACTACTCTCAATGCCCATTTTTCATTCTTCGTCCTCATGTATTAGTTGATTTGTCCTAGTCCTCAAAATCATTTTCTAGTATTAAGTAACTTTTGGCACAGGAGAGTTTCACTTAATGTCTGACTCAAGTTCCTCGTGCTTCCACTTCAAATAATCTTTTTCAGCTCCCAGGGAAGGCAGACAGTAGCCGCTCTCACCATCCCCCACACAAAGCTCCTTCACGAACCTTAAGACCGTCATTTGTTGTTTATTTTTAAACAAGAGATGCTTTCTATCGAATCTTTAAAAATCGGTTTTTGACAAATGGTAGCAAGCCCTCAGTTTATCTTGGTCCTATCTGGAGTCAGCTGAACTTGGCAGCACATAGCTTTCTCCTAGGTATAATTACAGTCTGGAGGAGAATGCAATTCGTGCAGCATTCCGCTGACCTACAAGCCGACCTTGTGCAGGGGCAAATTCACAGGTTGCGTTAAACCCTATTAGACATGCCTAGTTTAAGGCGAAGCCTTTCCAGACCCCCGCCGCATGCTGCATCAGGCAGTCACACATGCGTATTATCACATTGCCTGGGGAGCTCTCGCAGTGCCTTCCAGGAAGGGGATAGGCAGGCTGACGTCCCACACTGTCTAATCCTGTACCTTGGGCCGGTGTATCCAAATGATTATTATTTCTTACATATGTGGATTTTTTTTTGAAGGAGAACCTGCCTCTTTGAATAAGAATTAAGGCAGAAATGGGAAGACAGATTTGCTACACTGGGAAAAAACCGCACACCCTGACTACTCAGCTGGAAAAGTCTTGCCAGGCCGACTGAGAAAGCTCTCCTGCCAGGTGCAGTGGGATTTTTCACATCAACATAAAATCCACATCTATCTTCAGGTTTCTGCCCAAGCTTGGCAGGTGGGGCCGGGAGTAAAAATAAAAATAAATGGTCTGAATAGCCCATGAATGCTGGAAGCACGCTTGGCCAAGTGAGTTCGGCAGAGACACAAAATTGAGAGAATTATGGAAGCCGTCTTCTTCCATGGAGCCTTCCCTGTCCGAAACCGAAGATGAGGAATTTCTCTACCTGCCCCTTCACTGGACATCAAACACATTCAAGCCTATACCACATCGGGTAGGTGCTCTGTTCTTTGGCTTAGGCCTCACACTTGAAATTTCCCAGTTTCAGTCATGAGGCCCATCTCCTGTGAAGGGGGTTTTATTGTAGAACAGGTGCATGTCTAGTTAAATACAGACACAGACATCTCCTGGGCCCTTCAGGCATATAAACGCACCGGAAAGTTGCTGCCTTGCCTGTCTGATTCCCCCTCCCCCGACCAAAAACAAACAAATAAATGAAGGATCCACAGACCCCGGCAGCTCTTTCCATACGTGACAGGGATATATTTCAAATAGCCATGTGTGGTCATGTTCGACTCTATAGAAGAAATGAGCACGTCGTTTGCCTCTCTCAAGGAAACTGAAGACAGCGGAGAATACACAGAAAGGAGACAATCTGTCTCTCCAAAGCAAAATTCTAAAAAAATATTATTTCTATTTTTGCGCCTTCACACTGGTGATCTTTGGCTTAAGCTTCATATCAATACTCACCGAACGCCTTACTTGGCAAAAGCACAGACATTAAGAGGCTGGTATAAAGCCCACGCACTACTAATGAGAAAGCAGCTTGTCTCATCGACAGGAATTCCTTGCATCTCTAAGCCCCCGGATGCCAAAGGGATCCCCGTGCTTTCCTAAGGACTCTTGCATTTCCCTCAAAGACATTCTTATGGACTAAGCTGGTAGGCAGATAGAAACCTACGTTAGAGACCTACAAGGTACCCAAGGCTACAAGCTCTTGGGTAGTCAAGCTGATAACCTGCTCTGAGTCATAAATATAAATTAGTGTGAAGTCCCGCCAGTCTTCACTCTCCGCCAGAGTGGAGAGCAGCATCTTCTGGGGACGAGATATGGCATAACAGGGAACCCTTAGCTTTAGTTCTCTCTTACTGAACTGTCCCCCACCCGCAACCCCTCCAGCACCAAATTACAAAGTCTTATTTTATAATTAATAGAAATCTAATTTGGAAGAAAGAGTGAGAATTTCCCAAGGGAATTCTAAGAAGCGAGACAAGATAATACAATGCCATGAAGCATAATAGCCCATGGATGCAGGCCTTATACACAAAATTAAAAAAAAAAAATTCATGGGACGGAACAACTGACAAAATCCCACTTCATATTCTTGTGTCCTCTCAGCCATTTCTAGTGTGGCAGTGACTGGAGATGAGACAGGTAAGTGACTCCTCCTCCTAGCCGATGCCAGGAGAAAGGGCCAGCTGGAGTGGACCGGCAAGACCAGAACTGGCAGGCGTCTTGCTCTCTCTGTCCTCAGGGAGAGTGAGCGCTTCCTTGGAAACATGCAATTGTTTCTTGGCAGGTGCCCAGGAAAATAAATGCTGACTCAGCTCCCTTGTCCCATCTCCTGTGTTCCACCCCCTGCCACTCTTTGGCATCAGATCCTGAGGAGTTGGTAGGCTGGTTCCATGGGGCCATATTATGAAGTGTCACCTGACTTGGTACAAACAAGCTGATGGGTCGGCATGGCCAGGTAGTCTTCTGGGTAGTGGCCTCTGTCAACTGGCTTGATGATGCCATTAAAATAACTTTCTACACACAGCCTGATTATCTGTGCCACTAAACGTTTCAAGGAAAACTAAGCTTCACTGTTCTGTCAGACTGCTAGGTCTGAATCTCTTCCATGGCCTTATTTTTGGGGACACATAAAATTGCTCTGATGAAGTTTACTTTAAGGATTTAGGCTCTTCACCAAGAAATGTGAAAAGGCGAATTGTCATCCTGTCTTGCGTCTGAGAACATATTTGGCATCCCATACCTTTACCGATGAGACAGAAAAGCTCTTTTGTTGGTTTTGAGGCCGGTGAATTCTGTGCAGAAAGCAAATGAAGAGAAGACCACAGCAGGTGAAGGCTGGGGCTGGGACAGGGGTAGGAGGCACCATGGGGTGGAGGGGGGCGGGAATATAGGCAGGAGATAATTCTGATGGTTTCGAAGTTTTTGTGTCAAAACAAAAATCATATGCATTTTCCCACTGACCAGAGACTCAGGAGAGAAAATGGCCAAGAGACATCAGTGCATTCATTTGCCCTGCCTCCAGGCCAGGCCAAAGTACAATCCCAAAAAGGGACAGGTGAGAAATGCCATCCTTTTGTTTCTGAGAGCTCAAGGCCCCTTCAAGGGTGCTTGGCTGTAATGAACATGAAACAATTCCAAAGTAATGACAGCTGACCTGGTGAGAAGCAACCGGACAGGGGGCTATGTGGCAGAAGGAAAATGAAAAAGAAAACAGAAGACTCTGAAAAGATCCAGCCTCTAGTGAAACATCAAACCAAACCAAACCAAAACACAGGCCCCACTGTCCAAGACTCTGCCTTTTAAACTGATGGTGTGCCGGCTAAGCTACCGTGGTCCAAGAGTGGGAGGAAAGAGGGACTGTCTTCGGGACAGATGTTAAGAACATCAGGATGCCCCAGGAAAATTTAACTCCAGGCCTTCAGGTGGCTTCCAACTGTCATGGTTCAAGCTCTCCCAAGGCCAGGAACATACTCCATATCGTAGCCTTTAAGAGCTGGATGGAGAATTTATTCACTTTCTGTTTTAGAAGGGATGGGAGTACAGCGGCTCACCACTCAAGACATACCAGTGGCATGTAGCTTTAAGTCATGTTTTATTGTTTTGTTTTAAACTTCTGTATTATAATCCTCCTTTACAATCCCACCCCAACAACATGTTGATAGCATGGCTATCAGATGAGTAGAGGAACTACTCCTTCTCTTTTCCTTCTTTCAGCACTGGCCCTAGCACCGAGGAGAAAAACAAAATCTTTCTTTTGGTCATTCCTAAATTTCGTAGGATTGCGCAGGATGGGGATCCTATGTACCTCTACAAACCATAGGCAAAACCTGCAGTTGCCTATAGAAAGCTGTCTATAGTTTAAGGCAATTAAGAATTTGTGAGATAACCTCTAGAAGTTTAGCATGCATGTGAATTACCAGGGACCTTGTTAAAAATATAGACTCTCATTCACTAGGGATGAGATTCTGTTTTGGATTGAACTGTATTCTTCCTACAAAAGGTACGCTGAAGTCCTGATCTCCAAGACCTCAGAATGTGACTTCCTTTGGAAAACGGGTCACTGCAGGTGTAATTAGTACAAATGAGGTCACCCTAGCGTCGGATGGGCCCCTAATCCAATGTGGCTTGTGTCCTCTTCAGAAGACGGCCATGGGAAGACACAGAGACAGGGAGGGAGAATGCCAAGTGGCGACAAAGGCAGAGAATGGAATTTCACTGCTTGATGCCAAGGACTGCCGAAGGTTGTCAGCAAGCCGCCAGCAGATGGGAAGAGGTGAAGAAGGGTTCTCCTACCAGTTTCCCAGGGAGGATGGCTGTTTCCAATACCTTGATTTCAGACTCCTAGTCTCCAGAACTATAAGACAATATGTTTGTGTAGTTTTTAGTTACCCAGTGTGTTGAGGAAGTCCCGGGAAACTAACACTGGGCCTGAGGGCCTTTTATTTCTAGTAAGCCACCAGACAATGCTTATGCTGCTGCTCTGGAGGACACACTCTATGGAGTCAGGTGACCTCAAATGAACATGTTCTTCTGTTTACTCTCATTGGCACTTAGCAGAATGTCTGACATATATGCATGTGTGTTTATACAATCCCTGATTCCTAGAGTTTTTTTGATTAACCATCTGGAAATGTGCCCCTGTCCCTCTCTGTCTCCTGAAGCTATGTGCCCAGTCACAAACATCTGCTTTCTTTCATAAGGCCAATGCCAGCAATGCAGATAAGCCGTGCCAGCCTCCTAAGGATTCTAAGTAACAACGTTGTGAGACCTTGGGACTCCCTGTCTTAGCAATATTTCTCATTTAATATTAAGACACCGAACCCAGTCTCTTGTATGTATTTTTGGTCACTCCGATAGGGCTTTTTCTCTCTAAAGTTTAGAGTGTTAGGCTTTTGAGAAGAACACGTGCTAATAATTACTCCAAGCTGGGTAGTGATGATGGGCAACAGAAATCTTATTATCTTCAATGTCATCGTGTGTCTTTGATATGATAATCACTGCATTCAAGATATCAGAAATGATGGATGGCCTTTGATTCAGAGTGTACCACGATGCAAATTACCTGGCTCTTTCCCACTCCTGCTCTGATGTTGAAGAGCTAGTGACAGTGGGCTCTCCTGGCTTCAGGGCCTCAAGCCACCAGGAGGCAAAGTCTGGGGCAAAACTCAAAAAGGAATGCTCCCTTTTTTAAGGACACCTGAGGCCACTTCAGTTTTCCCTTTTATGGACACGCTGCACCTACGACAACCCCAGACATAGTCTTAACATGCAGCCATTGCTATGACGTAGAGCTATTTACGACCTAAGTCCTTCTCTGTTCACCTTCTGGGCAACAACGGGAGATGTAAGTACCACACCACTTCCAGTAGGCTCACTGAGTTCCTTCTAGAAACATGACAGGAGGATTCCAGGAAATTCTAGCAAGGGAAGAAAGATGAGAGAGCACGGTGTATTTGTACTTTAAAACTGCTAGAAGATTCTGCCAGGGCTTACAGTATATAACCCAGCACGTTTCCGTGAGTTGGTAATTAGTCTTTACCATCCTCCTCATGCTCACAGAGTATCCATCATGGAAAGCGAGCACACGCTACATGCTATCCTTCAGGCGTCCGCGTGAATGGAATAACAGCGATCCAAAATAGTGACTACCATCCATGAAGAGCGAGCTCTTACCTTGGTCCTGACTAGAGTCATCAGTGTGTGTACCCGGAGGCTCTCATATGGACGAATCACAAGCGCAAAAGGCACACAGTAGGTGATTTTCCCAGAGTTATCAGATGTCTGACTACTAGTCCTGTGTGCTTTCCCTTGAAACACGTCTCATTCCTGCAAGGACGTACATGCCCCGTCACCCAAGTTCTACAAGCCAACAGCCTCCAAAATGTGAAAAGCTAGATGTGTTTGAGTGGTGGGGTAGAGCAGGAAAGGACTTTCACCTCCCTTTCTTCTATAAAACCAACTCCAAATGATGGGACTGAGTATCCAAACCAAAATCTATTTTCAGTGAAATTAGGAGACCCCCTGCAATTTCAAAACAGAAAACATGAAGCCAGAAGGAGTTGAAAGCGGGGTATTCTATGGCACTATGGAAGGATAAATGTCACTGTCTGCCAGGCAAGGGAGAACCTCGGACACATACAAATTAGAGGGATCATGTGCTCGGGAAGGCAATCACCACTGGTAGGGAGCCAAAAATTAGGGGGTGATTTAGAAGTTGGTATATAGTGCAATTAGGTGCCACATGTATAATCTCACCTATATGTTCAGGAAATACAGTTTGTAGAGAAATTCAACCAGACAGATTTGGGGTTCATGGACACCAGGCAGAGCAGACAGTGGGGTGGAGGTCTTGTAGTAGAATGGAGTAATTATCAAAATTCCACATCCTTTCTTAGCCTCTCTGTCAGAATGCTAGCAGTCAAGCTGATATACCTCTCCCCAGCCCCAATCAGGTACCTGGAGAAACTCCACCTGGAAAAATACATCAGTCTAAAAGTAAAGACAACAGGCCCCTGGATGGCTATGTGGGTTAAACGTTTGCCTTCAGCTTGGGTAATGATCACAGGGTCCTGGGATGGAGCCCTGTGTCGGGCTCCCTGCTCAGTGGGGATCCTATTTCTCTGTCTTCCTCTGCCCATCCCCCCTCTCAAATAAATAAATAAAAATTTTAAATAAAATAAAATAAAAGCAAAGAAAACTCCCAACTGAAATGGCTGTTCTGCAACTATTTACCACACTGTGAGACCCACCACTGGACAAACCTTGTTCATTTCTACTGAACATTCCATCCAGGCTTATCACCCCTCAATCTTATATGTGCTATATAGCATCCAAGGATCACCAACTATTTGAAGAATCCCCGAACATGAAATACAGATGTCAGAACTGAAAAATATTTAAAAGGAACTTGGAAGATGGAACAGAAGGAAAGTAGTAAGCAAAAGAAACATGTAAAGAAAGTGTAATTTATGAACTCAAGAAGTTAGCTGTATTCTTTTAAAAAAAGGAAAATGAACTTTTATAAATTAAAATATAATTCTGGAAATACAAAATCTTTGTCTATCAAAATAGGAAGTCCAAAGTGACTAAGAAAGTGAGAACTATTAATACTATTGGAAGCCCTCTAGCTACCCCAAGTCTTCCTCTAAAGGACCCACTCTTCTGATTTTATGTTTACTATCCCCTTGCTTTTATTGTTTTTATAAAAATCATCTTGTCACAAATATATGATTCCATCCACTTTGTAGGCTTTCACATTTTTGACCTTCAGACAAATGGAATCATTCATGAGTTTTTTCACTTGACATCTCGTTTAAAAATGATCTAACGAACGTGTGGAGCTATAGCTAACTCTTTTTCAAAGCTGTATAGTATTCTATCCTGTGACCTGACCTCAGTCCATCGGTCTACTCTAATGATAGTGTCATTTTCAGATCTTTGCTATTATAAACAAAGCTTTCACAAATATTCTCGTATGAGTCTTCTGCTACAAATGTGCAGACATTTGAACAGAGGGTATACACATAATCACACGAACTAGGTAAAGCCAAATTGCATTCCAAGCGTACGGAGCAACTGAGCTTCCAGTTAGCACCATGAGAACTCCTACCATTCCATACCCTCCCGATATTTCAGTTATACTTATTAATTTTTGCCAAGCTGGTGGGTCTAAAATGAGACCTCTGCATGTATATCCTAGTTCTGACTTATTATCTCTTCACATGTTTATTGACCATTCATTCCATGACATGCCTCTTCATGTCTTTTGCCTATCTTTCTTTCTTTTTTTTTTTTAATGTATTTATTTATTTATTTGACACCGAGAGAGAGGGAACACAAGGAGGGGGAGTGGGAGAGGGAGAAGCAGGTCTCCCGTCAAGTGGGGAGCCTGATGTGGGGCTCGATCCCAGAAGCCTGGGATCATGACCTGAGCTGAAGGCAGGTGCTAAACGACTGAGCCACCCAGGCGCCCCTTACCTATCTTTCTAATAGAAGGTGACCAACTTATTATTGGTCAGTAAAAATTCTATATGTATTTTGGAGAGTAATTCTTCTTCAGTTACATACGTCATGAATCTCTTCCCCAAGCTTGTGGCTTAGCTTTTCACATTCTTTGTGCTATTGTCTGATGAACAAAAGTTTTTTTTTTATTTTAATGTACACTATTTCTTATTTGATTTATTCTTTTTGTGTCTTTTCCATATGAGGCTAAAACATAGGCTCCTATATTCTTTTTTAAAAACTATTAAGTTTTTCCTTTCATGATACATCTTGGAATGTATCTGTACTTGATACATCTGGAATGGATTTTTATTCATGATATGAGGGAGGGATCTATTTTCTTTCCTTTGGGCCATATATATATATATATATATTCAATTTTTTAAATATTTTTAAAGAGTCAATTTTACCTACTGATCTGAGATACCACATTTATCATATATTAGTTTGCATATAATACATTGATCTTGCTTCTGAAGTTCTAACTCTTTCCATTAATTTTTGTTATTTTCTGTGCCAATTATTACCATACCATACTTACATTATTTTTTTTTGACATGAGGTAGAATAAGTATCCTCCTGATTTTTCTTTTTCAGATTTTTTTCCCTGAATTTTATGTTTCTTATTCCTTTGCTACAGTTTTGCTACAGATATGTGATTCCATAAAATTCCTTGGATTTTCATGTGCTTAACTTCAGACCAATGCAATCTTTGTGTGTGTGTGACTTTTTTACTAACCATCACATTTAAGATTGTTTCTGTAAGCTTGTTTTTGAAACTCTGCTCTTCCATACAAATTTTTAGAATAAGTTTGTCCAATTTTGAATAATCCTATTTAGATTTTGATTAGAATGACTTTGAAACTAGAAATCAGCTTGGGGTTAACTTCATCTTTACAGTACTAGTTTTCCTATTCATAAACAGAATAGCTCTCCTTTTATTTAGGTCTATGTTAATGCTTGCAATAGAGTAATTTTTATCCATTGCTGGATTCAATTAGCTAATCTTCTGTTTAAGATCTTCACATCTATATTCGAGAAACTGGCCTGTAATGTTTCTTAACTTCCTGTCCTTGTCTGATAGTGCTATCAAGACTATAAACCAGCTTTGAGTGTAACATCATTTTTTAGTCTCTAGAGCATTTTGTGGAAGAAGGAAATGTTTGGTGTAATCAAACCATCTGGTACTTTGTGGGAAGACTTAAATTACTGATCCAGTTTCCTTAACATATATAGTCATTCAGGTGTTCTGTTTCTTCTGGGATCGGATTTGTAATTTATATTTTTCTAGGAAGTTGTTTATTTCATGTTCTTTAATTGGCAAAAGTTTAGTCATGGTATTCTCATGTATCTTCTACATTTCTATTGCATCTAGTAGTTATACTCATCTTTATTTTCCCAATATTTTATATATGTTTGCTTTCCTCAATCCTGCCCATAGTGTGTGAATTTTATTGTTTTCAGAAAACAAATTTAACTTTATTGATTTTTTTTGTACTGTGTTTTAAAATTTTTTAAAATTCCCATTCTCATCTTTTAATATTTGGTTGTATTTGTATTTGATTGAAGCATATGAAATTATAAATATTTGATCACATTTGACCTAAAAAATGGATTTTCTTGTCATTTAACATAATATTTTTTCTAATTTCTTTTTTTTCTCCTAGCTATTAATTTTGGAAGCTAACTTTTTTTTACCTTTTTCTTTTCTAATATAAACGCTCATAACCATACATTTTAGTTACATCCTAGGAGTCTTGATAATTTTTTTAAATTAAAAGTGTTTTCTGCTTACTGTCCAAAACCCAGTAAGCAGAAATGAGGACTGGGTATTATAAAAGACTGATGAATAATTGACCTCTACCTCTGAAACCAATAATACATATGTTAATTAATTGAATCTAAATAAAAAAAGTTTTTCTGAGTCCCATTATAACTTCTTCCTTAATCCATGAGTTATTTACAGTATAAATATAAATTTTAAAAGGCAAGGACGTTTTCATTATTGACATATTTAAGTTATCTTTCAGTTTTTTACATATAATTTCAGTTTGATTGGAGGACGTGGTCTGTATGAAAAATTGCTTGAAATTTGTTGATTTATGCAGTATTAAAAGACTGTTGATGCAGTCTTTTAATACTGCATAACTCTCACTCTCTCTGTCTTTTTATTTTTTTTTTTTCTTTTTTGAGAGGGAAAAAGAGAAGGGGTGGAGGGGGAGAGGAAGAGAGAGAACCTTAAGCAGACTCCATGACCATGGAGCCCAACAAGGAGCCGGATGCGGGGTGTGATCACACAGCACTGAGATCACAACCTGAGCTGAAATCATGAGTTGGATGCTTAACTGACTGAGCCACCCAGGCACCCCCATAATATTGCTTAAGTCTTAAAATTATATCCATGTATGAGGTTGATGAAAATTTAAATAAAGTGTAATAGCTAAATTCAGTTTATTTCATTAATATGGAAACCAACCTAAAATATCATACTTTGAATTCCACCATCACCTAAATCAGCCATTCTGTGTCCCTGCCAACACCTATGTCTGGCACACTTAAAGCTGTACCACAAACACAGATTCCCATGAAAGCTGAATAAAAATAGTACTAGAAAATAGAGACAAATTTTGTCACCTTTGTGTTCTATTGCATTTTTTTCTCTTGGTACACCTTGAGGACATTCATCTTTGAGCATCCAACTTAAATTCATTTTTTTTTTAATTACATAGTTGTGTCCCCATGGGACACACAAAGAAAGGACGGAGTAAATGGGACCTCATGTAGCTCTCTGGGGTCTCAGAAGCCATGACTGAATGAGAAATGGGGCCTCTGGTTGAGTCCAACCTTCTGCTCTCCTAGAGGGGTGACACTAGAGGGTTCTCGTTGTTCTTATTCCCACTCCTCGTGGTCATGGTGATGGTGCCAAGAGTAGGGCGGCTGCAGCAAACATTTGTGCACCAGGGACCAAGTAAACACAGAGATTATTCTAATTCTCATAGTCACCCTCTGAAGTAGGTACTATTATTATTCTCACTTTACAGATGAGGAAACCGTACGGAAGGATGAAGGGCCTTGCCCCATGAGCACAGTGGGGTCAGAAAGAAACCGTGTCGAGCCACTACACTACCCCCTTCCCTCCTCAGACTAGCTGTGACTCTCGGTGCACTGGCTGTGTTGGAGGAAACAGTTGCTCAGAGGCCTAGAGCTCAGGCCTCTACCACAGCCTTGCACTGGCTTCTTGGTGGCTCCGGGGCAAACCCCAAGATCGCAGTTGACAGGACTTGCAGACCGGCACAGGGACTTTGTACCTCCCTCCCTCCACATGTACCTTGAGTCTCAGAGGCGCACCCCTTCCTTTGGTGGCAAATGAATGGCTGCCTCCCCCAGGGCTGAGTTGTCTGGATATCGCCACACCCCAAGAGGGTACGTCATCCATAACAAACACATTGCACAGTCCAGTTTCTCCAAGGTCTTGCTAAATCATTCTAAACATCATAGGCTTTAGACATTTTGCTGCTACATTCTGAATCACGTTCTTCTCTAAGCAACCATCTCAAGGTCTCATTTTTTCCATTAGTAAGATGATTATAGTACAGAGTGAACTATCTATAATGAGCCCCAGCTCAAGTAATGTGGCTTTCAGTTGGCTACATTTTAAATAAATCTTTCTTTGCTAATTAATGCACCTTATCCCAGTGTTGTAAGTAACACTGGTGTTCCTAAATTGGACAGGGAAGAAGAGAACCACACCCAGAGTGGAAGATCCAAAATCCTCAAAACCAGTATGAATGCAATAACCATTTGCAAGCAAAGTTTAAAAGTTTTTGTGCTTGCTGTAAATGAAGGAAGTTGTACAAGAGTCTACAAGAGAGTAAAAAGTGATGTGATAATTAGGTCATGAATTAACCCCCTGGTACTTGCAGCTCTAAATTATTTTTAAAGACCCCCTTCTCACCTCCTAGGATATTTTGCACATGCAAAATGCCTAATTGACTAATAAGGCACCTAGCATAAAAACTAATTAATGAAAATGAAAACACTAAAACTCAGGTTATTTAGTAACCAGAGCCTGGAGCCAGATCCCAATTAAACCACTCTTGGGTGGAGGAAGGGATCAGAATGCCCAATGGGTTCCATCTGGCTGCTTCCGTGGGTCAATCTAGAGCCTCATGTTCTTCTCAAATAGCCTTTCCTCCCTCTCCTTTCCACTGCAGCGAGGAGCTAGGACAGTCCTCTTCACACTGCACGGGGGAACCCCCGGGCTCTCCCACTCACATGGAAGGGACTTGGCAGCTAAGGAATCCAGCTGGAAGTGAGCATGATTCACTAGCTCTTCTCCCCCCAGTCCCTTTTGTCATTCATTCCACTGGAGGGGCCCCCAACCTTCCCATCTCATTTGTACCCCACCCAGGAGATCTGATCATGGTCCTGGCAGAGTTGTGGCTTCTCATAACTTCTGGCAGGGGCCTCGCTGACCCATAACATGGCGACACACATGATTTCTTCTCATACTGTCTTTGTAAATTGACCATGGCTAACCTTGCTGCCCTAATCAGATCAATCAGAATAACATTTCTTTAGCTTAAGCCTCCCCGGCTGAGGCGTGACTCAGAGTCAGGCTCAGATACCGAAGGAGCATTTTGGAGTTTCCAGTGGTCTCGGGTTTCCTTTGCTTTTATCACAGTTGGTGAGCTGTGTAAGGCCCGTGTTTACAGCCATGCAAATTAGCCTCAGCTGGAGAGAAATCAGGTCAGGCCTAAATGAAATCAAGCTCTGGGCCAAAAGGTATTTTATCAAAAATTGGAAGTGTAGCCACAGTAGTGGGGTCCAGCCAGACTGTCTTAAGAAACACGTGGACAGCTTTGTCCTGTGTAATCGGAACTCTTGGCTGGCCTCTGGACCCTGGAAACTCTGAAAGGCGGAGGAGGCAAGGATGGTGAAGGGCCACCCAGCCGACAGGGGCTGGCCAGTGTGACCAAAGGCTGATGCTGCCCAATGCATTTTTTGTTAAGTAGGGACACGTGTGAGAAAGGAACATGGTCTCTGTGAAGGAGGAAACCCGGTGTCGAGGCTGGTTTGCGTTACATCCCGTGTTCCTCACTGACAAAGCAAGGTCTGGATTTGCGGTTTCTTCCTACTCACACGCTTTTCTACACTCAGTTGTGAAATGTATGGAGGTGTCCACACAGATATGATCTGATATTCTGCATCTGGAAAGCGTCTTTTAAAAAACATCCACTTTGGAGGCCATGACAGTTACAGAAACTAAGGCCAGAGAGGTTACGTGACTGGACACAGAGCAACGGCTAACTGCTTACCTTGAAGACAAGATCTCTGGCGCCTTTCCATTGCAATCTTCCCCCAACATATTTCCAGTCTGTCAATACCCCCACACATAAAGAAACTTGGTTTATTTTAAGAGAATTCTCCAGTCCATTTATGTCTCTTAAGATTCGGGGTTACTGACAATTATTCCTCAAGCTCCCACATATCTAGGACTCCTACAACATAGTGGGATAGGTCAACCGCCTCCATCTTTCGGATGGTGCCTGGGGCTTAGTGCAGAGATGCTGGTTTACATGTAATTCCCTTGTCTATCTTCAAGTAAGTAAAACGCAGTTGGTGGATCTTGGGTGCCCCTCTTTGCAAGGTGGAAGTAACGACCGGATCGTTGTAATTCATGGAATTAAAGTTTGTGTCTTTGGACAGATGAGACCTGAGAGCCAGAGAATTTAAAGAACTTGACTGAGATTCAATAGTTGGCTAAGGTCAGAGCCAGAAGTAGAAACCAGGTCTACTGACACCAAAGCTAGTGCTTCTTTCACTAAACAATGACCAAAGAATACAATTCAGCCTTGAAGCGTACTTCAAGCCAGGACTTGTAGTTGAACTGAGTCCAATGGACCATTTGAAAAGTAATTAAGAGCACAAGCTCTGGGGTTGTTGTTAGATCCATTTCCTTACCACTTATGAGCTGTGCGATGCTGGGCGAGTTATGTAACCCCTCTAGGCTGAAGCCTCCTCACCTATGAAATGGGAATCACAGCAGTAACCAACTTACTGGGTTCCCATGTCGATTACGTAAGTTAATACATGCCGAGCACTCAACCCAAAACCACCTGCTATTATCATCACTACTGAAATCCTTGTCATCTTCACTTGATACACATTACATAAATGCAAGGTTATTAAGACTTATTTCTGTCCACATTAAGCATGTCCCTGGGTGAACACATGATCCTGTGTATGTTGGAGATGTATGCACTTTGCAAAGTATTTCTGAGTTCAGTTGTGAAAGCCTCCAGTGACCTGGTTTTGTGACTTAAATGCCCATATAAGATCTTTGCCTATTCTTGTTATATCCTCACTTTTCTTCCAGCTCAGCAGTCGAGGCTAGAGGAGTCACTGCATTGGCACCCACCCTCGAAACCCTGTCCAGCTCCAGCCCATGTCATAGTCTTAGAAAAGGGCCTGAATGCAGCATAAATGAAAGAGGTTCAGAAAAATATAGGCCAGAATTCAAAACTTTCTTCAACCAGGCAGAAGGATACTTTTTAAAAATAACAATATTTAGAATGATTTTCTCATAGCCTATCTTGTAATATCGAATCTTTTGTTTTGTTTTTCAAAACAAAATCTATATTCAAACTCTTCACTCCCTTAAACAAACAAACAAACTTCCCTCCCTTTAGATGTGGAAGATTTTAAAAAGCCGTGTATACGTGTGCGCATACATGCGTGTGCAGGTCGTGGAGGTGATTCCAGGATCCATTACGTAGGGACTAATCCCGATACTTCATGCATTTCTATACTATAGTCATTCAAAGTACTGAAAATACATCAAATAGTAATTTCTATTCTACTAATACCTACAGGCCTTTCTCATATGCACTTGGCTCCCAGTACTTTGTGTAGATTATGTGCTCTCAGGGTTCCCAGTAAGAGACTTAAGGAGACTACGGAGGGTGGAGAGGAGAGCTAGTTAGCCTTCTGTAGTTTCCACTTCTCCCAGCTCCAAGAAGCGAATTTAGCTTCCTGTCTCAGCATTCTTAGGTGCCCTCTTGTGGTCCGGGGAGGTAATGAGCTCGCTAATGACAGCAGCTGGCTCGAGGCAAAGTCCAGATTATTACTGTTTAACGGCAGACAGAGAAATACAGCTGAACTCCAAGAATAATATTCAGATTTAACATTCTGAAAGAATCATTGATATCCGTACTTGACATGCTCTGGCCACCATTTTTAAAAAATAAGCAAATAAAGTAAAAGTACAACTCAACTTTTGGGGCCACCTTCTATCCAAATAAACTTTGCAAGGCACAACTTTTGTAAATTGGTGCCTGTCGTGGGGCAGAGCTCCCGTGTGCTTGTGGTAGATCTGGCCAGTCAGGGGCCTTGAAGCTGAAGAACAGGAAAGCCCTTATCAATCCAGATATCACTCAAGGAATCTGGACATGGCACTAATGACTTCAAGGTCATAGATATTGGTGCAATCAACACACGGGCAAATTATTTCACTCATTTTTATAGATGATAACCCCTAACCTCTCCGCTCATTTTTCAAACACATGAGAAATACAAAGGGGTTGGCAAATTATCCCCACTCTTGGGAGAAAAAATAATGCACGAACCTTACCAAGGCAGCCCAGAGAAATTATCTCTGTATACAAAAGCTGAAATCATATAAACTCAGAAGGCAACAAGTTATGAAAACCCTATAAATTTATGTTCAGGCTTCCAAACAACGTTCTCCTTCTACCCTTTCCCCTCCCTGCTAAACTGAGACACCAAGTCTGCGACTGAAGAATTACAGCTATGATCCTCGCCAAAGTGACCAAATTACAACTGAAGGCTCTTGGCTCCAGGAAGTTTCAACAGCCTAATGTCTACTGAAGCATCCCAACCCCTCTCCAGCTCACCACACTCCCCCCAAGCCCTCAGGGAATCATTATCATTTATCATTTATCTCATTACTTCTTAAGAAAGATCTATTAAAAAGGCAGAGGGAGAGGAATGATTTTATGTATCTTACAGAGGAGGGCACAAGCCCAGAGATGATTTATAATGCAAAGTGAGATCCTGGCATTTCAAGGGAGGAAGAAGAGTGACAGGTCACGCTGCTTTTCTGCAAGTTGTAGGGTGAGCTTGGGAAGCAATGTAAAAGTTGATCGGAGCAGCCACCTCCTCGACAGGTACCAGGAGGAAGACTCTCAGATGATGACGGCTGAGTCCTGGCTCCATGTCAAGGTGCTGCCCTCCCTTTCCTAGTAACAAATGTAACTTAGAGACTGTAGAAGTATGGGCGTATTGACAGTGGAAACTCAGTTTTACAGGGCGAAAGACTGTATATAAACCAGTGTAGGATGAACTACCAGATGTCTACATGTGACATTAAGGAAGTTGTGGAATTCTATAAATCCTGAAAAACAGGAATGCTCTAGAGAGGACCATTTGCAAATAGTTTCAGCCAATGGAGATGCAGACCCTTCAATGACTCCTCAGTGACCTTGGGGATCAATGACGTTCAAGAATTTCTTCATAAAACTTTCTCATTCATTCGTAGACTACTATTAATACATAGTTCTAGGAAATGGTTAAAGGAATTTTATCACTATGATTTCATGTTATCCTCATAACAAGCTTCTCCAGGGTCGCTATTCTCCGTTTTATAGAAAAGAAATCTGTGTGGGAAAGTGAAACGATGTGCTCTGAGGTTATCAGGAACAAAAAAAAAAAAAATAGGAGACAGTACTGAGTGTTGGTGCTGCCAAGAGGAGCTGATGTTTTAGGCCCCAGTTCTCAATTTGGCGACTGCTATGTTTGTAGTGGCAGCATGGTTTGGGGTCACAAATGAGGATGGTACATGCCCGAGTATGGAACACAAGTCTGTCAGTATTATGGCTAATATTTAAAATGGTTGATAGAATCAAAGGAAAACAGTTCTCAATCTACATATATTGTTATTGGAGTTACATACAAACCATCCTTTTTTACAAAGATTAACTAGAAGAATGACTCCAAAACAAAACAAAACAAACAAACAAACAAATCCCTGGGATACTTTTCCAATATAGGAACTATTTTGGATTTGCCCAAGCGTAGCTGTATTTTTTGTTGGTGATTTTAATAATGACCGCTCTCTTTTATAAATGTTGGCTCAGTCACTCCGATAAAATTTGTGACCATCATCCATGTGGCAAATCCATGTTTAAATGAAGGGGAAATGAAGACACATCTGAGGCTCTTGGACATTATCTCAACTGTCTGTTGTTACCGACGTCTTCCCAGTTACTGGTATGCAAACCCAAGAAGTCACGTCCTCTTTCTAGGTCTCGGTTTGTCATGTACCAAAATTCACCATGCTGGAAATTCATGTACTGAATTTGCTGACTGGTAAGGTCCCCTCCAACTCTCGGATGATAAGACACCATGGAACAGGATCCCTGCCCAGGCTACGAATTTACATATCTGCTTACTGACCACCACTGCCAGTGACGGGAACTTCAGATGGTACTGTAGAAAGTGAACTAGAAACTTGTGTCCACGTTCAGCAGAATCCTGACCATTCCAACAGTTACTTCTGAACGAGGAATGTAGACAGTGCCGAGGAAGGAAGACCAGCTCCGCCGAAGAGGTATTCCACATGTTGGTCTGAACGCTGGCTCAGCCCCTACAGCCAAGGCTCAGAACACTTGATTTTTAAATTTCCAACATATCCTCCAGTCCAGTCATTAGAAACAAGACCCATTTGGCCAGTGTTCTTCCTGCTCACCTTGTGTGGGAATCGTTCTGCTGAAGTTGGCTTCTGATGCTATGAACTCCCCAGCTCCTCAAAACCTCTGCAATTTACTTTCACTTTCATTTTAAGAGAGACAACAAAAATCTGGCTCAGGGAAGAGACATCCATCTCCATGTGTGAAACCTGACCATGGGCCTGGAGGGAAGGCTCATAAGGGACAGGTTTAGAGTTCTCTGGCATTGCCTCAGCTCCTTTTTTTTTTTTTTTTTTAAAACTTAAAACCTCAGCTTCAGCATAGGCCACACACTCACTGAAAACTCCCAACCAGTCTCAGGACAGCAAAGCCCAGTCAATATACAGGTTTGCCTCCACTTCCAGAGGGATGCTGAGACTACAAATATCTGCGGCTTCTACAGGGCGACAGCAACCTCGCTGCTGCTCAGAAAGATTAAAGAGTTCAAATGAAGGGTATTTTCCCCCCCTCAGACAGGGAAACAAAATAAACATATCAAACACTAACTGCCTTAGTGGAAATCCTCTGTTGAACAGGCAAACAATTATGAGATAAGAAATAAGAATAAACAACCAAATTCTTTGATGTTTTAAAAACAAATTCTTTGAGGTTTTAAAAATACTCATTCGTCAAAACAGAAGTAATTCGTTTTATGAGTAAACAACATGTTACCAAGCATCCAGAGGGGGAAACAAAAGAAAGGGGTAATACTCATCTGAGAAGAAAGAGGGGACAGAAGTAAGTTTAATGTGATATTGCATAAGAAAATATTCAGCAGAGTATCCTGATTAGCCAGAAGAGGCCTCCTGGAAGAGGCAAACTGAGGCTAGCTTTGGAATACAGAGATTCTTCTTTTGCTTTTCAGACAGCAGAGGAGTCTTCTGTGTCTATGGATGGCTTTTAATAAGCCAGCTTGGCGAGAGAGCACACTTACTTCTGTCTTGTGTGAATCTCACTGCATGGGAATATATAGCAGCTGAAAAATTCAAATTATTTCATGCAATATGTCCTCTTAAAGATTTGGTCTGATATTTGATTATTTTTGGTGTCACATCTTTCTCATGAAAACATAATTCCAGGGCACCTGGATGGTTCAGTCGGTTAAGCAGCTGTCTTTGGCTCAGGTCATGATCCCAGGGTCCTGGGATCAAGCCCCGCATCGGGGTCCCTGCTCAGTGGAGAGCCTGCTTCTCCCTCTCTCTCTGCTTGCTGCTCTGCCTACTTGTGATCTCCATCTCTCTGTCAAATAAATGAAGATCTTAAAAAAAAAAAAAGAAAGAAAGAAAAGAAAACATAATTCCTATGCAGTGGAGAGGTTAAAAAAAAAACAAACCCTCTGATGATGATTTTCATTCATAATTCAAGTCAGTGGGAGAACCTGATTCGATTAACAGAAAACTGCATTCAGGCTTTTGTCATTTTTGCCCCTCTAAGGCACAACTGATTTCCTAACTTAAAGTTACTTGAGATAGGAACTGATGGATGAAGCCCGTTATATAATTTAAGAATAAGGAGTTGATGCTAATATCATTCAGTGGGACTTTTTTCAAACATTTCTTTCACACCCTCTTAGATTCAATTTCACATAATCTCTTCCAGTCCTGTCCACATTGCTACAAAAGTTGGGTATTCATCCTTTCTGATGGAGGCATAATACTCCATAGTGTATACGGACCACATCTTCCTTATCCATTCATCCATTGAAGGGCATCTTGGTTCTTTTCACAGTTTGGCAACCGTGGCCATTGCTGCTATAAACATTGGGGTAGGTGAGCCAAGAGAGACTATGGACTCTGAAAAACAACCTGAGGGTTTTGAAGGGGCAGGGGGTGGGAGGTTGGGGGAACCAGGTGGTGGGTATTAGGGAGGGCACATATTGCATGGAGCACTGGGTGTGGTGCAAAAACAATGAATACTGTTACGCTGAAAAGAAATTAAAATATATATATATAAATTTAAAAAAAAAGATTCAATTTCACAACATCCTGGTGGGTCGGGTAGATTCAGGTTTTTATAGAAAAGGAAAGCTATGGCCTAGAGAATAGAGATGAGCAGCCCAAGCTCCCACGGCAAATCAAGAGCAGAACCCTAGATGTCCTATACCTTTGCTGCAGCACCATCTAATCTATTATCAAAACACTAAAGCTGAGAATTTGCAGCAGTAACATCAGCTGCAACAAAATGAGGGTAGCCGTCCTCTGCGGAGGGCTGACTGTGTCAGGCACTGTGCTGAGCACGACAGATCAGTTACCTCATTTAATAACTACTTAGAATAATAAATAATATGACTAGTCATTATCTCAGGTTGCCAGAAGGGGGTGGAGGCAAAGAGAGGATGAACTTTGACCGAGGTCAGGCAGCCCGCGTGAGTCTCAGCAGCCATTCGTTCAAGTTCACATCAACCAGAAGGCCTGGGGAATCTTGAACTTGCCTTCTGATGTATGGCTGGCAGCCTCTGACTTCAAGACCTCAAGTCTTTGCTCAGAAGTCAGCTTCTCCATGAGGACTCTTCTATACATTCCACTGAAAACTGCAGCCTCGTCCCCACCCTGCCAAAAATCCATCTTCCTTACCCCGCTCTAGCACATGGTTTAATGTTTTGTTTCTAACGCTGATTTTTAACGTAAGTACCACAGGGCAAAGGTCTTTGGGGTTTTCTCACCAACATATCCCAGAGGTTCTGACTGTGCTATCCAATAAAACTTTTATATTGACAATTTTTTTTCAAATCTGTGCTATACGGTAGTCACTAGCCACAAAAACAGAACTGAAAAGTGGTGAATGCCCCTGAAGAACTGAATTTTTGATTTATCTAATTATATTACTTAAACAGCCACATGTGCCTAATGGTTACCACACTGGACCCCATGGGCCTAAAACAAAACCTAGCATAAATATACTCCCTGTAAATGATTTGTTAAATGAATGAATTTATAAATAAGTTAATGAGTAAGACATATTTTTCATATGACATACGGCCTACTTTCACTAACTGCAAGTTAAATTTTACATTTTTTCAATAGAATTATAAGCTGAAAAAAGTCCAGATCAAATTAAGAAAATAGTCTGAAAATTCAGATAGGACTGACAGCACAAGCACAGATTTCTCAAACTACTGACTCCCTTTTGCCATCAGTGGCTTAAAACCTTCCAAAACATTTCTGGAAAAGAGCAAACCAGCAGCACATAATGAATTCTCACATATGACCAAAAAATACAATGAATACTATCGTCATTCAGTACCTTTTTGACCTTGTTCTTTTTCTCATAGGTCTCTGACAGAGGTTTTTTCTTCTGCTGAGTTGTGTCTTTGGAGAATAAATACTCAAATTCACTAGGATCCCGAATATCAGGTTCTTCTAAGGAATCCCATAAGGTTGGTGTAGCATTTTGGCTTAAAAGAGAAAAATGACAAGTTAACCATTAAAATCAAAACAGAAGAGAACAGAATATAATGAAATCTCTAGTTCACTTTATAACTCATCTAAGATACATATATATATATGTATATATATGTCTGTATGTTTATATATATATATCTCCTTCTAAAAAAGCTTGAAGAACGCCTTTTCATGTTACACTTTTTTTTCTTTAGGTCAAGATATACCACAGAACATCAAAACCAACACCCATTTTCAAAACCGAATGACCACTAGATACAATCAAAGAGAGAAAGAGAGATCTAGAGAAATCACGAGGGACCAGAAGTCCTGGGATACACATGATTGGAACCACATAAGCTGTTCTTCCCTCAGTCTATGTCGTTTCCATCATGGGTAAAAATGGACATCATATAAATGTTGAAAAGATAACCAATGCTGAGATATTGATGGGATAATTCTTAATAAAAATTCTTAAAAAGAATAAAATTCTACACCTTCTAGTAAGGTAAAGATTAACCCTCTCTTTGGACTTTTTCTTATACTTCTAAATATTATTTTTAGGATTAGTTCAGGTCAACTCAGGGCAAGACCCATAATTTGTGACTAGACTGAGCTCATTTAGAAATACTTGATTTATAACACTCTGCCTTAACAACAGTACTTAACAATTAAACAAATCAAAAATCTTCATTGTACCAGCCTCCACAGGGCTTTCAACTAAAGCAGACATGGGAAGGCTGTACATTTTGTTTCTAGGGGTTGTTTTTTTTTTTCTCTTTTTTTTCAATCTTCAAAACACAGGGGCACCAGTTGAGAAACAAAGAGAAGAAGATATGGAAAATCAGGTAGAAAAGAACTGCCTCTGAGACCAAACCTGGAAGGGTTACCATCCAGGCTTCCTTCAGCTAGAACACATTTTCCCCCAAGTGTCCACTTTCTTATTTTTAAACACTCTTAATATGCATAGACAGAAAAAAATACAATGTTTCATCTATACATTTATTGTTTTTCAAATATATTATATATGATCCATAATATCAATAAGTACCTACCCTTGTTTTAATATGTATTTTCTCCATTACTGAAAACCAAAAGAACTATTGTTGTATGGAGAGGTCCACAGAATTCTTGGGTGCAAAAAGGCAATTTCTTATTCAAAACAGTTGGGAAAACTGACTTCTCAGATCTGTGTGTTCACATTTTCTACATGTCCCACGAAATATAAACATTTTCATCTGTTAGGATTCACTTCTAACTTTTTCATGATATTTGAGCCATTTAAGAGTATGTGTGTGACATGTATAACATATGAGAGTACAATGAATGCCTGTGAAATCATCACCCAAGATCTAGAACACTTGCAGCAGAGTATATCCATCCATGTGCTCCTGCCTCAGCCGCGCACCTCTGCCACTCACTTAACTTCCATTTGAAACGCGAGCACTGTTAAGTGCTTAGCTGCACTCAGGGAGGGGGATCCTGAACCAGGGAATTTTGGAGCATGCAGCCTGTTAAGGGCTGCTGGTCTGGGCTTCATGAAGGTTCTGGGAAGCTGAAGAGAGGGTGTGTAGAAGGAGGTGATATGATGCAAAGGGGGCGTTGTTCAGACCCATCCATCTCCCAACCCCCATCCTCCATCCCCGCACCTGTACCACTTGGACACAGCTCCAAGGACTCTGAGCTCAGGCTAGTATGAGTAGGCAGCAACTCACTCATATTCTAGAGTAAATTGGCTTTGATAGGTTGAACACTTCATCACCATTTACTACATTGTCTCTATGGGAACGGCACGTTCAGTAATGAAAAAAAGAATCTTGGAATACTACCTCTCAGTGAGTTGGGGTCAGCAGGCATTTTGTGGGGCAGTAACAAGGCCTCTCTCACAGACCAGCTCATCTGTTATAATGGTCACTTCCTCTCTGACCACTGAACATACAAATTTAGCTCACAAGAAGCGGAAGAGGAAGGTAGAAGGAGGAAGAGGAAGGAGAGACTAGAGAGGGAGAAATGGCAGAGGCAGGAGGGAGCTGGGGAGGAAGGAGGAGAAGATACTAGAAAATAGATATTTGTTAGGAAGCCAAAAAAGTGGATAGATGAGGATCTCTTTTTCTTTAACAAAATATCTCTTCCCTATTCTAGAAGCCACAAAACAGACACTGAAGAATGCAAAATGGCAAAAGTTAAAAATCAGTTCATGTTAGTAGTGAAAAGCAATCAAGTAGGTAAAAGGCAGTAGATATAAAATGGAAAAAAATCATATTTTACTCCTGGGTCCCTGGAAGACCTAGACCAAAATTTACCATGCATATATTAGACACAGCGCTTACCCTTCTGCTTGGGCAAAAAAACTAAAATACCATTTCCTCTCTTTTTAAAAAAACACACCCCAAATAATTTTAGTTCAAAAATGAACACTACACAGAATCCCTACAGCCTTTTAGTTTAAAAGAAATACTCATGCTCTGAGGGTACAAAACCATTTTGAGGGACCCATGATAAGAGACACTAAACATGTGGTGCAGTGGGCAGCAGCCATCTCGCAGTCTTTGTGCAGGAAACTCGGTACCTTCATCTATTTTTCCTTTAGCTCAGAACTGAAGTCCTAACCTTATAATGAAACTAATAAGAGCCCGAGGATGTAATCGTTTTCTTTCTCAAAATGGCCAAATACATAAGGAGGGAAAAAATGATGATTATCTCCAGCTTGACTTGGTCCCACCTTGAACAGTGGGCAAAGGGCCCATATCTCCCAGCGGTACTGTCACACTACTGCTGTGGTCTAGGATATTGCTTGTTTATGGAGTCTTGAGGGGAATGGAGTGGAGGCAGGCTAGTGAGACAAAGGTGTGGAACAGTTCCATGTGCTGTCAGAACACACGACCCCAGGGCTGACAGGTGGGAATCATCACTCTGGAATGTCTGTACATTAATTTGAGAACACTAATAAGGGAACACAGATCCATATAAAGATTCTGGGAAACAATTTCTTAGGAAATGTCATCTGAGTTTTGAATGAGACAAAAAGGAATACTAATACTATAGCTATTTCGGGATCTTCTTTTTTTTAACCATTCATTTGGGAAATAATAAGTTTTCTGCATTTTAAAAAAAAGTATCAGGATTTTCCACACATAAACTCCTGGTCCTTATTTTTTTGGTTAGGAAAGGAGCCAATATGAAGCACATAATCAACTTAGTTCACCATATGCGTTGTTTATAGTGATTTCCTCCTATAGTGGTTTCCAGTTGTTTTATAATTGTAAATTTCATGTTATGTTGTTTAATATCCTGCCTTCCATATACAAAATGTTAGATAAATTGAAAGATTCACTACCACACACTGATTTGAGGAGTAAGTTCAAAAATGTGTGTTTAAAAATGTGTTCTCTATTTGCTGTCCTTCACAAACAAATGAACTTCAAATCTAGAGATTATCAAGAAGCAACTCAAGATCTCTCTCATTGTCCTCTTGACAGACTCTGAAATGAGGCAGAAGAAATTAAATTCAAATATGTTTGAATGGAAGTTTCCAACCAACCTATCTTCCTGCTGCAAAGACCCAGCTTAACAAGCTATACAAATGTTAGATGTGCTCTACTGGCACTTTCTCTGAGCAACAGGGTATAAGATGTGAGGGTATTTAGCAGTTAGGGGAATGAGAGTTCAAGCAGAGATTTTCTATTTTTTGACTCTCTTTTGCGCTAAAGAGCTAAGGACTCAGCTATGTCTGGCTCTCCTAATAAAACCTGAAAAATTACACATACCTGGTGAGTCTCCAGATCATAAGGCTGATGATCCCATCGAAAGACAAGAAAGATATTCTAAAAATCTTCAGTGAACCCAGCTATAGGTCCAGGCTCTATGTCTGTCTGTGTGATTACTTGCTACCTGTAGGGATGTTCGAGAAGGCTCTGACTTAGACCAGGGCTCTTCTCTAAGAAGGGTCTGTAAAATGGAACCTTTATCTTAGAGAAGCATCTGACATTGCAGACACTGTTCCTCCCAGCATCAGTCTATGGCAAATACAGACAAGACCTGGTAGAGATAGACATTCTCCCTCTCAACACTCCAACTTGTTTATCCAAGGTACTCACTATGCTGCATCTGAAAAATGAATGTCACTGTACACAGATATCCAACTGGTAAGAATAAAACATCACTTGGGCAAAATCCTGGGAATTCACAACCTGAGAATGAGCTGGGGGAGTTGAGCTCACCTTTTATCACTTATTTGTATTCTAGTCCAATACAAGGGCTTCATGGGGCAACTCGGCTCAATGGCTGGTTTCCGAGGACACTGGCTGGAAGGGCCAACTCCGAAGAAAAGTCCAGGAGGAGGTGGGGGTGCAAGTCCTGGAGGTGTTGGAGGAGGAGGAGGTGGAGGCCCCCCACTGGTGGGCAGAGCAGGGGAACTGGGAAGTGGTGGGGGAGGAGGAGGTGGGGGAGGAGGGCCGGCACTCGGAGGCAGAGGAGGGGGTGGAGGAGGTGGCGGTCCAGAACTCACAGGTGGTGGCGGAGGTACTGGTGACAAAGGTCCGAGTCCAGGTGGGAGGGGAGGAGGCGGAGGGGGAGGGGCGACTGCTGGGGGTGGGGGTGCGGGAGGTGGAGAGGATGCGGTTTGCTGACTTGGTGAGAGGCCTTCTGCAGACTGAAGTGGTCCATGGGTGTCTTTGTTGTCATTTGGGGGAGAGAGCTGACTCAAAGAGGAGATAGTCAACTTTTTGGGTATTATCTGGTTACTTCTGATTGTCTTGCCTTCACTTTCACAGGGTTTGAGAAAAGTCTCTCTGTCTGTCTGGATGCACACATTTCGGTAGGTCTTTGGAGGACAGTCATCGCCCGTGGAGATACACGCATCTTTCATCTCTTCACGTCCTCCTCGCCATCGGTGTTCTGTCTCCCGTTTGAGAGTTTCAATGGTTTCTTCTAGTCTTGCTGTAACCACCGCGTGCTCCCCCCGGATGTGAAATGCCTGGAGTTCAAACTGAGCCTGCAGAATAGCAGTGGGAAAAAAAGTAAAGAATTTATTAAAAAAAATAGATATGTGAAATAAAAACTTCAATACCATCCCTGTGCCACCACAGCCCAGGCCACATCAACACAGGGAAACACAGAGATGTTCTTTTGAGGATCTGACAGGGTATAAAATTTCACTTTATGAATTTTCCAAAGACTTAAACCATTGGAGTAGAAGCATAATTTCATCCAATCTGACCTCATGGGGGAAAATTACCATGGATTAAGGTTTTCAGTAAAACTGTTCCCTAAGAATGTTCACCCTGTTTTGATATCAAATGCAAAACACAGTGTTCATAAAAATTTGAGCATGCTTGAATATATCTTCTATTACTTTTGCTTTGGGTTTGGAAAAAGAAAACTGTAAGAAAAAAAAATTGAGATCCTTCTGGCTATCCTCATAAGTCTCCCTTAGAATACCTCTTCTGTGGGGCTTCTGGGCCAACACAGCAGAAACCAAAGGTATGAGAAAAAGCTATCACACATGTGCATTTTCTAGAAGTTTCCATATTAAAGCTGTCCCTGACTAATATTTGGGTCTGTTTCATAAATTTTCATAAGATAGTAATAAATAAGCAACACAAATGCATAGAAAATGAGAGTTGATTTTCTCCCATGTGAACATGGCAGCCTGATGCAACTCCAAAAAAACAGGTGAAATCTGGACACCATCCATTTCATGTATAGCATAGAGGGTTAGGCACCTGAGCTCTGGATTCATACCACCTGATTTGCATCCCAGCTTAGCCACTTGCTAGCTCTACAACCTTGGGCAAGGAACTTTGTGTCTTCATGTCTGAGTTTTCCCAAGTGTAAAGGGGATGACTGTGAGCCAGCTCTAGGGTTTTTAGAAAGGTACATGACATCTGAATAAATGTTACTACTAGGTACTGCTGCTAATGATAATATTAGAAGACTGACAGATTTATAATCATTCTTTCACATTTCCAAATAATGCCACCTTTGTGGAATGATGGGCACAAAACCAAGAAAAGCTTTAACAAGTCTGGATAAACAAGGTAGTACAAATACAAAAGTTTACCCAATCTTTCAGAAGTTCTACTACCAAATGCCTGAAAGTAATTTCAAGCGTCATTCAACTATGCGATCAAGATAATCAGTGTTTCAACGTCTTGCTCGTCACCATCTCCCCCTGCCACCCCTGCCCACCTCTACCTACAGCCCAGCCCTAATGTCCACAGAATGGCTTGCCAACATGTCAATTTCATGACAATGACTAGTTCAGTTCTGCCACAACAAACTAACTCTGGCTTCTTGTTCCCAACTAACTTTCTTCCAAGAAGGTTAAGATGACATTGATGAGCCAATAATTTTCTTCAATTGTCAACTTCTTAATAATAGGAAAAAGTTCTAAAGACATGTTCCACAGAGAGACTTTCCCTTTATCACACAACTGACCTGTATCTATAGCAAACACCTTGGTCCCATCTCACCCCCTTCCCATCCACCTCTTAACCTATGATCTTCTGAAGCTGCTGAAGCTGACACATGTACCTATACATTGTTTCAGTGACTCTCTTGCTTAGTGCAGTGGGTAGAGCCCAAATCCTCCAGGTTGTTTAACCTCTCTGGACCTCAGTGTTCTCATAAGTAAAATGCGGATACTAACAGATTCCACTTCATAAGGTAGGTGAGAAGTAGATGAGTTAATATACATAAAACAACAGAGAGAAGAGTGTTTGGAAAACAGTAAGTGCCTCATAAGTTTGCTACAATGATTACTGTTTCTTTGCTGCTGTCCCAGATGCCAGTGGCCACATCACCTTGCTCTCAGCTCTCAGTAGGCTCCCTGCACCATACTCTATCCATCTAAAGCAAAGATAAAGATACTTTGTCTTTTTGTTTTTTTTAGAGAGTGCGCCTGTGAGTGGGAGGAGGGGCAGAGGGAGAGGAAGAATCTCAAGCTGACTCCCCACTGAGCAGGGATCATGATGTGGAGCTCCGTGGATCTTGATCTCAGGACCCTGAGATCATGACCTGAGCTGCAATTAAGAATCTGATGCTTAACCGACTGAGCCACCCAGGTGCCCCTAAAGGCGAGTTCTTTGATTTGTTCTAGCAGTTGCCCTTTCTCACTGTCTCTTCTTCCCAGCAGAATTTTTTGGGAAAAAACATACAACTCTCACTTGATCTATTTTCTCATCCATTCTCCCTTCAGCCAATCATAATTGACTTCTGCCCCCAGGCCCACACCCCCAACTCATCGAAATCCTGTGATTTGACTGTTGCATTTGGTGGGCATTTTGCAGCGATACTGCCCTCTAGGCTGCATTGTTAGAGTTAGAGATGCCTTGAAATTCTCCGGCTTCTACCCACCCCCAATTTCTTCCCACTTCTCAGCTCCCTCCAGACAATCTGTGGACTCTTCTCCCTCCATTCATCCCCTAAATGTTGTTCCCCAGGCATCCTGCTTGCCATTTTACCCTTCTCACACTACACAATCTCTCTGAACCATCTTGTGTACTCATAGGGTACAGCAACACCCAGCTACTATACACTATTATTTCCCAAGCGGATCTTAGAGCCATCATACCAACCACCCTCCTGACTGATCTACCTCTGGGTTTAATCAGTACCTCAAACTCAACATGTTCAAACTCATCACGAACTTGTCATTGTCAAACCTCAATTTATTCTTCCTCTGAAATTCCTTCCTGCAGTTAATGGCATCGCCATCTTCCTAGTCATCACATTTTGACACCTGGATGTTATACTGGATTTCTTGCCTTCTCTCTCTCATTCCCAACATATTATTTACCAACAAGTCTCACTAATGTCTCTGATTCATTCTCTTCCTTCCATTCGCAGTGCCTCAACTTTTCAGTTTATCTATTTCAGTTTCTCAGTTTATCCAGAGAATGCCAACAACCACCTAATTCTCCTGACCACAGTTCAGCCATACTAGTTCCAGGACAATATTTTAATAAATGCAGATTTTTACTCTTTAATATCTCTTCAATAATTGGCCATTACTTACAGCCTGACACTGAACCTTTTTAGCATGGACACACTGAAGTCTCCTTTGATCTGTTTTCTGTCAGCTTTCTCCTCTTTTTGCTCCTGCCTCTTCCCCAGATAGGCCCTGGCTTCCATACTTGCATAGCATCTTGCCTCTCCCAGGACCATGCTCACTCATGTATCTGGGCCTTTGCAAATGCTGTCTTCTCTCAACACCCCTTCATTCCTGCAAATGCCCAAAGGAAGGGGACAGATCACTAAGCACAGTTTCCATGGATGGCTTCCTCACAATCTGTATACACCGATATGAAGAATTGCCATAGAAGAAAGAAATACCAAATTTCCATATACTCCATACTGATATGTTGGGATTATAATAAGAAACCCTAATAATCGAACCTTTGGAAAAGCTAGTTTTTAACCCTGTTTTCCTCTCAACTTTCTTCTATTAAGTGCCCTTTCCACTTTGCATGTGGAAACTGTGTGCTGTTTTTACTCTCCTCTACCTAGAACCACAGCTAGAAAGACTATTAGCGATTTGGGGAATTAAACCCAAAGTAGAACTTTCAGTCAGATAATCATGTACTCCTTCTTGGACAAAGTTTGCCCAAGATCCTGGGAATCTTTATGAAATGTCAAGTCCAGTTCCTTTCAGCCAAAACTACAGAGGAGGATGGGCCAAGGGAACATAATGCTTTTGAACCCTGGTGACTCTCTTTTCAGGCCCCCTTACATTCACATTGAATGTGAAGCTCATACATGGGAGACAAAATAGTTATAAATCTTCCATTTTTTCCTAGGTAAATTATCTTTAGGTCATATGAAGCACTAGGAATTTCCGTCTCCTGCCCCTCCCTGCTGAAAATCTGTTTTTCTGCATTCATCCCAATATCTCATTTGAAAGGAGACAGGTGCTGAGGTTTAACATCTTTCTGGTCTTCCTCAAGCTTTATCTACCAGATGATGCCCACGTTTTATCCACCTTCCTTTACTCGTAACTTTCTTGCTTCTCCTGCTTTCACTTTTAAGTGCATCCTCTTCCCATTTGCAATCGCCTAGTGATCTATATCCATCTCCTCCTAAGAAGGATTCACATTCACAATCCTTAAGAGAACAATCCCAATTAAACCATTCTGTTTTAATCTTCCTTTTCTGTACTGGCACTACTTTTATTTGTCTCATGTCGTGCTTGTCAGCCTGCTCCCCATTAGAAACACCTAGAGAGCTCTGTAAAAAGTACCAATGAGCAGGACCATCCTCAGAGATCTGAGATGGTGTCCTTGCACTGATATCCTTAAAGCTCGCCAGAGAATTCCGAAGGGCATCCAGAGTTGAAATCAACAGCCACTGTCCTTAATCTTTACTCTGCTCCAGGCGCGGCTGAGACAGGATGACGCCACAGTACCAGTGCACTCTTTTTGGCAAAGACTTACACTTGGGTCATTTCAGAATGGCCAAAGGAACGTGTGTAATTTGGAAAAGCCCCTTCCTGATTCTGACCTGTCCCCATAAGGGGAATACCCCTTCATTACCTATATTGAAAACAGTTATTCTGCACAGCAGATAAGTCTAAATTCTTTCCATGATGCCTCATGGCTCCTTAAAACTTGGCCTCTCTCTGCTCACTTTTCCAGATACTTCTCTATACTTTCCCTGTGCTGCATCACTACAGAATCAGCATACATTCAACCCCCACGTTGCTATGCTTTTACATATGCTATTTGTACTACTTAAAACAACTTTTCTCTTCATTTCCACCTAGCCAAAGCCCTGAAGGAAAACTCAGTCAAGTTCAGCTGAACCTTCTGGCTTAAACATTTCTTGACTCTTCCTGACAAGAATTTTTCTTTGACATTGTTGCCAAAGAACCTGCTAGGTTCATGTCCCAGTATAGTCATTTCTGCTTATCTTCTTTGTAAATCTAAAAGCTCCAGGCAGTTGGGGACTGTGCCTTATTCATGTTTGAACTTCCAGAACATTTCACATGGCTTGGCTTGTTAGTGATCCAGAAATGCTTATGGAATTGAACTATTTCCTTAGTTTTAAATGTCAAGACTTCCTTGTGCCCCTACTAGGCACCTATTCTTGCAGCTTCAAAAAATTTTTTTAAAGAGAGGTATGGGTGTTCACTTCCTTTTTGACAGTCCCACGCACAACATAAACTATGAGATTTCATAGCTGCTATTGCCTACAACATTCAAATAAAAAACTCAGGGGCTTGGAGGTTCTTTTATATGTATGGGTATTTCTAAAAGTTGAAATTTAATTTTAACAACTCAAAATATTGTAGATCAGTGAGCTTTCCACAACAAGCTTAAAAACTGTTCCCATAAGTGTAAGAAACTACCTAGTAGAATTGAACCACATTTGTGATTTTAATCTGATTAGGGACTGGACTCTAGGCTACTTCCCCCGCCTCCTCAGGGGCTGGTCCTTCCTTCCCCTTACTGAATCCTCATTATTTTTTAATATCCTTCACATTACCGCTGTTCAGAGATATCATCGAAGGAACACACTGTACTGAAACCCAAGCAACAGAAGGAGACTTTTGCTTGTCTGGTCCCCACAACACGTCTGTCAAAAAGAACGTGGACAGGTGCCTGCTGATAAAAGACATCGTGATGGTGCCAAGCAATGTGGAAAAATCATCTGTTAGCATTTTGTTGTTATGAACCATCTCTCCCAGTGCTGCTGCCAGGACCAGTAAAAATTCAGGATATCTGCTGTACAACTTGAGTCACTCAACCTTTTCCAGGGACTCTTCCAAATTCTATATTCGAGGTGGGAGCAAGCTAGAATATTCCCAGGGACAGCACAGAAGCACAATGAAGCCTTACCACTTCAGAGAAGTACAGCCTAAGGAGATGGAAAGAAAGAAAGGGGGGGCTCAAGGGCATTCGAGTGTCTCAAAGAGTTGGAATTGGGGCCTCAGAGTACTCAGGTGAAGTGAGAAGACAGTGGTTCTACGGCTCTGTATGTGGGCATCCCGGTTTCCCGTTTTGTTTTGGAAGGTTGCACAAAGGCTGCAATAATTCCCCATGTTGCTGGCTTACACTCGTTACTCCAAAAACAAGTCTCTGTTAATAAAAAGAACGGCACTGGGCTTGATAAAATTCCCACAAGTTAACAATAGCTGGTTTTAATAAACTATTATCAATACTCTTTTTTGGTTCTTATCAGAAATAAACCCTATCATGTTACAACTAAGAGGCCATCTCAGGGACACTCAGAAACATGAGGCACATCTGACACAATGATATAATTAGAACTTGCTAGGAGGAATAAATAAAGAGACTGGGCTGGAAAAGGAGTAAAGAGCCATCGGAAGATAAAATGGCACTTAAGTTGACTTGGGAGTAAAAACCAGCACAGGCGTAAGGGATGTCGAGTACAAAGTTAAATTGCACATGTGTAAAAATGGCGCCGTCTCTGGGAATCACCTGCCATGCTGATGTTCAGTCAAGATAATGAGAGAAAAGAAACGAATGTAAAGCAAGTGTGCTGGACCCCGTGCAGGGTGCCCTCATTTAATCCTTGCAACTCTGTAAGGCAGACCTTCTGGGAAATGTGTTAACTTCCATAAGACCCCATGCCTGGACAATGGTGACAGAGAAACTTTGATCTGGCTGCCATTAAATTCACACTCTTTCCACTTTACCATTTTTAAACTGATGATAGCTAAAATAATAGTATTTCATAATTAAGTTTGAAATCGAAGAATAGCAGACACACAATGTGACATTAGTTTCGGGTGTGCAGCATAGTGATTCAACAACATTGTGTGTTAGGCTGTGCTCACCACAAGTGTGTAGCTGCCGTCACCGTATATACAAGGCTTATTACATTACCACTGACTATATTCCCTATGTCATAACTTTCATCCCTCTAATTTGTTTATTCCATTACTGGAAGACTGCACCTCCCACTCCCCTTCACCCATTTTACCCATCCCCCCCCCAACCGTTCCCCCTGGTAACCACAGGTTTGTTCTCTGTATTTATGGGACCGTTTGGATTTTGTTTTGTTTTTTAGATTTGACATATAAATAAAATCACCAGGTATTTCTCTTTCTCTGACTTACTGCACTTAGCAAAATGCCTCTAGGTCCATCCATGTTGTCACAAATGCCAAGGTCTAGTTAATTTTTATGGCTGAGTAATATTCCATTGTGTGTGTGTAGTATATATGTATATGTGTGTGTGTGTATATATATATATATGTGTGTGTGTATATATATATGTCACATCTTCTTTAATCATTCATCTATTGATGGACACTTGGGATGCTTCCATATCTCTGCTATTAGGTTTTTTTTTTTTGGTATTTCTATTTTTAATTTTCTGACGAAACTCCATACTATTTTCCTATACAGGTTGCACCAATTTACATCCTTGCCAATAGTGCACAAGGGTTCCTTTTTGTCCACATCCTCACCAACACATGTTGTTTCTTGTCTTTTTGATTCTAGTCATTCTGACTGGTGTGAGGCGATAGCCCATTGTGGTTTTGATTTGCATCTCCCTGATGTTGAGCAACTTTTCATGTGTCTGTTGGCTAGCTGTAGGTCTTCTCTGGGAAAATATCTATTCGGGTTCTCTGTTCATTTTTAAGTCAGATTATTTTGGTGTTTTGTTTTGTTTTGTTTTGGTGTTGAGTTGTGCGAGTTCTTTATATCTATATTTTATATTAACCCTTATTGTATATATCATTTGCAAATATCTTCTTTCATTCAGTAGGTTGCCTTTTATTTTATTGATGGTTTCCTTCACTGTGCAGAAGCTTTTTATTTTGGTGGTCCCAATGGTGTATTTTTGCTTTTGTTGCCCTTGTCAAAGGAGTCATATCTAGAAAAGTGTTGCTAAGGCCAATGTCCAAGAGATTACTGTCTATGTTTTCTTTAAGAAGTTTTATGGTTTGGGCACCTGAGTGACTCAGTCGTTAAGCATTTGCCTTTGGCTGAGGTCATGATCCCAGGGTCCGGGGATCAAGCCCTGCATCAGGATCCCTGCTTCCCGCTCCCCCTGCTTGTGTTCCCTCTCTGGCTGTCTCACTCTGTCAAATAAAGAAATAAAATCTTAAAAAAAAAAAAAGGGGGTGGTACTTTTATGGTTTCATGTCTCACATTTAGGTCTTTAAACTATTTTGAATTTATTTTTGGTTTTGGTGTAAAAAAGCAGTCCATAATAATTATTGACTAACAATATTGCATACTATCTATGGCTTACAATGCATCGGTATTACATTAATGTTTATAGTTATGGCAACAACCTCTGACAAGGCTAGTATCGTAACTGTTTTCCAGATGAAGAGGGGCATAGAGACAGTAAGTAAATTGCCCATGAGATGGATTCAAATTCAGACCTTTTCACTTTAGAGCTTTTTTCACCCTATCCCAGATCCTCAGTTATTAATAATCCTTCCCATTCAATACCCTGAAATCAGAATGCCAACACACAAATAGATACTTTCTGACAAATGCTTTCCTTAAAATATTTGCCCTCCATCCTTCTGGAAAAGAACTAGAATCAATGGGTAATAGATCTGAAGGTTTTGGTTCCTAGGTAAGTGGGAAGCACTGACTGAGGGTCAAAAAATCTGGATTCTGCTTCTGGTTATTACAGTCATTAGCTACTTGTGCCTCCAAAATGTTTTACTTCCTGTAATCCTCATTTTATTAATACCTAAAATGAGAGATCTAAAATACTTAGTAAATTTTCCTTTAGTTCTAAAACGCTAATAATTTTCACACCCAGACTTCATATCTCTTCCTCTCAAAACTTCCTAGAATATAGCTCTGCTCTTGAAAGCTTGATAAAGATTTAAAGCACAATATTGTCTAAGCCATATAAAAATAGTCTCAACACTCATTATTAATGCAAATGTACATACAAGTTCAAACAGACTCATTAAGGGGCTCTGAAAACACACGAGTGGCTCAGTTTGCTGTTTAGATAAAGTCATATGTTATTTTTGCAATCTGATAGTTATTATGAGGATTCAGGAATATACTTAAAAAATAAACAAATATAACCACGAATCATCATCCAAGGAAGTAGTGGGGAAGTAAAACAGAAAAAGCTTTGAAATCTGGACTGCGGTTCCTACCTGGGACACAAAAAACAAAACAAAACTTAATTGCAGCCAGAGTGCTTTTGTGGAATAAAAGAAAAAAAATCATTACTCACAGGGGGTTCTGGTAATGTTTTATTTCTAAGTTATTAATATCACTACATGTAGTGTAATTCACAGAATGGACGTATCTTGGGATATCCATGACAATGATTTTCAGACTTCATTTTTGCAAAAAGTAATTCTAAACCTAATGAGCAAACCCAAGACTGCACATGGTTAGGCAATGAGCCAACATGCTAACTCCTCTATTAAGAGAGAGGAATTGGAATTTTATGTTGTATTATTATCACCACTGGAGTTACAGCTAGTCCAGTAACATATGTATGACCCACTGCAGAGTACCTGGGAGCTTAGAGGCAATAGATGGTAAATCCTGGTCCTCAATGTGGTGACAAACTGAGGTTCTTCAAGTAATTATGGCAATTACTTGAATATTTCCTTCTCAGCTCAAACACTGTCTATGAAGGGACACCATCTTATGGCCACTCTATGGCCATCCTATGTCCCATAGTATCATTTTGGAAACTGTCAAGTGGATTCCTAAATTACATTTGCCTCAAATACTCCCAAACTGTGTATTTTTTTTCTGGAAGTGAGAAGTACCAGGTCACCTAAATAGCATTATCAAGAGGGAGCACATGAGGAGGGGCTAGCTGTTGAGTTCTGTCTGGTACTAAAAGTAAAGGTGACATGCATAAACTCTGGGATTACGAATTAGAAAAAATTTTCCACCTCTTTCCCAAAGTCATAGCTCTCTAGTAACAAGAAGAGGATCAGGGGAGAGATTGTAACAAATTCCTACTTATGGACTTACTCTTCATGGTCGTGTTATCTGAACGAGAGGGACTGGAAATAAATTTTATCTCACTTATACATAAGTCTCTCTACCATCTAATGTTCAAAAAGTTTTAATGAGCACATATAATACATCAGTTCTTGTGAAAAGTGTCAGAGAAATGCAATACTTAAGAAACAACCCATACTTGGAGACATTCTAACTGAGAAGAGAGATTTGTCAGTTTCAATCTTCAAGAAGGCTGAGCTATATGGATTTTACATTTTTATTATCGACACATAACATTTCCCTTGAGAACTGAAGAAAACCAAGAGCCACACCAGTTGCTTTGTCCAGCAAACATATCCCAGGTTATTCATGTTGCTTCTACTACACAGGAATAGTCCAGCCCAGGCCCACATGTATAACTAACCTCCCTGAATAGCAAGGAGGTATTTGGCTTCCTACCTTAACATTTTTGAATAAATGACCAATGATGTGTGCCTAGGCCACAACCACCTTCTCCTTGCCACTTTGAGTCTTCCTAGGGATTAGTCACTTGATATATCTGCCATTGAATGGATTTAAAATTATAGGTTAATTGACAAGGAAAACAAACAAGAGGGTTTACATGTTTTTCATTAAGACCTGGGCTCTGGCCTAGGACATGTCCTCTAAGGAAGCTAGAAGGGAAATGTCTTAAATTTCCAAAAATTGTTCACCCCAGCCAAAAGGCACACTCATTATACAAGGTATAAGTTGAGATGCCAGAAAAGGGCTCAGAAAATTAAGGACAGTCTTCATTCTCTAAGTAATGGACCCAAGGAGAAATACTTTCTCCTATAATTGGAGAGACTGGGTCTCGTAATGGAAAAAGCACTAACATAGTGGTCAGAGTACTTGGATGTAGTTCAGTATAAGACGGCTGTACAACCTCAAATTTCCTTCTTATCTCTGGCTATTGTCTTCCTCTGTAAAATAAACAGGTATAAAAAGATCAGAAGGCTTACACACCAGGTGTTTTGGGATCCATGATTCTAGAACTGAGCAGTTCTGCAAACACTATGTTGAAATGTTATTTTAAAAGGGTATTTAGCTTAAAAACAACAAGGGCTTTAAGAATTAAAGAAAGTTATACCAAAAAAAACACATTTCAATACTAACAGCACATCTAGTACCAAGGTATTTGGCTTTGTTTATGCTTTTCTTTTTGGTTTTTCTGGCAATCGGGAATACAAAGTTTTCAATGACATGTTTTGGGATCTACTTGGATGTTCTGAAGACAAATCTCATTGATTCAGAAAGTTGTGACTCTGCACTGGTCTCTTTCTTTTTTAAAATTCAGGCTTGCACTTATGCATGTAAGTATATTGCTACAGCACAGATACCATATTCAGTTAAGCACAGCCAAAGCTCAGGTTCATCTGCTCTGTGCAGGCAAAGCAGTCTGCTGTTTGATAACAAGCAAAGAAATGAGCAGGAAAACAGGAGATTTGGGCATTTAAATTTATATTTGGTGCTTTTTGGCAGAGTGATGTGTATGATTACAAATAATTTCAGCCATTCTTAGTTGTTACTAATTCAACTGCAAAAATCCCCTATGATACATGTTTCAATTTTAGGGATTGTTTTAACTGAATACAAGCTTAGGATTTTAAAGGAAATTTTTAAAATTTTTTTAACTCTCCATTTTTAACTATATATTTTATAAATATTTTATAAAATGTGACTCTTGTGACTCTTGTGATTTGGATGTTGTGGCTTATTTAAGACTCTATATTTAAAACTCCTAAATTCGAATTCATGTTTCTCAAAAAAGCATCTTCATGAAAACATGTGAGAGGACCGTTATGACCTTGGTACAGGCAGAGTTTCTTTTCTTTTCTTTTTTTTAAATTGAAGTATAATTAACACACAGCATTAATTTCAGGTGTACAATATATTGATTCAACAATTCTGTACATTACTCAGTGTCCAACACAGTAAGTGTACTCTTTTTTTTTTTTAAAAAGATTTTATTTATTTATTTGAGAGAGAGAGAGTGAGAGAGAGAACATGAGAGGGGAGACAGAAAGAGAAGCAGACTCCCTGCTGACCCAGGGAACCCAATGCGGGACTCGATCCCAGGACTCCAGGATCATGACCTGAGCCAGAGTCAGTCGCTTAACCAACTGAGCCACCCAGTCGCCCTCAACACAGTAAGTGTACTCTTAATGAGTTCTTAAATATGTCATCAAAAGCACAATCCATCACAAAAATTGATAAATTAGATTTTGGCACAGCACTGTTCAAATAAAACACAGGCCTCAGACTGGGAGAAAATTATCTGCAAAATATGTATCTGACAAAGAACTTGTACCCAGAACATAAAAAGAACTCTGTTAAAACAAAAATTAAGGGGTGCCTGGATGACTCAGTCAGTTAAGCAGCTGCCTTCGGCTTGGGTCATCATCCCAGGGTCCTGGGATTGAGCCCCACATCAGGCTCTCTGCTCAGCAGGGAGCCTGCTTCTCCCTCTGCCTCTGCCTGCCTCTTTGTCTACTTGGGCTCTCTGTCTCTCTGTCAAATAAATAAATAAAATCTTAAAAAATTTTTTAAAAAAATAACCTCTCCCTTTCAAAACAGGTAAATGATTCAAATAGACAGCTCCTGAAAGAACATATATGCATAACATCTAAGCACATAAAAAAGATGCTCGACATCCCTTAACCAAACCACAATGAGATACCATTACATATTTATCGAAAGGGAAGCAGGGGAGAGAGGAAAACTGACCCACCTGACAATACCAAGGGCTGGGGAGGATGTGGAGCAACTGGAACTCTCCTGGGTGACAAATGGGAATGTAAAATGGCACCACTAGTTGAGAAAACAATTTGGCTGTTTCTTATAAAGCTAAATACACACTTGCCATGTGATCCAACAATCCCACTTCTAAGTATTTGCCCAAATGAAATAAAACATGTTAACATGAAAATCCACACACATACATTTTTAGCAGTTTTATTAAAAATCACACACGACAGTTAATTTTGTGTGTCAACTTGACTGGGCCACTGGGCGCCCAGTTATTTGGTCAAACATTATTCAAGTTGCTCTTTGAGGTTCACACTTGTATCAGTCAGTAGACTCAGTAATGCAGATTGCTCTCCCTAATGAGGGTGGGTACCATCCAATCAGTTGAAGACCTGAATGGAACAAAAGGGTTCACCCTCCTGCTAAGAAAAAACTCCTCCTGCCTAACTTACTTTGAATGGAGACATTAGTCTCTTCCTGACTTGGAATGGAATCATCAACACTGTCTCCTCCTACGTCTCAAGATTTGGGGCCTTCGGGCTGGAACTATGGCACCCACTCTCCTGGATCTCCAGTGTGCCAACTCACCTTGGAGATCTTGGGACTTGTCAGGCTCCATAACTGCATAAGCCATTCCTTAAAAGAAATCTCTCTCTCTCTACACAGACACACACACACACACACACACACACACGCGCGCGCGCACGCCCTATTAGTTTAGTTTTGTTTTTGTTTTTGTTTTTGTGGAAGACCCTAGTACACTGCCAAAATTGGAAGCCACCCAAATGTTCTTCAAATGGGAAAGGATAAACAAATAGTGGTACATGCACAAAGGTAAAATCTAATTAGAAATAAAAAGGAATGGACTACTATTAGCTGCAACAATATGGATGAATCTCAAATATGTTAAGAAGCGGGACTCAAAAGGCCACATACTATACGATTCCAGTCATATCACATTCTGGGAAAGTCAAAGCTATAGGGACAGAAGAAGCAAGAATGGTTGCCAGGCTTGAGGTCAGGAGAGAGGATGTCTTCCAAGGGACACAGAGGAATTTTTTATGGTGATGGAATGTTCCATGTCTTGACTGTGGTTATGGTTACATGACTGCATGGGTTTGTCAAAACTTGTACTCTATAAAGGGTGATTTTCACTGTGCATAAAATAATCTCAATTAAAAAAGTATTTACAGATTGACATTATAGTAAGTAATATGCATATATTTGTATACATTTGAGACTGTAAAATAAATATATACTAGTAAAATGCCACTTATCAGTTGGACTTCCAAGCAAGATTTTGTTTACAACAAAATCTTCCTCTTCTTGAGAAAATGCATTACAACAGACATAGTGCAAGATGAGTCCCCAAAGCAGCTAAAGAATATCAAACAAAGGTCCAGCTTCCCTAACATAGAGGTTCAAGCTTTCTCGTGAATGCTGTAGCATCTTCACACCTGTGGCCCAGGTTGTAGAAATTTCTGTCTAGGTCAGGGCTGGGATGGGGTTAACAGTGGACCATCTAAGACAGTACCAACACATTTGGCATCACTCTCACATCCCCACTATGTGACAACATGGCTGAGAAATGAACAATGTCTACTGAGAGCTCAGAGCACTGGGCAGGATGTTCCAATGCCTTTCACTCTGTGATGTCTCATGAGTTCCCCTGTGTCAGTCTCTTTCTTATCACATTATTTATGACGAGTCTGATTTTCTCACTCTAGTTGTTCACCAAGTATTTTCAAGGATAAAAGATCCTACTTCTCTGCTTCTGTAAGTAACAAGGACCTAATGTCTTCTATTCCCAGGTCAACTTGAAGAGTTTTCTCTATTAATGTTTCTCTTAACAAGCCTCCAAAGCAAGGATCAGGGTATCAGGTTAAAAGTGTGCCTTGGTTTTGTGATAGATTGATAGGTGGTGTCTCTGTGACTGGGGGGGAGGGGGAAACCCCACAAAACTATCAAAACAGTCTATTGCATAGTGCAGTTAGAGCAGTTTCCTCCTATACTTACAGGGTCTCTAAGGTGTAGGAGGCCTATTATCCCATCAGTGTTGTAGGCTGTAAACTCTATTCTGTAAAATGGGAATGACATTACCTATCTTGCTTCCTAATATACTTTTCATGGAAGGTGAAAGAATCTCAGAATAATGTAGCCAGAAGAAGTCAAGAAAAACTCTTACTGAAAAATACTGCAGAGTTTATTTAATATTGGATACAATTAATAGCAACTAGCTGGGTCTACAGTGCATTGTCAGTTGGAAGCTACTAGCACAACCCGTCTCCTGTATGTGGGTTGATACATATGCTCAGATGGTGGCCTTAGGAAAAAAGGTGAACCTAACGCGGTTAAATAAAAGTCATCCTTTCTTTCTAAATAAAATGCGTTAAGTAGAATCCAAATGCCCTGAGAATGGAAATTCAAATACACTAGAATTGTATCACACAACAAAAAGCTAGGATGTCGCTTATGTAGAAGACACAATGTTTATGCGTCAAAATTCTTCTCAAGCAATAGTTTACATATTCATTGACAGGAATCTCCTCTTGCCTATTTACCTCTACCTAAAATGTGCTTGAGTCCTTCTTCTCATATCCGCCCCCTCCTCAGAAACAATGAGGACACCTGCCTCAACCCTGCTCCATCCTCAAGAAAAAAATCTCCCATTACGTTCGCTGACAAGTGTTACTCTAAAAGATTCACAGCTATCCGCTGTCTTTGCATTTTTACCGTACCCTGTGTGCAGTTTCTCAAAATCCAATCTAGATCACCACCATTTTACTGAAAAGTCTCACGAAAACCACACTTAATGGCTTCCTAAGTTACCCACTTTGGTGGATGTTTCCTCATTCTCTTTTGGGACTCTGCAGCTGAACTTGAGAAACACCCCTCTTGTTTTCTCTGAAGAGCGTAACTCTCGGGTCTTCTTCCCACCTTGCAATGACTCTGCCTACTGCCACCTTCCCTTCCTGCTTCTGTCTTCCAAATACCTCAATTACAACAAGCTAAGAGAACTCACGTTTTGTCTCCCTCGTTCACAGATACAGTCCTAGAAGCATGAGTAGCACCTGGTCTGTAAAGGCATTCAGATAGTTGTAGAATAAATGAATTTTCCAAAGTCCCTAGCCAAGAAGTCCCTAAGGCTATTGTGCATATAAACCTATTGCAATCAGTTAGCAAAGGGAAGGGGAAGAGGAAGGAACCCCAAGCAGTGCCCATGCAAGGCCTGTGACAAATGTGATGGAAGCCCCTGATTTGTATGATTACTGATATCACCCCTTAAATTGGTCCTAGCTGATAAATGCCTATCTGATGTGGGGTTGTGTGCTTTCCAACAAGCCTCATGAAATTCATTAAGTCCAAAGTGACAGGTCCATCTCCATCCAGACCTGGTTAACTCTGTCTCATTCAGTGGACTTCCAGACTCTGTTACTTTATAATATGCACAGGTCCTAGATGAGAGTTGACAAACTGACCCCAAATTCGTCAAAATAAACATTCTATCCCAAAGACATTAATAATGTCATTATTTTGAATATACACAGTTATTGGCATGAATTTTTATAGTTACTAATCATATTTACACTTAAAAATCATTGAGGAAGTCACAAATAGGAGTTATTCCACGTGGATTCAAGTGTTAGGATTTAGTTTCCAACCCTCCTTCACGGGGACAGAGACCAAAGCGACAGTGAAAGGGGTCCTAGAAATGCCTTGATTGACAGAAAGCCTTGAAACAGCACCTGTGACAAGGTGGCTAGGTTCTTTCTGAGTTTCTGTACGTTAGCGATGAAGTTCAATAAACATCTCCAGCTACGGACTTATCTGGGAAGAAACAGAAGTGTTTCTAGAGCTGTGCTTGCTTCATTTGGAGTCCTTGCAATTGAGATGTATATGGGTGGGTAGGAAACAGGTGACAAAGCGCATCTGTAGTACCTATTCTTGAAAGCAGAGGGGCCTAGAAGAATGGTCGGGGAATTCTAAAACTCCACAGAGAAGGGCCCCTGCCCATAGGGCTTCAATACACAACACTTTTTTTTTTTTTTTTTTTTTTTAAGATTTTATTTATTTGCCAGAGAGAGAGACAGAGAGAGTACACACAAGCAGGCAGAGAGGCAGGCAGAGGCAGCGAGAGAAGCAGGCTCCCTGCCGAGCAAGGAACCCGACGCGGGACTCGATCCCAGGACTCTGGGATCATGACCCGGGCCGAAGGCAGCGGCTTAACCAACTGAGCCACCCAGGCGTCCCAATACACAACACTTTTAAAAACAGTTTTGGTCGAGTATCACACTGATTAATTTGAGCTCACAAAGATCTGAGGTAATATTTAAAAACCGATCTCTTCCTTGTGTAACCATGGATTAAGAAAAATGTAAATCCTCTGTATGGGTTTATTTTTTAATAGAGATATTAATTATATATTCATAAATCCAGGGTGCTCATTGCCTTTAGCAGTTAAGACAATAAATGGGGTTTGGCAAAACATTTATTCTGATTACTGGATGTTTTACGATACTTGGAACATCAGGATGTGTGTGAAATTACACTCGAGTACGATGCACACAATAACTTGGAAAAGACAGATCTCATTTTTACTTGATTCTTTCCTCCTGGAATATGGACAAACCACATTCTTGTTTTCCTCTTGCACTACCCCCCAACCTTAGATTAAACTATATTATGTTTGATTGATACTCATCTCCATAATTTGGGCTTTTTGAAAGGATCATTGTTACCCGAATCACATTTTTCAGCTTTCCAGTAATTGCACGATATGAATTTAAGTCAGGATTCTTATTTTCTAAGTGATCAAACATTGAGCATCATTCATGAAATGCTTGCAAAATAAATGTTTAACTATTCTGTGCAAAGTTTAAATGTCACTTCAAATTTATTTTGACAGAGAGGTTGAGATGGCTATAATTTTCTCTCAACCAATTTTTCTATTTTAAATGTTATGGCTGCACATATTAATAATGTGAAAAGAAAGGGGCATTATTACCTGAGAACTCCTACATGGCTTCTTCACAAGTCATTCAGAATTTAATAACTAGATACACAGGTTAACGACGATACAGGGACAGCTATGTAAGTCCGTCAAACTCCATGCCTGCTGGAGTGTTTTATACCAACAACGTGTTGCTCTTTCATGGAGTGTGTCTATCAGCTACAAGAGCTCAGACCTGCCAGCTTTGGGCCATGCACCCTCCATGAATAAATGAACTGGCTCCAGTACCCGTAGCAGTCATCCATTCCAAATAACTCCAAGCTACTTACAGTTAAATACTTAGCTTACAAGGAATCTCAGTGTTGGGACTATGACCTTTCCCTCTACACATGTCAGAGCAGTGGAGAGCTTTCTGACTGCGTGCCCTTGAATACAGTATTGATACACACATGAAACAGGTTAGAATCATGGAGGTGTTTGAAAGAAAGGAATTTTGATTTTTAGAAAGAGGCATGTGAAGATCATTTCTCTTGGTCCAAATTTACTATGTTAAAACATACCACAATCTCAACTGTAGTTGTTAAATATAAAAGCAAATGCCTGTTTCCTTCTTGATCACTTTCTTTTACTTTTCTTTCATGTGCTTTTCATATTTTCATATGAATGTAACACAGGTAAGAATAAAAGTGTCAAATTAAATCCAAACCTGATGTACCTGTGCATCAGGTACTAAAATTGGAGCTTATAAAGAAGGAAACATTTGTTTTTCTGTGTCTGGATGTAACTGGTTTTAAAAGCTAATTTTTAAGGGGTTTGCTATGTAAAATCCTCCAGCAACATTTACAGCTTCTCAGTAATGGTATTTTAAAAACAATCTTTTGTTATGGGTGGTATTTGGTTGCAGGTTGGAGGAAAAAATGTAAAATCACTCCAAGAGATACTCCTGATAGCTGGCAGCCTCTGTCTCTCCACTTTTTTTTTTTTTTTTTTAAGGCAATTAGGTTGCTAATGAGCAAGACGTGAGTGATGCTGTAGGAGTCCAATGTTTGAGTCTAGGTCACAGCAGAGTCAATTTGGACACTGATCTATATCTCACAAGTCTACAAAAATCTCATCTGAAAATTACAAATGACTCTCTCAAGTTCTATTTATAAATCCTGGATGCAATTGGAAATCTTGCAGAGACAAGAGAGAGGAAAGGAGCAGAAAAGTATTAGACAACCTTCTGACCTTGAAAAGGTGATGGGCTGGCCAAAAATTTGAAATTGAATGAGGTACTTGGAAGAGGTGGCCTTATTTTCCTCCCACTGCTTTGCATATTCTTCAAAGACTTGTGCTTAATTTGGTTGGTGCATTCAAAGATTTTGGTTTTAAACATGTTCTGTTAAACCTCTGCATAGGCTCAGTACCACCCACTATGCATAAGCTGCATGATGGTTTTCCTGCCTACCACTTAAACCACGGTTAGCACTTTCTCCACCTTCGGCAGAGTGATTTCCCCATGGCTTAAGTGACAGAGCACTGGCCTGGGAGAAGACCTCACTTCTAGTCAAGGTACTTCTATCAGCTGCCTGCATGGCCCTTTAACTGCTAAGGAGTAGCAACCAGAAGGCAAATCTCCTTGGCTGGTGGATTTCACCCGTTGTAAGGAGCCCTGTCTTCCCGGGAGCATGGTGCCTCCTTTAGGGGCACTGAGGAAGGAAAGGTGAGAACCGTTAATCTCGAATCTAAGATCAGCTCTTTCAGTCTGCAGTTGCTCATTTATGGCTTTACAGATTATCACACATTCAAATGAGTCCAGGGTGATTTCACCTCAACTAATACACCTGATCCCTCACTCACTGTATGTTGTCTTAACATGCAACATCTGGTAAATGTCCACCTAAGACAATGAGAAACAGAGTATTCTCCCAGTAGGAGACCATAGCTGTCCAAATTATCTTCTAAAAACACTTCCAAGAACATAGCTGTCCTACTATAATTCTCCCAGGTCTCTAAGTATGAAAAATATTGCCCGTAAAATCACGTTGACCAAAATCTAGTTTCCATTACAAAGGAAGAAAAAGGGAAAATCAATCAGTGGTTAATTTATGCTCTGATGCATGTATTACTGTGAGAGAAGCTTCATTGTTCTGCTATTTATTGAAGGTTCACATCCATCTTATGTTCGGCACTGGGGGTGCAGGAGAGGGACAATACCTCTGCTTTCATGATTGTAATATGAGAAGAAGTCTTGCTCAGGGCTGGAGTCAGGTAGAAAGAGCCAAGGTGTCAGAGCAGGGAGGCTTGGGACATCAAGAGATGGTGTCATGTATAATGAGGGCCCAGCAAGGGCTGGGCCACAAAGGATTGGCAAAGGTGGAGGGGCAGATTGTGAATAATACAAGTAAAAGAAGAAGGCAGGGTGATGGGAAAGCATAAGAAAGTAGTGGAAGAAAAGACCAGTTAGAAGTTTGAATCTCATTTTAGAAGGTCTTAAATATCACGCTAAGGACTTTGAACTTAACTGGATAAGCAATAGTGAGCCACTAAAGGTGGGTAAGGGAGGGAAACAGCAATCTCTAAGTAGTTTATAACATGGCTTGAATACAGGCAAGACCTAAGGCCCTAGATTAGAATGACAGCATCAGAGGGCCAAGGAACAAGTGTATGTGAGGGACTATGGAGCTAAAATGATCATAATATAATGGAAAATACGGAAGCTAAGGGTGAGGTTTCCGAAGATAGCTGAGATTTTTGGCCTGGACTTCCATTTCACTCTTAGAACAGTGGAACCTTAAATATATAGGGCAACCCCCCAAAAGACTGTTGTGTGCTGTGTTTATATTGGATGGGGGAAAAGTCAGAAGGAGACAAGTAGACAAGTCTTTTCAACCCTGGGATTATAAGAATTTTTGATGCTGTGGCTTCAGAAATTTTAAATTTTGAGATACTGAAAATAGTTCCCCAACGTAGATTTTCCAGCAAAAATGAGAACTTTTCCCAGAGCTGGAAACTCAAGGGGAACATTTGAATCCAAACAAATAGCTCTGAAAAGCCTTTAGATAGAGGTAAAAATCAATGAAATCTTCAAGGGACAACACATGGCAAGTCAGAAAACTAAAGGCTACCTTTTCCAGGGTTCCATTTGGGGGGTGCTATGGAGGTAGGAGTGAGGGGGAAGCAAAGATGTAGAAGCACATTCAAAAGAGAATTCGATGTCCTAGACATCAAGGGAGGAGATTCAAGAAGGATTTCAACACAGAAGCTTGATTACAATCCAAGCCAATGAAGACCAAGAAGGGACCAACAGGGTGGGATAATTGCTTCCTATGTGGTCTTAGTTGTTTCCCTATAGAGGTAACAAAAGGCAAGTGGTAGGAGGATCGGCTACTTGGGACTAATGTTTGAGAACTCTGCCAGTGAGAGGAAGGATGGAAGCTCAAAGAAGCAGTACCATCAGGAGAAGGGATTTTAAAGTAAAGGATAGCTGAATTTGAGAAATGGAGAAAGGCAAGGGCCAAAAAGAGAACTAGAAACAGGGAGAGATATAGAAGAGGTGGTCTCGGAAGAGGACATTAGAAAGATCAGGGACAAAATATTGGGTGCTTTTGGTTCTTTTCATATGCATGGGGGCCAAAGTTAAAAACAAAGCAAAGAAATAAAGGTGTGAATAGTCTAGAGACAGAGGAACTCATTCTATTTTATTTTCTTCTTATCTTAAAAGAAATGTCCCCTCCTCTTTTCCCCAGAGCGAGTTCAACCACCCGGGTCTCTGCTTTCACCCTTTAATGTCTTCTCCAGGAGTACTTTTTTTTGTTTGTTTTGTTTTTAAATTTGCTCCTCTCTGGCTGGCTCTTCCTTATACTTACTCAGGTCTCCTGCTGAAAGTGCAGAACTACTCACTCTTCTCACTGCATAGCAACTTCATAAGCACTAGCCTATGTAATCTGAACAGCCCTGTGGTGAAAGTGGGATCCCCATCTTATGGACTGTCCCAAACCGTAGTCACGGGAGGCGTCCTCTAGGACTCAAGACTGGATCTTCTGACTGTCAAGGCTCGTGTTCTTTCTCCCATGCAGAGCCGTCTCCAGATAAACGTGTCAAGATGTGGGCGGTACACTCCGTTTCTGTCCAAACATTACAAAGTGCCCGGCTTGCTGTCAGAGACCAAACTTTAAATGGCTGAGAGAGCTTGATAGATTGTGTGAAAATTTTATGGTCCTTCCGTCAGACACCGTAATTTACTATCACATAATACACAGAAGAATCAAAAGAAACCATCCCACAAGGGCAAACAATGTGGAGGTGGTGGCCCCTTTGACACTCTAAGGCCACAGGCATTATATGGATCCAATAAGAAAGCTGCCTCAACGAGCAGCTCAACGAGGGAACAGCTCTTGATCTTGCAAAATGTTTTTGGACACCTAAAGGCTCTTTTATTACTGAGGTTGATTAAAATGAAAAGCTTAAACGACTAAAATGTTCTTTTTGATGAGTTTTTGCCATGAACCTTGGACCCTGTAGTCCAGTGGGATTGGAGCCCTTTGATCCTGGGCACTCACATAAATTCAGAGTCATAAAACAACATTGGATTTGATTTTACTAGTGTGGCTGATGTTGCCAGATTTGTAATGCAATCTTGTTTTCTCCCCTCCTCATTTTTGGGCCCATCCACCAGTATTTTATAGCCAAAGGAAAGGAGTTTCCATTTGTTTTTGGCAATCAACCGTCAAGTTCGAGCCACTACTCTAGAATGCCGGAATCCCAGAAACGAATAATGATACTGCATTATATTCACCAACATGGGACGAATCACTGTGATTTTACGTGCTGAAAATAAGACAGCAAAAAGAAAACTCCTTTTCTGGATGAAAATACTTATAGATTTTCACTACTTAAAAGAGTTCTAAGATTATGTGCCTGAGAACTATACTACAAGTCTGAAGTAGGAAAAAATATCAGATTTTGTTTCATAAGTTTCCAGCAAGACTAATTAAAAATTAATTTTTTAAAAATCAAAAGATCCCCAGGTTATTTATTAAGGAGTAACAGACCTTATCTTAGCTTCCAGACTTCATTTACCTAAAACAAACAAACAAACAAACAAACTGCTGTCTGTGGGAGAAGTAAATATTCAGCGAGATGTTTAACAAGAGACACTGCCATAAATATAACCTAGATGTTTCATTCACTTCCTTTCCTAATCTTCTAATCATTTTCCTATGCATCCGTACCACAATATTCCTTTAACTTCTAATTCCAGAAATGAAATTTTAACTGTAGAAAGTCTAGGAGGGAAGAAAAGCACAAATGCTTTTACAGAGACCTGTTTTACACAGACTGAATGATCAACAGTGGGACACAACTGTTCATTTTTTATGGAGTAAAACATCGGTTTGGGCTCACTTAGAAAGACCAAGGATATATGTAGCCTGATCACTAGACCAGAGAATACTGAATTTAAGTTGGGTAAATAGTTTTCAGTTATTTTTCATGGCTTGCCTGAAGGCTGGGAAATTGTTCACTAGGATAATTCTGTATGTGATGTGGGGCACAAGGGTCACAATAGGTCTCAGTAATTCCAATTTGAAAAGAGAGACCATAGAATACATGTGTCACTATCCAATGGGCGGTGCCTCATGGCATTTTCCGCTGCAGTTTCTCAATCCCTGCCTGAGGCTCCAGTGACCATTTCAGAGTAAAGTCCAGCCAGGGGAATCGAATTCCGACATACATTCACCTCTTTGCACGTGTGAATGTATTAGATTAAGCATAAATGAATTTGCCATTTTTTTAAGTCAAAAAAGGTCAAATATCAGTAATTTCCTCTGATTCAACTTATAAACCTCATCTAAATTTGAAAAAAAAATTATTCTGTTTTGTCAATTAATACTTGAAATTGTGTGCACTTCTTTGCAGCAGATGACTCATGTCATATGATTAATGTTATTATTAATAAATAGAACTGTAATATACAGATACCTGCAACAGTTTCCAGGGTCTAAGAAATTGTCACCTATTTGTAGAGAAGAGTAACTGTCTTGGTGTGGTGCATATATTCAGTCATGATGAGGGAAGGGTGTGCAGAGGCCAAGAAAGAACATTCTCATTTCATGCTTGAAATCATAGCATTATTGTCAGCACTCTCTGCCTCCCTATTATTTACTTATTCAAAAACTATTGATTTTGTACTTGCAATGTTCCAGCAGTGGTCTAGGAACCGAAGGATAGAATTGAGCTGTGCAAACATGTAGAGGGAAGCAACAACGGCGGTTTCGATAGCTCTGGCTTTACCAGAAACACTCATCAGCGCTGGAGAAAGTCCACACTCCCTGTCAAAGAGGGTGAGTTCTCTCTCTCCTACCCCTAACTTAGGCCAAGCCAGTATCCCCGCCTACCTGCAGGCTGGCAACACTTGCCAACTGTCCTCACCACTTCCACCCTAGCCACCTACTAACTACCCTCTACAACAGGAGCGTGGAGGGGTGGGGAGTATTTAGAAAATGCAAATCTTTTCATGTCTCACCCTTAACTGCTCCAAACCAGTAGATTCTCAACATTCTGAGGGAGAAATCTGAAAACCTTAAGGACCACTGACAAGGCCCTTCTCGATTATGGCCTCTTGCCCTCCTGCATGGCAGTGCTTTTCAAACACTGGTCCATGATCCATTAATGGGACAGAAATCAATTTATGCTTTACCACCAGCATTTTTTTTTAAATACAAAAGAGTTAAATATATCAGAATAAGTTCCCATGAAATCAGTTCTGTTTAATAGAACTCTTATTTCTCACATATGCACAAACATGTAATCTGGGTTTTGATGTAAAATTCATTGTTTATTCCAACATGCAGTTTAAAACACTTGAAAACCTCTAATCCGGACCTTCACCCCCAACCTTTCTCCTGTGTCCTGTCACACCGGCCACCCCAGAGTCCTTCAAACCAGCCAAGCTCCTCTTCACCCTTCAGGCCTCTGCTTAAATGGTACTTGCTAAAAAAAAAGAGTCCTTCCCTGACCTCAAATCTAAATGATATCCTATCATAGCATCCTATACCATATTTTTCTCCACAGCAATATTATACTTCTTGAGCGATTCTTTTTTTTTTTAAAGATTTTATTTATTTATTAGACACAGAGAGGGAGATCACAAGTAGGCAGAGAGGCAGGCAGAGATAGAGGGGGAAGCAGGCTCCCTGCTGAGAAGAGAGCCTGATGCGGGGCTCGATGCGGGGCTTGATCCCAGGACCCTGAGATCATAACCTGAGCCGAAAGCAGAGGCTTAACCCCCTGAGCCACCCAGGCACCCCTCCCAAATAAATATTTTTTTATTTTTTTTTAAAGATTTTTTAAAAATTTATTTGACAGAGAGATCACAAGCAGGCAGAGAGAGAGAGAGAGAGAGAGAGAGAGAGAGAGAGGCAGGCTCCCTGCTGAGCAGAGAGCCCGATGGGGTGCTTGATCCCAGGCTCAATCCCAGGACCCTGAGATCATGACCTGAGCCGAAGGCAGAGGCTTAACCCATTGAACCACCCAGGTGCCCCTTGAGTGATTCTTTTATCAATATCTGTCTCTCTGTGTGGACTACAAGCTCCCAGAGAGTAGGAACCATGTCTATTTTGTTCCTTCCAGCACCCAGCACGGCACCTGACACCCAGTAGGCTCTTACTATTTAGTGAATGATAGAGAGAAGTCTAATCTCCTCTTAATGGTTCCACGTGAGGAAACACAGATGATCAATTTCATAAGGCACTGCTTCCTGGTGGCTCTTCTCGTTTTCTCATACAGAATGCTCATGCGTATGTATTGGCCACAAACACTGCACGTATTGCTTCTGTAAGTACATAGATCCTTATGCCTATGAGTATAGACCTGTGCGCACATATCTGTCCATGCTGTTCTGAGAATGAAACTAAGAGCACTTTTATTGGTCATGTGTTTCAAGCAAAGTTCTGAACTGGAAAGCTGTTCCAATACAAAGAAAATCTACTTGGAGATTTACTAAGAGAAAAAGGGTCAAGCTGACCTCCAGTGGTAAGATTAGGGAACGGCTTCTAAAATAATTGTAAAATACCCAGGTTATCTGTCACAAACTCACATATCTATGCGGCACACCCGTCTTCATGTATATTAAATGCATTTGCAACAAAGAGGGGTCATACCATACAGCATATTAGAACAAAATATGCAGAAGTGTATTACAGAGACACAGCAGCTTCTAGAGACAATGAAAACAACTGCCACTCATTTATGGCAATCAGAAAATCTGAGACTTGATAATTCTCTTCATCTAAGATCTGAAATTCTCAAATTCCATTAAAAGTAGGTAACATTTAAAAAGAAGAGTAGATGCTAACACTTTTATAGTCTTTTCCTTCATTAGTCTCTGGGTAACACTAGTATTTATTTTAAGCTGTCTGTTGTTATTTGACCTTTATGGCATATAGTCTATCTTTCCAACTAGGTAGTTAATCCTCTGAGTAAAGAATTTATGTGAGGGTTAAACAAAATAATCCAAAAGATGCACTAAGTAGATGGCTGGCATATACTAATACAGTAAAATAGTAAATGTTAGCTGCTATTATTATAATTATTAAATGATGTTTTATCTTTAGCACATCTCTTATCTTGACAGGCACTCAATTGGCATTTGAATATAAAAAACAGAATTACATATATGAAATTGTATTTTAGCAGGTGCTTATCTTTATAGCAAAAACAATTTTGAAATGCAACATCTTACTTAGGTTCTCCCTGCCCCAAATCTATGCTGTTAGCTCTTGGAATGATTTTACATATTCAGATATTTCTTTCACAAACTCACAGCAGCATCAATACTTCCGTTAATGGGAAGTGATGGAAATGAGAGCATCACATTTTTATGACAAAAATATTAAAAGCAATGCTCTTTTGACCTTAGGTGTAATGTTAATCACAGAATGTTTTTATTTGATATAGGTACAGGGTTTATATTGTGAGAGCTTTATGACCAAAAACTAAACTCCAAAAGCCACTGACTTAAACTAAGCATGCTGGTCATCAGGAGAAAAACAGTCATGATCATTCATCGGCTATCTACTGCATGCCATTGTATTTCCAATCCCATACCTGACTACCACAGTACTTGCACTCAGCATATCCATCAACCAAGTTACAATATCATCACCACCTCTTTCTAATGAGAAACTGAGACTTAGAGTGCTTTAAGTTATTTGTTCAAGACAACACATACAGTAATATAGTGAACCTAAGATTCAAACTCAAGGAAGATTCCACATCTGGAATTTTAACCAGCTGTCCTGCCTGGAATTGAGTTGAATGTCATCCAACAAATGGTTAGTTGACTTCGCCACACAGATTCTTTTTCAGCAGGTTCCACTCCTAAGGCCCACCACCCTTAAGGACTGTTATTCTACCCAAGGATAGATCAAAGGCAAAGGTCAGACCAGAAACAAGGTCCTGAAAGCAAGGACTTTCAAGGTGTAAGAATTTTCAGAGGTAGTTCAGGTGGAGGTTAGGAGTGTGCCACCTCATAGAATTGGTGTAGTAACCCATCTAATCCTCATACGTAAAGACTGGCACATAGTAAATGTTCAATAAACACCAGCTATTCTTATTGTTCTTCCTCTACTAGGACACAGAGCAAGCTAGAATAACTTGGAGTGAAATGGTCAGAATATACACATGCATATATGTACACACGCAAACATGCGATAAATTCGCACTATGGATTCCAAAGCCCACATGAGGCCAGACTTGTTAGAAGAGGTAACAGTTACCATGTATCACACATGAGCACATCCTACAAATGGTTGACAGCATAGGGAATTGACAAATCATTCCATGTACTTAAGGGACCAGTAATGCTGGGTTTCAGAAGCTGTGTTGGGGGAGGTAAAGTCTGAGAATAATTAAGGAAACTCTGATGAAGATATCAATGAAGTAACTAGCTGGAGGATCCTAGAAGTTTTGCCCCAGTGTTTTCTGACTTTGTGGTCTTCACAAATTGATTTGAGACTCAGGTTTCAAATCTCTATGATGAATATGGACAATTATCAAGAGTATGGTGAGAAATATCAGAGTCTCTGCTTCAAACTGGGCTCCGAACTGGCTGTGAGCAGTGAAGTTGAAGAGGGCAATCTTCTACCTTCTCCCCTCGTCTATACTTTGGTGGGAAGAATAGAAAAAACAGCTTGTGACTTCTGGAACCAGTGAGATAAGAGCATTCTTCCTCTATCTCTTTCCCAACACCACAAAAATGTCCCCACTGGGTTTTTTTTTTTTTTTTTGAACCATATGAAGAGCCTTGCATAGGATAAGAATAAGGGGTGATCTGTAGAAGTATCTGCCACAGGATGAGGGAAGGAAAATGAAAATTAAGAAAACCATTATACTCGAGCAAATGAATCAAATCAGTTGACAAGTTGACAGTGGAGAGGAGCAGATTTGGAAACCAGACACACCTAGCCAGTAAATCTTGCCATCACAGTAACCAGCTGCGAAAACTCAGGACAGGACCTCACTTCTCTTGAGTCTCAACTGATTAGAAATTATGTATATGAAGCAGTGAGCACCAAGTCTGGCATAGGGTTAGTACTTTGTTTTCAATAACCAATAGTAACCATCTCCAGTCAAGTCAGAAAGTAAAGGGTACTGCGCATTTAAACTTTAAAATCAAACAAAATTTCTTCCCATCCCTTCCTCAAATGTCCTAGAACATACCCAATATTTTGCACTAAGAGCTTATTTTTCATGTACCTTCCAACACTGCTGCCCTCTTTATTCCATCAGTAGTCCTTTCAGGAAAAGACAGGAGGCAGGAAGAAAGGGGATGAGGAAGGAAGGAAAAAGGAAAGGAAAAAATATATATATAAAAGTCCACAAAGATCTAAGAGTTCAAGAGACTTTTGCTTGGTATTCAAGAGACCATGGAGAAAGAGGATGAGGACATTCTTATTTGGCTCTTCTATGCTCCACACCAGGGTCATCAACTGATGTCTGCAGGACCAGGCAATCAACATAAACAAGTAAAGGAATCCAGATTTTAGGAGGAAGGGGAGATGGCAGCAAAGGGAGACCCTAGGCTCCCTTCCTCACAGGAATGCAACTAGATAACTATCAAATCATCCTAACTACCTGAGAAATTAACCTGAAGACTGGCAGAAAAACTCCCCAAATAAAGGTAGAGAAGAGGCCACATCAAAGAAAGTATGAAGTGCAGAGATATGGCTTGAGAGAGAAAAAGATTATGGTCACTGCATTGGGGAAGGCACTGCGGTCACAGAGAAGGGCAAAAGGCAGACTATCATTGAGGGAAGCACACAGAGAAGACAATTCTCCATAGCAACTAGCTTGGAAAGAGAAAATCCCCAAATTTCATGAGTTCTTACAACCAGGAGAATTTAAAGACTGGAATTTTAAGGGTCAGCATGCTTGGTTCTGGGAGAACCAGAGGTATTGGAGCTGCTCTTGGAGAAAAGGCAGGCAAATAATCCACAGACATAAAGCATGGAAGAGTGATCTGAAAAGTGCCTGGGTGGTTCAGGTGCCCCTGAACAAAACTGACTTCAAAACAGAGACTATAAGGAAAGACAAAGATGGGGTGCCTGGGTGGCTCAGTCGTTAAGCATCTGCCTTCAGCTCAGGTCATGATCCCAGGGTCCTGGGATCAAGCCACACATCGGGGTCCCTGCTCAGTGGGAAGCCTGCTTCTCCCTTTCCTACTCCCCCTGCTTGTGTTCCCCCTCTCGCTGAGTCTCTCTCTGTCAAATAAATAAACAAAATATTAAAAAAAAAAAAAAGAAGAGACAAAGACGGGCACTATGTAATCATAGGGGGGACAATTCAATACTAATAGTTGGTTGGGGCGCCTGGGTGGCTCAGTGGGTTGAGCCGCTGCCTTCGGCTCAGGTCATGATCTCAGGGTCCTGGGATCGAGTCCCACATCGGGCTCTCTGCTCAGCGGGGAGCCTGCTTCCCTCTCTCTCTCTCTCTCTGTCTGCCTCTCTGCCTACTTGTGATCTCTGTCAAATAAATAAAATCTTTAAAAAAAAATACTAATAGTTGGTAATATTTATGCACCCAACATAGTAGAACCCAAATATATAAAACAGTTAATAACAAACATAAAGGAAATAATCGATGATACAATAATAATAGGGGACCTTAACTCCCCACATACATCAATGGACAGATAATCTAAACAGAAAATCAACAAGAAAATAATTACTTTGAATGACATACTGGACTAGATGGATTTAACAGATATATTCAGAACATTCCATTCTAAAACATCAGAATATACCTTCTTTTCAAGTGCAAATGGAACATTCTGCAGAATAGATCACATATCGGGTCACAAAACAAGCCTCAACAAGTTTAAGAAGATCAAAGTCATAACATGCACCTTTTCTGACCACAATGCTGTGAAACTAGAAGTCAACTACAAGAAAAATGTGCAAAAAAGATTATGGACGTTAAGTAACATGCTACTAAATGATGAATGGGTCAGCCAGTAAAAAAAAAAGAAATAAAAAAGTACATGGAAACAAACAAAAATGAAAACCCAATGGTCTAAAACCTCTGGGATACAGCAAAAGCAGTTCAAAGGGGGAAGTTTATAGCAATACAGGCCTACCTCAATAAACAAGAAAAATCTCAAACAATCTAACCTTATACCTAAAGGAGCAGAAAAAAGAACAACAAACAAAAGCTCAAGCCAGTGGTAGGAAGGAAATAATAAAGATTAGCGTGGAAATAAATGATATAGTAACTAAATAAATAATAGAACAGATCAATGAAACCAGAGGCTCGTTCTTTGAAAAAAATCAATAAAATTGATAAAATTGTAGCCAGACTTATCAAGAAAAAAAAAAAGAGAGAAAGGACTCAAATAAATAAAATCACAAATGAGAGAGAAGAAATAACAACCAACATCACAGAAATACAATTATAAGAGACTATTACAAAAAACTATACCTCCAACAAATTGGACAACTTAGAAGAAATGGATAAATTCTTGGAAACATATAATCTCCTAAAACTGAAACAGGAAGAAACAGAAAATTTGAATAGGCTGATAACTAACAAAGAAATTGAATCAGTAATCAAAAAGCTCCCTACAAACAAAAGCCCAGACCAGATGTGGCTTTGCAGGCAAAACCTACCAAACATTTAAAGAAGAGTTAATACCTATTCTTCTCAAACTATTCCAAAAAATAGAAAAGGAAGGAAAACGTCCAAATTTATCTTATGATACCAGAAGTACCCTGATACCAAACCAGATAAAGACACCACTAAAAAAGAGTACTACTGGCCAATATCCCTGATGAACACAGACGGCAAATCTATGGGCTTCCAGGGAACCTAGAGCCTAAGAGGCATCTCAACCCCAGTAAACCAGCAAACTCTACTAAACCTATAACATTGTATTCTGTACCCACATTGAAATAATGAATTAAAATATTTCTCAACATTTTAAATGTTGTCTTCTTTTTTGACATCTCAGTAATGAATTATGCTAATATCAGCACTTAGGGGAATACCATGAGGGTTTAACGAAATCATATTTCCTAATTGTGAAGGTTTTGTTTATCCCTCTGCAAATTACTCCCTTTCCCTCACAGTATTCTTAAGGAACTAATAGATTTAAATGTATTGTGTTGATAACAAAGAACATAACAAATGGAAACAGCTCAGAATTTATGTATCTTTATAAGTTTAGCTGTATCAGCTCAAGTTTAGTTTGTCATCAATTTTGTGTCAACAGCATGTGTGAACTATTAGAAATGGACCTGTGGGGTGAGCTGGAGAGAGAAAAGGAAGTCTATAAGTTTCGTTTAACAGAGGCCAACATACCATTTGGTTCTCTTGGGGACAACAAGGACAATGTAAGTCAATTTCTAGTTTGGCATCTGTCCCTGGATCATTTCACAGTGGGAGTTACCATATTAGAAATGTGACTGCATTGCACAATGAGCAGGGGCCTGCCAAAGGCCATCGCTCGCTCAGTCAAATTTCCCCTCAGTTATGGGCTATGCACGTGATGAATGGGGTAAATGAGAAAGATTCCTGTAAAGGAAATGTCACTCTTGGCTAGTTCTTTCTTCTGTTCTACAGTGCAAAGAACATTAGTTAAAAAGAGATAAACCAATCTGTCATTTCCGTGCACCTACTTCCAAATTGCTTAAAGTACTGGTCAAAAACAACATTCTTAAGTTATCCAGAGCTCCTCAAAAGCCAGATGGAGGGCATGCATTTCCCTCCACCACCACTCACCCCTCCCTGGCCCTGACTTTCAAAATTGAAGCAGAGAGCCAAAGAAGTCCTAGCCATCCCCCTGCTCATGCTTCCCTCCTGTCATAAGGAAGAGCTGGCCCTCCTGTAGAAGTTTCATTTATCATTGTGGGAGCTGCAGCCTGCCCTGAGTCAGGGATCTGAATAAGCACTAGGAAGCTAGCATGCAGAATATTACTGAAACATGAACACACTACTCCACAGAGACAAGCAGAGTGGGGAAGAGTGCCTGTGTTAGAGGGGAACTTCCAAAAGAAACTAAAAGGACAAAAAGGGCATGTGTAAATAATGGGGATTTAGAGACTCTGAGTTAGATAACCGCGAGTCTGAAAAGACAATGTGATGGATAAACTGAATTTCTTTTTTTTCCAAGTATGGTGGGGCCAATAGTAAAATTTAAAGGCACTATTAGAGATTATATGGCCTGGTCCCTCATTGTAGATATTAGGAAACTGAGCTGAAAGCACTCACATTGTTCATCACCCCAAACCTAACCACCATCCAGACCTTCTGGCTCTGGATCCAATATTGTGTCCAGTATTGCTGTACTGATTAATGTAAAGGCTCAGACAGGTCTAGGTGGGTTCACATTCAGGTTCTCCCACTGAGTAGTCCAAAATTTCTGACCAGTGACAGTCTCTGGGAAACTCATGTTTTATCATCTGTAAAATGGTGACAGATCGATTACTTAGCTTATGTTTCTACATTTGTGCTTTATAATACTAATGTTAAATACCTAGAACAGAGGTTGGCACATAGTAGGGATTTGATTACATTTAGGTACTATTATTTTTCAATCACGGGTTGTTATATAAGAAATGTTTGTGTACCATCTGTTTGGCCAAGCGCTTGGCTAGGTACTTTCAAAGAGAGGGGGGAAAAATCATTACCCTCTCCAAGGTGCCTACAATCAGCAGATTCATAAACAGGACTTTGACAATACGAAAAGATAATGAAACCATTTGAAGAATTTAACTTGAGCTCAGGGAAGTGGATTATTCACTGAGATAAGATTATATGAATCAACATAGAACAGTCTTCAGAAAAATCTTAATCCTAGGAATCTCAGAGAAGTAACTCTTTCTTTGTACCATGAGAGAATTAGTTTTATCACTCCTTTAAAGGGCAGGTCTGAAATACATTTCTACACGATAGTCATGAACTTGGGCAATGGCAACCCGGGCAAAAATTTCTCAGGTAAGTGAGAACCTGTAAAGGTAAGGTGCTGTCACTTCAAAAATGGAGTTAGTAACCCAGAACTATCCAAAAATGAAAAATGAACCAGATGATGCTGTCATGAAGTGATCATAAACCCTCGAAGTAGTTTGCTACATGAAATACACCCTTGGACAAAATTGAAGAATTTGCTGTGGTTACATTATAAATTACATGAAATAGTGAAGTCATAAAAAAGTGTTTGATCTGCCACTACTCCCTTACTAGAGATCTGAGCCAGCCAGATGCTCTGTTAATGTAGAAGGTGTCTAAACATGGATACTGGGAATGGATTTCATTCAAAGTGTCAATAAATCTTTGCTGTTGAATGTAAGGGGAATATGCAAATGAATTGCTACACATTTTGAAGGTGCATTCTAGGACTAAGCCCTGAGTCCTTTCTATAGTGCAGCACTCCATATGTACAGATTACAGAGCATAAATGAGATCACAAACTCCAGACTCCCCCACCCACCGACTTACTAGCCTTGGGACTCTGGGCTAGAAAGGTCAACTCCAAATCATTTTAGGTGATAAGCTTTCCATTTTGCTGGTGGGAAAACTGAATAATTAAGTGACTTCTCTGCAAATCTGTACCCAAAACAGCAGACAGCTGGGGTGCCTGGGTGGTGCAGTCAGTTGAGCGACCAATTCTTGGCTTGGCTCAAGTCCTGATCTCAGTGTTACGGGATTGAGCCCCATGTCGGGCTCTACGCTGAGCAGGGAGTCTGCTTGAGATTCTTTCTCCCTCTCCCTCTGCCTCTCCTGCTGAGGCTCACTCTCAAATTCTCTCTCAAATAAATAAATAAATCTTAAACCATAGACAGCTGATCTTAGGTTCTCTGTTTATTAAATCATGCCATTTCTTTAAATTCTGTGAAAACACACTAAAGAAACTTACAGTGATACATATCAGTTCTTGTATATAGTAGTGACAGAATGAATCACTTTTCCTGTGTATGTTAAGCAGGAAATCCTTTTTATTCTAGGAAAGCATGCTGAAGAAGTCCTGAAATATCTCTTGACTTCTCCATGACATGTAAGTGGAGAAAGGAAACCTAAAGGACAATGAGGGCTGCCAATGGAAATCACATGTAAGGAAATGAACACTAAAGTAATGGCTCTGCCACCATTGTCTTCTACTAGTCCTGTGACAACAGATGTGGCTATTTCTTTGTGGACTAAAATAAGTGGAGATGGTGTTCAGTGAGCACACCCAAACCCAGCCGGGCTGGGTCACTGCCTGTTTTATGAACTGTATCTGTTCTGATTGGTTGGTGTTGCTGCCAATCTAGTTATTTTCAACTCCCAGAGAATGGGGTTAATTAAAGCAGAAAGGCGCCAGACAGAGGAAGTGGCCCAGAGTGAGGACAGCGGCAAACTAAGGAACACACGTCCCAGTTGAAGTAGACACCTGCTTACTCAACCCCAGCTGGTTGAAGTCAGGCAGGAAAATAATTCCACTGTTGCCAGATTTTCTAATTTCTTTTTTTTAAGAAACAGCTAGAAACTCCTCCATATTTTTAAAATGTGTATTCCTGATTTAACCTTTAAAATGTTGTGTTTGCCCCAAAACATTTCTCTATGTCAGATCAAGGATTAGAGTTACACGTTTTCTATTAAAGGCTGTCCATCTGTGATTTCTGGAAATAGTTCCAAAGTACAGGTAAGTGTATCGATGGGTACGCTGCCCCCATCCTGATAGCAGCAGTGTGTCATGGCCACAGGGTTTCAGCAATTTTATACGACTCATAAATACGGTACAAAAAGAATTTGTTTACTAAAAGCGTCCAAAGAACAAATAATTCTTTCACAGACAAAGAAAACTAAAGATGTAATTAGGAACACTTTTTCGCCTTTATTATGGTCGATCAAATCCTGACTTAATCTCTATTTTAACTGGAGATCATGAGCACAACATACTTTCCCTTTCCATTTACTCTTCTTTTTTCCTCTCCAATCTTTCCTTAGTCTGAGATGTAAGATCATAGGATCTTTTATGGAGATGACACAAGATACTATATGTAATATACTTAGAACAATGCCCAGCACAAAGTCAGAATTCAAAAACACTAAGAGCCTGCTGTTACCGTGCACATTATTTAGCAATCAAAGCCCTCAAAGGGCTGGCCTATCACGTGGGGAAGCCAATGTTAATGTACAACCGAACTCTTACACAAAGCTGCTGCTCATGGAATCATTTCTGTGCCTACCCTCTTTAGCAATCTGTTTCTTAAATCAATCCCCATTTCACTTCCTCTGAGACAGCCGAGCATCTTTCATACACCAGAACAAAGAAGAAGAGAGGGCTCTGTAGAGCATCTTTCAACAAAAGAGCTAAGGACCTTGACCTCTCTTTTCCCCCCTAGAAGACAGGGGTAGTTTTCCATTTTTGTTGTTGTTGTTGTTTGTTTGTTTCTCTGTGAAATGGACCCATTCCCCCTTCCAAGCTGCTTAAAACAAGCTCAATTTATACACCATCTGACCTATTTAACAAACTTTTTGGTTATTTGCAATGGCTTAACCTATATAACCCAATAGAGTGTCTCGGTTATTTTAAAAAGCACCTTATCACTTATTGGAAAGAAGAATATTTGATCCACAAATTCATTAAATTAGCAAGTAATGAGTTAGCACTGAATAAACACCAAGTTTTACTTAAATTTCGCTCTTGCCCTCTAAGGTATGGGTCAAACCAGCCATCAGTAAACTAGAATCAGTGCCCGATTCAATATTTAGTTATTTGAAATTAAAATTCTACAGCTTCCTGTCGTAGGCACTGTAAGCAAAGACCAAACATTAAGGGAATGACAGATAGCGGGAGGAAGTAAATAATCCCTCAGTCTTTCTGGGATCAAGTCAGCAATTTCCAAGCAGTCCTTGGGGATAGAGAATGGATGGTTCAGCACAACTCTGGTTCCCACTAGGGCCACTTCCCTAAGTGCCTTGATCTGCCGGACATCATATTGCAGGATGTCCTGAGATGGATGGATACAAATACATGAATGGGAGTAAGTCAAACAAGAGTTTGCAGTGTGCATAGGAAAAATGGGTTTTTAAGGACTTCTTACAAAGAGTCAAAGTCTAAATACTCTATCTTACTTCCTGCTTTTCAAATAAAACCAATATTTTTCTCCAAGCATAACATTTTCCCAGGCAAACGCACTTGCATTTCTTAAAAATAGGAATTGAATTATATGGAAAATGGAGTTCCAGCCTTCCCTCCCCAGGATAAATGCAGTGCTCACTGACAGGTGCCAGCTGCAGATGCTGTCTAAGTAAATATGGCAACAAAAGGGGAATATTTACTTTGTCACATGAGAAAACGAAGTAGCAGTCTCACATAACCGGTTCAATAGAATCAAAGAGATATACCTGTAGGTTTTCAATTTCTTCTTTGTGTTCCCTCTTCAAGTGTAAAATAGCAGCTTGGTATTCTGTAAGATCACAAAAGAAGCCAATTACAAAGAAGCACAAAATTATACACAAAATTCAAGTGAGCATCTCCAAGATGCCAGAGTCCCTCCTACAAGTAAACTAAGTCAATAAACGCCACAGTTTGACATTAAACTGACAAGAGATGTTGGAAATTGGGCCAAGAGAGGACAAGTAGTTCAGGATAGAAGGGAAATTTCCTTCCATTCGGCAAACCCTGAATTATGAGAGGTGCCAAATTAAGCAGAGAGGATAGGGTTAAAAAAAAAAAAAGCATGATGAGTGTTCCAGATAAAGACTGGCTCAGGTGTTTGTCTTTAAGGAGGAGTTGGAAGCACAAGCAGCACTGAGAACAAATACAGACGTGTTAAGAGCAGACACACAGGAAATCAAACTTTGTATGTGAGATCAGAGAACTCTATTTTTAACTGCTTAAAAAAAAAGAAAAATCTCCATTTGAATACAAGCACCCAGGGCTGATTTTAATCTTTAGATCACTTCAGAAAGTCAAGACCATTTGCCATTTGGATGAGATAATCTAGGGTGAGGAGGTTGAAAGGAGGACAAAAATAAATTTCTGATCCCATTTTAGCCTGAGTCTAATAATGTTTATTCCAACAAAAAGTCCCAAGTGTACACAAGAACTCCAGCCAACAACTAAAACTACCAGCCCGCTGGCTAAACATGAAGCAGCTCAGACAGCTTCATTTCCAGCAGGACGACTAAGTATGTGGGGTCACAGAACTATACAGACTGGTGGACCACAAAGCAAAATGCTATGGAAAAACATTTTTGTGGGATAAGTTGTTTTCTTAACAATGTGTTTGGGGTTGGGAGTATGAGCACTAAAGAAACAGATGTCATTTAAAAAATACATGAAAGGACAGACTATTTCTTCAAGTGGATATCAGAAAATCAGGCATGAAAACTCAGATGTCGATTCAAAACTAGATGAACGAAATCTTTGCTAAAGCCACAAGAGGACTGGAGCATTGTTGTTATTATCAAGGGTCACACTGCTGCTCTTATGGGGAATGTGTTACAGTGAGCTGGTAATCTGACAGCAAGTTCTGTGAATTTTACATCCAAACCATACCTTGACTCAAACCACTTCTCACCATCCCCACACTCAGGAAACACCACTATGGTCCAAGCCACTGTAATCTGCTCCTCGACCTCTGCAATAACCTAGAAAGGTCACCTGCTTTGACACTTAACACCACCACCATACCCATTCTTCTAACAGCAGTCTGAATTACCCAGGAAAGTCATAAACCAGAGTATGTCTCAGCCCGAGCTTTCCAATGCACTTAGAGTGAAATCCCAACTCTTGCTGAAGCCCATAATGTCCTTCACAATCTGGTTCCTACATGCCTCTCCCTGTCTTTGCCTTCTTCATTACAGACCAGACACTCTGGCTTTCCTGCTATTCCTTGAACTTGTCAAGTCTTTTTCTACCTCAAAATCTTTACTAATATTGGAGACAATGATATGGATCGTATTTGCTGAGCATTTACTACATATTAGGCATTATTTAAGTACTTCCTATATGTTGACTCATTTTTTCCTCCCCCAATAACCCTATCATGTTGGCACATGACCCCCTTAATGATGAAGATGTTGATGCATAAAGAAGTTAAGCAGCTTTCTTATTTATGAAAGATGAATAAATTGCAGAGCTAGAAAATATATATAATTCAAGAGTGAAGGCATAAACAAATTGTGGTAGATCTATAGAATGGACTACTACTCAGCAATACTAAGGAATTTTTATGGATACATATGTGAATATAAATCAGTCTCAAACATGCAGAGTGAAAAAGTCTCAGAAGTTGAGACTTTGTTGTTTTATTCCATTTGAGAATTGTTGTTTTATTCCATTTATATGACGTTCAGAAAAAGACAAAACCATAGGGATAAAAATAGATCAGATTAGCAGTGGCCAGAGGTTGGGGGGGTGCTAGTTTTTGACTACAAAGCAGCAGCACACAGGAATTTGGGGGTGATATAACCTTTCTCTATCCTGATTACTGTGGTGGTTCATGAATTTGCACACAAGTTAAAACTCATGGAACTGTGCACCAAAAAGAAAAGGTTAATTTTACAGTAAGTTAATTTTTTAAAAATCTACATCAAATATTTTACTTTTAAGTATTTTCCGTAGGAGACTCAGCCTAACTCAAGAACGTCTGTTACTACTATTTCTATTCGTTATTTTCCTAAGAGTACTAGTGGATGCAATAGGATAAGAAAAAAGAAAACATGGGTGTGTACACACATTTATATATAAGAATAAAGGAAAAAATTAAGCTATTATTCACTATGAACATGTACTTAGAAAAATCCAGAAGACTGACTGCAGATAACATTGAAATTAACATATGAGTTAGTGAAGTTGCTGGATATAAAATATAGGGGTGCCTATATAAAATATAGGGGTGCTTATATAAAATATAAAATATATAGGGGTGCCTGGGTGGCTCAGTGAGTTAAAGCCTCTGCCTTCGGCTCAGGTCATGATCCCAGGGTCCTGGGATCAAGCCCCACGTCGGGCTCTCTGCTCAGCGGGAAGCCTGCTTCCTCCTCTCTCTCTCTCTCTCTGCCTGCCTCTCTGCCTACTTGTGATCTCTCTCTCTCTGTCAAATAAATAAAAATTTAAAAAAATCTTTAAATCAGTATATAAAAATCCTGATACCAGCAACAGTTTCAAAAAGAAAACATTTACAGTACCCCTAAAAACACAAAGTACTTAGAAAAACCTCATAAAATTTTAAGACCTCATGAGAAAAACAGAAACATTATGTTGAAATGTATTACCAAGAAAGAGACAAAGAGTAAGCCATGTTTTTGATAAGACTCAATATTGTAAAGATGTTAATTTTCCCAAGTTGATCTATTGATTCAGTGCAATCCTGTTAAACATTTTTAAGGGTTTGGGGGTTTCTTTTGAATAAGAAGTTCATTCTAAAATATATATTGAAGCACAAATGTGCAAAAAGCCAATAAGAGCCAAGAAACATTAAAATATAAAGATAACTTGCCTTCCCATTTAATAAGAATTATTTCTAATTATCACAACATAATTAAAATAGCAGAGTACTGAAAGAGGGATAACAGATAATAGAATAAAGGGTCCAGAAAGACACAGTGAATTCATGGTCACTTTAGAGGACAGAAGTATTATGGAAGATCTTTGTTTATACTAAGAATGGTTTTTCTAATAATTATTGATTGGGAAATGTGGATATGTATAGGGAAAAATGAAAACTGGATCCCAACTTTATACCAGACAATAACCTATTTTAAGTTGATTAAAAGCTAAATTGAAAAAGCAGGGGCAACTGGGTGGCTCAGTTGGTTAAGCAACTGCCTTCGGCTCAGGTCATGATCCTGGAGTCCCAGGATCGAGTCCCACATCAGGCTCCCTGCTTGGTGGGGAGTCTGCTTCTCCCTCTGACCTCTCCCCTCTCATGGTCTCTCTCTCTCTCAAATAAATAAAATTAAAAAAAAAAAGGAAAAAAAAAAAGAAAAGAAAAAGCAAAACTACAAATGCTTAATATGACAATACAGCATAATATTTTTATAATTTCAGCTTAAGAAAAAAATTTAAGTGTCAAAAAGCATTACACATAAAGGAAAGAAAACTGATAAATTTGACTACATTAAAATAAAGAGCTTCTTTTCATCACAATATGCCATAAAAAGAGGGAAAAGACAAGGCCACAGATTGGGAAAATACACTTAAATAATCAAAGATCTTGTGTGTGTGTGTGCGTGCGTGCGCTCACATGTGTATTTCCTACAAAACTGCAGAAAATGAAAAATGGGTAAAAAAAGTTCAGTGGGCACTCTAAAAAGGCAACATGCAAGTAATTACATTCAAAGGGGCTCATTCTCATCAGTAATCGGGAGTACTGAAAGTCTGATAAAATGGAGTGCTGGTGAAGCTGCCGAGACGTGGTCTGCTCACACAACTGTGGCAGGAGTACAAACTGGTACAATCACTTTGAAAAGTGTTTGGCATTTTTCTAATAAAGTTGAAGCTACTCATACCTCTCTATGCAACAATCCTTATCCTGGCTCTGCACAAGTGGAAAAAAAAAAAACGACAAAAGGAAAGCAAATAATAGTAACAAAAGTCAGGATAATGGTGGGATCCAGGAGAAGACAAACTGAGTTGGATTATGATTGAGCAAGGTGGCATCATATTAGTTTTCAATGAAAAATTATTCTTTAACTTCTGTGTGTCTTATGTCATTTTCTTTTTGTACACCTAACATTAAAATGTAAGAAAAAAATAATCAAAAATCAATTGCACGCCTTTACAAAGCAGGCAAATTGTAGCTAAACCAACCTTCTTACAAAACGGATGATCCTTGGAAATAACACTTAAATTCTAAATAGAAATTACACATAGAAAAAAAAAAAGAAATTACACATAGGCTGCATTTTGAGATGATTCATTTTGTGTAAATTGTACCCGTAAGGGTGTGACAGATAGCGTTATGACTAACTTACAGATTGATGAAGGAGACCATTGGATAACTAACACCCAGCAAATCATGATTCATCTCTTCTTCAAATATTTTTGCCCATGGTCCCAGTGTAACAAAGACACATCCCCATTACTGAGAAGGACGACAAGATGGAATCTGCAGGCAATGTGTAGAAGGGAGAAGTTAATGCCTTCACTGGTGGAAGGTCACAAGAGAACGCTAAGAAATATTAAGGTTACAGAACAGTGGGTCTAAGCTAGGCTGGTGGTTTCCAAGTATGTCTTGTTACTGGTAGTCCTCTCCTTCCATGTTTTCTAAGTTTGCAAATCCAAGAGGAGAGCCCTGTCTCATGGACAGGGGTCTCAATTCAAGACCAAGGATGCTTTTGTTTGTTAAAAAGAGAATTTCACCCTGGTGTTCAGGAGCTCTGGGAATAATGTGTGAAAAGGAGAAATCAAGACTTTTGAGTATCAGGGCTTGAAAAGGGCAGACCACTTTGAAGCTACATCAGCCCCAGGGGAAATTAACAAATAAATTCAATTAGTCTAGCCCCCAGAAAAGAAACTTAAGAATATCTCTTAAGAAAATTACATATTGGGGGATTCCTGGGCGGCTCAGTCGGTTAAGCAGCTGCCTTCAGTTATAGGTCATGATCCCAGCGTTCTGGGATCAGGTCCGACATTGGGCTCCTTGCTCAGTGGGGAGGTTGCTTCTCCCTCTGCCTCTGCTTGCCACTCTGCCTGCCTGTGCACACTCTCTCTCTCTGACAAGAAAAATACATAATGGGGAATGTGGGTGTCTCAGCCAGTTAAGTGCCCGTCTTTTGCTCAGGTCACGATCCCAGGGTCCTGGGATCAAAACCTTGCATCGAGCTCCCTGCTCAGTGGGGAGTCTGCTTCTCCCTCTCTCTGCCTGCCACTCTGCCTGCTCTCTCTCTTTCTCTCTCTCTCAAATAAATAAATAAAATCTTAAAAAAGAAGGAGAAGAAGAAGAAAAGAACATATTCTATGAAAAGACAGAAATAGGAAAACAATCCTGACTGGCAAGATTCAACATTTTGGGAGAAATATGTAAGAACTTTCCTCCCTAAAAATAAAACTCTTTCTAGTAAAGTACTTAATCTAATTGGTACATACCCCTTTTGTAGTACAAATCTTCCCTTTTTTTCTATCAGCTCACAACAACAAAACAGCCTTTCTGCCAGGTATCATTAGAGCCTTGTGTCTTTCAATTCACCAAGAGCAGCATTGAAGTTGATCTCACTAACATGGGGAGGCATGCAGTACCAGAGCCACAGTTCACACTGACTTGGTTTCTCTTAATTATACACAGATCCAGAGAACACTGAGTGCTAAATCTCAGGAACTGTTCTAGGCACGTTACAGAGATTAACATGTGCCCTCCTCATATCATACCTACAAGGTGCATGCGGTATCACCTTACTTTACAGGTAAGGAAACCGAGGTACACAGGCTGAACAAATTTCCCCGGGACACAAGCTGGTTAAGCGCCAACAAATTCATTCAGGCCCAAAGAGCTTGTGATTTTTACCCTGTAGAGTTTGTCGCTTGTTTGCTACTGCTGTTCTTTTTTTTTTTTTTTTTTTTTTAATTTGAGAGAGAAAGATGACAAGTAGGCAGAGAGGCAGGCAGAGAGAGAGGGGGAAGCAGGCTCCCTGCCGAGCAGAGAGCCCGATGCGGGGCTCGATCCCAGGACCCTGAGATCACGACCCGGGCCGAAGGCAGAGGCTTAACCCACTGAGCCACCCAGGTGCCCCACTACTGCTGTTCTTATGCTTGGGTAAGTTTCGGGTATAACTGAAACTCCAAGTTCCTAGGCACTTAAAAGTTGCTGGCTTCACCCAATCAGTAGAATCTCTAGTAAACTCGGTAAAGGGGTCCGGGGTATTATTAATCCCAAGGAGATCCATGAGCCTGGGGTTAACATGGAGAGTTTGAGCGACAATGGCTGGTCCCATCAAGTTATGTGACTATGATCCATCTATTTTCTCTATGCGGACTTCCAGAACAAAGTCACCAGTTTGTGGTTGTATCTGGTTTTCATTTATACTGTCTCACACACATTCCAAGCCCCTCCCCTACACACACACACACACATACACACACACCCCACTGGCAGATATGGATTATGCACACAGTTGGGGAATTAGAGAATTCCTGATTTCCCTAACAGATGAAAACCGTGGCTCTCTTCCTGCGGGTGGATTCTAATTTGTACTACCTTTGCCTTTCATTGGCTTTACCCATTTCCTCACATTGCTTCACACAGGTTTAGCTCATACTTTCAATCTTAAAGGCAAGGGATCCTTCCTCCGAATTAAATTTGGAGAATACCCAGTCAGTATTTCCACAGCTTTGTGGGCACACCAGTGAGGTCATTTTTTTTTTCTTTTTGGTTATAGACAGCTGGACTTTATTTTAACAGTTGAATATTTATTTTAATGTATATTAGAGGAAAAAAAATCAAACTAGCGCATAAAACCCATGACCTCATGAGTATCACTGTTGTAAGATAGGGTTGGTCAAAGTTTAGTCCCTGAAACTAAAGAACACCTGGAACTTCTTAGAAATGCTAATTCTCAGGGTCACTCCAGGCTTAAGAAAAAACTTGGAGGATGCTTTAATATGGCTCCTAAGTGATTATGATACATTCTAAAGTTTGAGAACCAGTTAGTGCTTTTGAAGATAAGGTCAATTTATTCATGCAAAAAGCCCTATACAACCCAAAAAAATTTAAAAATTTTTAAATAGTAAGAATGTATAAATATATGCTCCAAATCATGGAGCTGGTACATAAGAGATGTCATTCAGGAAAACAGAGTCATTACTGACAGATGAATATACATTCAAACAAAGTTACAAATGCAGAAAATGTCTCCAACTAATCTCTAACATTAATGAAATAGTGCTGGTCATAGAAGGCAAAATCACAATTTACTTCAACACCTAAGAATAAAATCAAGTTTGGGCTCTCATATTTATTTTTAAGATTTATTTTATTTGCTCCAGAGAGAAAAAGAGATAGCACTCAAGTGGTGGGAGGGGCAGAGGGACAGGGAATCTCTCACAGGCTCCACACTGAGCACAGAGTCTGATGTGGGGCTTGATCTCATGACCCTGAGATCAGAACCTGAGCTGAAATCAAGAGTCGGACGTTTAACCGACTGAGCCACCCAGGTGCCCCTGAGCTCTCATATTTAGCATGCTTATGAGGGCGAAGTGTACAGGCTGCTCTTGGTACCCAGTAGGTCCTCTAGATCAGATTCCTCACCAAGTACCTATAAACAATGTAGTTTGGGGAAGGGAGGCTGCTTTGATATCCATTAACAACAAGTGAGGAAGATCCAAAGTCAGTGAAGTCCAGAGAAAAAGTGGAGTATGGTCAAAGTCAACAGCTGCCAGCAAGTCCACCACCAGAAATGTCAATACAATACACCTCTTTATCAGTGGGCCTTCAACAATCACAGTATAAGTGTGGGAGCCCAACTATTTCTTCTGATGTTGGACTGCTGCTAACACCTCTCCCTCTTCCCCTCTGTCCCACATCTGGACAATTTAAATACAAAGGCTTTGATGCTAAGTAGGACATTGGAACCCCATGAGCCACTGCCCACAAGCAGGGACCCTCAGCCCAACATTATCCCATTAACACCATCAAACCCCAAGCCAGTCTCCTTCCTCTCCTCTTTAAAGGCATTTTCTAGACAGCTTCAGAGACCTATCCTGCCATCCCCAGAAGTCTCATTATTTTAGTAAATAAACCTCATACCCACTTTTGTGTGTGGTGTATGTATGTAGTTGTCAATCTTAGTGTCTGGATCTAATGTGGATAGAGACCCATCCTGACTCTTCAAAAAGGATGCTTGTGTGTCTCAGTCGGTTATGCAACTGCCTTTGGCTCGGGTCATGATCTCAGGGTCCTGGGTTTAAGCCCCGTGTCAGGCTCCATGCTCCGTGGGGAGTCTGCTTCTGCTTTCGCCCCTCCCTTCCACTTGTGTCCTCTCTCTCTCAAATAAGTAATTAAGTAAAATCTTTAAGCAAAACAAAAAGGATGAGGCCATATAGAAGTTAAGTGAATAATCAGTGAATGTCGCTATTATTTTGTTCTATAGGTGTATAAAAAGGAGAGGACTGGTTTCCATTATCAGAAAAATACACGATTAGAAATCCCATGAGTTTAGGACTTTATCTTTCAGTCTCTCTCCTTGGTTAAAAATATTTAGGATTTTCTGAGGCAGAAATATAAAAATGCCAATATTAAAAGATGGGGAAAATATTCCAACTCTCTAAGCCCACCAGTTTCTCACTAAACTTGGTAGCTCTTTCATTCATGTGTTTACTATCTTCACAAGGCAGGCTACGTACTAGGCAGTGGGTATGAGAAAATGAACAGCACTCATTTCCACCCTAAAGGGCTTCTCAAGGTGCACCTCCTTGAAATGTCTTAGAAGCTCCCTGCACTTACACTTATTAACACACTACACTTTTGTTTTCTTAAAAAAAGATTTGACTTCCTTCAATTATTTTGTATGGAGCAGTCAAAGGCTGGAACACTGCTCAGCAAATAATTCTTCCACTTCCACTCCCCTCCTTCTGCTTGGGGTACACAGTCCCTCCTAGGACTTTTGGCTTTGGCTGGTGCAGTGCAAACGGACATGACATAAAGGATTTAAATTTGCTTGCGCAGTTTGGCTTGCCTCCTTCACTCCTGCTCCTTCACAAAAGAAGAATGTACCCTAGGCAGCCACTGGTCGGTCAGACTGGGTCCCCCAGGGCAGACCTACACCCTAGCCATGGTCAGCAGCCAAGTCCAGTCTGTGCACAGTTTGAGACAGCCCAGCCGGGGTCAGCTGAACCACAAATGACCTTGGTGACTACGTAAATAAATGTTTGCTATTGAAAACTACTAGATTTAAAGTATGGTTTGTGACATGGCATTATTGCAGTAACAGCTGATAAATATGCTGAGTTCCCAGCCAAGCCTACTATGTGGAGATTCATACCATTTTAGAGGTTTTAAATAACAGAGATGGAGTCTCACTCACCAATATAGACAGAAAAGGGCTTAGGGAAGAGGATAAATTGAAAGGGAGTGGGGAGCGGAGATGATCAAGGTATGCATCTCCTTTAATACTCAGCAATTGAGTTTTCGTGTCCTGAGGTAATTATATAAAATAGGTACAAAGGTCAGCAAATTCATGGCTATGTGTCTTTGACTTTACCCCGATGCCCAAGGTAAATATTCAGGACCAGGCCCCATGTGACAAACAGCTTACCATGGGGACAACATCCATTCAATCAAATTCTAGCTGCCGGTGCTAGATAACTAGCCTTTTCATGGGTTCCTCTTCTGTCACCCTTATTTTCCATCCTGTTAAAGGGGAAATGCTAAACAGTTTAGAACTCCAGGAACATAAGCTCCCTAAGATGTACGTTTCCCTTTCCATCGTGTAGCCTTTAAAAGCCAAGAAACAGAGGCACACATTTGTCAGAATAAAATTTAGGTTATGGCTGAAAGTACCCGATGACTGCCATTAGGTGGCAGTCACGACACTTCATATTTAAACTTGAAACTTGCTACTAGTGACACAGTAACACCTGAAGGGTTCCGTAGGGATGGGGAGGTGGGGAGAGAGGAGGGTGGACCAGACCTATGAAATGAACACTTCTTTACTATCAAAGACGGACTAGTGTGAATGTGGTAATGATAGGAGACAAATTGGAACAACTAAGGGATATTTCCAACTACGTTTTGAAAAAGTTAAGTGACCCAATAGATCTCCAGTTGTTACAGGTTCACATTTTTTACTCCCTCCTAAACCTGCTAAATAATGAAATCTAAAATATAAAGTAAGAAAGTTAGAAGTCACCAGCAAGAAGCAAAAGAGAATAACATTCTGGAGAAACATAAATGGGACAGAAGAGCCAAGCGGTGTTTTGGACCCAAAGCTCTGGGCCTGCTGTGCCCCAGTTCCAGCCTGGAGTTAGGTTTCTGCCAAGGAACCAGGGGTGGGGGAGGGGTGCTGAAAGGGCCCCCTGTGGGGCAGAAAACCAGGGCTAGGCTTGCTGCTACGAAAAAAGAAAAAAGGAGAGGGGCGTCTAGGTGGCAATGCTGGTTACATGTCTTACTCTTGGTTTCTGCTTGGGTGCTGAGTTGGAGCCCCACCTCGGGCTCCAGGCTCAGCATGGAGTCTGCTTGGGATTCTCTCTCTCCTTCTCCCTCTGGCCCTCCTCACTATGCTTGGGGCCTCTCTCAAGTAAATAAATCTTTAAGGAAAAAAAGAAAGGAAAGGAAAAAGGAGAGGGGAGGGGTTCCCAGATAAAGGGAATAAGTAAGAAGTTGCTGCCAACTGCTGTCTGGGGCCTGACCTAGAGGATACAGACAGGGATTAAGACCGAACTCCAAACCCTGCCCACTCCTGTCCCCAGTGAAGAGATACGCAACATCCATATCACCCCTCGGACACAGAACCCCAAACACCATTGGTAAGTAAGCCCAGCCTCTGATCTTGGGACTTGCAAGGACCAGGTGAGACTGACTGCAAAATAGACATGTGTAAAGGGAGAGGGAAGACTTTTCTTCTTCTTTTTTTTTCTCTTAAAGCAAGATCAAGACCCTTTAAACCAAGCCGCCAGTACATGTGAAGAAGGTTAAGTGTCAACATAGGCAACAAGACCAAAGTTTGGCATGTGAAATCATACAAAACAAATTTTAAATTTTAAACATTTTACAAGTATTCTAGTCATGTTGAGAATCTTCACCAAGATAAATAACGACTATTGTAAATAGTGACAGTCACGGCACACTATTAAAAAAAAAGAATATAAATAACTAAAGAATTTATAAATATTATACATGTAAAGTATACTCATTGAGATTAAATTTTGAAAGCTGGATAAACTGGCATAGTAGAGGAAATAATTTGTGAATAAAAGATAATACTGAATAACTAAAAATGCAGCATGGAACAAGACAAGGATGATAAAAAAAAAAGTCACAATTGAGGAATTCTGGCATTCGTACAGAGACAACAAATTAGACCATATAAAATAGGAAATAAAGCCTCTAAATAGACGCACTCACATATGGAAACTGGATGTGTGATTGGAGGGCATACTGAAACTTGTGGGGAAAGGATAGATTACTTCTAAATTAAAATATAAGAAGTGTTCATACTTCAAACCATACACAAGGAACAGTTCCAGTGGATTAAAAATCTAAATGTGAAAAGCATGAGAGAAAAAAACCTTGGAAGAAACTTAGAGTATCTTTATGAAATTGGGGTTCAGAAAAAAAAATTTCTTTAGAAGAGGAAAACATTTTTTTAAAATTTGGTTGTATTAAAGTCAATAGAAAGCAATAAGCTATATATATAAATAAGACATTTACAAAGCATATGACTGATAAAAGATTGGCATCCAGGACAAACGAGTGCCAGAAAGAAATAAGAAGAGATGCAACCAATTAAAAAAAAAAAAAAAAGCAAATGGACAGTAAATTCATGGAAGAGGAGCTCCAATGACTCATTCATTATTTGCTAATAAACAAGGATAAACTCACTTGTCTTCCAGACAATGCAAATTAAAACTACAGTGGGAGACTATGTCACACACAGCAGATTTGGAATTGTTAAAAAGTCTGCTAATACTAACTCCTGTGAGAATGAAGAATGAGAATTCCACACACTGTTGATGGGCATATTAATTGCCACAGTCACTCTAAAGATCATTTTGTCAATATTAAATTTACAGGTATACATCAATAAAACCAAAAATTCTACCTCGAGTTCACCCCAGTGAAGTATTCACATATGAACACAAGTGTTAAAAAGAACATTTACAAAAGCAATGTTCCTAAACCATGAAAAATGGGAAAAATTAAATTTCTATAAACAATACAGATGAGCAAATATTGAGTGATGTATGCAAAGTGATACTGTGCTGACATTAAAATGAATGAACTAGAGCTATACATACTGACACAGGTTATCTAACAAATAATTCTGAGAGAAAAGGTTACAAAAAAATACACATGGTAGGATGCCATTTTTATAGACACATAACCATTTTATATATTATCTGGGGATTTTATACAAGAAGTACAGAGGATTAATAAACAATTTCACCTAAGGGGATGGTAAAGGGCATACAAAATGCTTCAAATGCATTTGTAATGTTTTATCTCTTAAGTTACATAGTGGGTATAATAATGGCCTTGAAAAGGGATGCCTGGGTGGCTGAGTCTACTAAGCATCTGCCTTTGGGTCAGGTCATGATCCCAGGGTCCTGGGACAGAGTTCCATAAGGCTCCCTGCATCTCCCTCTCCTCCCTGCTCATGCTCTCTGTTGCTCTCTCTCTCTCTCTCTCTCTCTCAAATAAATAAGTAAAATCTTTAAAAAATAATCATGACCTTGAATGCAACTAACATTAAGATATATAAAGCAAAACCTTAAAAAATATAACGTAAAAACTGACAGAACTAAGTAAAATAGGAGATAAGTAATATCCCTCTATCACAAATTGATAAATAAAACAAAGAAAAACACAAACTGATACCATTAACAGCCCTGATTATATATAACACAGAACCCAACAAATCGACGATATGCATCCTTTTCAGGCAGATATATTTGCAAAAATTGATCATTCATATTGAAAATGTCTTTAAAAATTTCTAAGTAATGCTATCATATAGACCATGTTTCCTTTCTATAATGCAATTAAAAACAAAAAAAGGATAGACTAAAAATAAACTCAAAAATTAGCAAAGCTAGTTCAGTAATTTGTGAAAATAAATCATGCAACTATGCAAAGTTTATTCTAAGATTGCAAGAGTTATATATCTGAAAATTTATCAGTAATATCTACCACAATATACTAAAGGAGAAAAACCATATCTCAAAATCTCAAAACAATACAGAATGACACAATAACATATCTTAATAAAGCTTAAATTCATTCTTGATTTTAAAAGGAAAAAAACAACAACTCTTCATTAATTTAGAATATAAGGGAATCAAATTCATGACATCTATCAAGAATTTTCAGCAAACTTCAAATATAATAATGAAAACTTCCGGAAGCAAGATTAAGAAGGCCCATTGTCACCCTTATTTCCCTACATTATGCTAGAGGTCAGGGACAAGGAAGAAAGAAATAGGATGTAAGAATTAGAAAGGAAGAGACAAAACTGGTATAATTTACAATAATATAATTGTCAAAATTTAGCTACACATTGCCTGGGAACACACAAATATACCAAATTGTGAACAGCATCTCCTATAGTTCTGTATTGTAATGGCCCCCATACCAACACTGGGAAAGTAGCTATCTCTAGGAAGATAAACCAGGAAACTGGATTAAGGAGGATTATAAAAGGGGCCTCGACACTGTTGTTGTTGGTTTTTTTTTTTACATTATTTTTTTTTCAGTGTTCCAAGATTCATTGTTTATGCACCACACCCAGTGCTCCAAGCAATACGTGCCCTCCACAATACCCACCACGAGGCTCACCCATCTCTCCACCCCCTTCTTCTCCAGAACCCTCAGTTTGTTTCTCAGAGTCCAGAGTGTCTCATGCTTCCTCTCCCCCTCCAATTTACCCCAACTCACTTTTCCTTTCCTTCTCCTAATGTCCTCCACGTTACTCCTTATACTCCACAAGTAAGTGAAACCTAATTGACTTTCTCTGCTTGACTTATTTCACTCAGTATAATCTCCTCCAGTCCTGTCCATATTGATGCAAAAGCTGGGTATTCATCCTTTGTGATGGCTGAGTAATACTCCATTGTATATATGGACCACATCTTTATCCGTTCATCTGTTGAAGGGCATCTTGGCTCTTTCCACAGTTTGGTGATTGTGGCCATCGCTGCTTGAACATTGGGGTACAGATGGCCCTTCTTTTCACTACATCTGTATCTTTGGGGTAAATACCCAGGAGAGCAATTGCAGGGTCATGGGGTAGCTCTATTTTTAATTTCTTGAGGAATCCCCGCACTGTTCTCCAAAGTGGCTGCACCAACTTGCATTCCCACCAACAGTGTAAGAGGGTTCCCCTTTCTCCACATCCTCTCTAACACACGTTGTTTCCTGTCTTGCTAATTTTGGCCATTCGAACTGGTGTAAGGTGGTATCTCAGTGTGGTTTTGATTTGAATTTCCCTGATAACTAATGGTGATGGACTTTTTTTTCATGTGTCTGTTAGCCATGTGTATGTCTTCTTTGAAGAAGTGTCTGTTCATGTCTTCTGCCCATTTTTTGAGATAATTATCTGTTTTTTGGGTTCAACACTAGCTTTTAAAAGTCTGAAGAAATTATGGCAAAATGTTTAGATACAGATGGTATACAAATATATACTTTTTCGTATTTTTCTATTAGTTTGAATGATTCAGGATTCAGGATTGTCTTCTATAAATGAAAGTGGCTATCTCCAAAATTTCACAGTATAGTCTATGCACACATAAGGCTTGTTTTAGCTTTATAGTCAGGAAGAAAAATTGCCTCCCTTAAACAGAATTGAATATACAAAGAACTAGTAAAAGGAAACACACACACATACACACACACGCACACTTCCTTTCTTTCTCTCTCTCTCTCTCTCTGTCTCTGTCTCTCTTTCTCTTTCTCCAGGTGGCACATATAAGCATTTGTTGACTTGATGGAAAACTTTGGGAGAAGTTCCAGCTTGTGTCTCCACTCAACTGACAGAGCCCTTTATTTAAAGCCAACAAAACGAACCTCAAGAGAGGGAGGTGAAGGTCAGTCTCTGGAGAGGCAGGTGAAAGCCAGCCAGCTTTAACTTGATTGAGAGTGGAATTTTCTAGTAAACCAGGCCAGACAAGTACCCAGGGGGCCAGGCTACCTGCCCAGGTTTCTAAGGGAGACCGGGCACTTGCATCTCCCAAATGGTGGAAAAGTACTCAAATACATCACATTGCACCTGCCACAGGGCTTACTGCCCGGAAGGGTCTTAACTCACATAGCTTCTACCATTCAGAATTTGAGCACTGATGTGTGTGTGTGTGTGTGGGGGGGGGTTCTTTTCAAAGCCTACATCTCTCAGTCCTAACACCAAAGATGGGAAAACCTATCAGACATACAGGAGGACAGCAGAGTAAGAGTTTGGGTTACACAGCTCAGTCGCAGCTTCTCTGCAGGAATATGGTGACAGGCAAGGTCACATCAAGGAGACCCAGCCCAGGAAAACTAGACAGTGCTCTGGTCCTCCATCTAGCCCCACCTCCATGGAGTTGCCAAATTTAGAAAATAAAAATACAGGATACTCAGATGTGAACTTCAGATAAACAACAGATAACTTTTTTTAATGTGTCTCATGTAATATTTAAGACCTATTTATACTAAGTAATTATTCACTGTTTTTCTGAAGTTCGCATTTAACTGGACAACCTATATTTTACCTGGAGACCCTACTTGAGGATTTCTAAGCACTCTTAATGGGAACTGTTTTCAAAAGGCCAGGATTATATAACTACTGGGAGAACGTGTGTGTGCACGAGTGGAAACTGGCATGCCAGCCTTGTCAACAGCCAGAAACACTGGTTCTAGAAATTTCTGTTTAGCGTGTCTTTTTAAAGATCTTCTGGGTACTGTTTTAGTTTCACAATGTTAGTTTTAGTTTTGTTTTCCCCCAAGTAATCTTATCTTTTCAGATAATTTTTCACCAAAAGTTTGATGAAGTCGATTACCATGTTTTCAAAGAACAAAAGAACAAAAAATGACATACTTATTAAAACACAGACAAGATATATACACCCAAATACACACATCAGCCACTTTCTCTTCTTCTAGAGACTTTGGAATACCACGGACAACAGCCATATGAAGAGAAGCCGACACTGATTCACAGGCAAGATATAGTCACTACTCAGAGGTTGTAACACATCTTGGAAAATCAGTCACGTGTAGCTGACCGCCTCTGATCTTGCTGCATTGTTACTAAAGTAAAAATCAGCAAAGATAAACAGGAGATACAACTGGCTCACTTGGGAATGCCAAAATTCTTCATCTACCAACGAACTTAATCCCCGTACTCAGTGCTTCTCAGCTGGGGCTATGTAATAGAATCACCTAGCATGTAGGTGGCTTAAAGACTACTTATGCATGGATCCCAGCCCAGAGACAGATTTAATTGGTAGGAGATGCATGTTGGGCACCAGGATTAACAGCACTCCAAGTGATTCTAATATACAGCCAAGCTCAAGAACCATGGCATTTGTGAGTTTATACCCAAACAATGATGTCTGGCAAGGCTAGAGAGTGACACATATTTCTAGACCGTAAAAAGTATGCTCTTCCATTGGTTGCTACCTCCAAGCTCTCCTCTATCCAAGCTAATGAGGCCATGAAAGCTAACTCTGCTTTGAGCCACAAGCTATGACACTGATTTGCTCTTTTCTGCGCTGTAGTTCCCTGAAATTCTAGCATCCAGAAACAACGCTCAAAAGTTGGGAATACAGGGATGGAACTGCAGATGGGGAAAAAATATGCATAAGAAAGGCAAGATCTTTTAGGCGATCCCATTTAACTGGTAAATCCCAACGTAACCTGCCAGATTATTATTTAGAAATGTGCCAGCAGGCAGCATGAGAAGGTATCAGCTCATTTCATAGCAATGCTTAGCTCAGTCTGGCAGCAAAGCTCCCCGGGTTGCAAAGCCAACACACCCTCATGGGTAAGGGCTTGGTCAGGAAACACATCTTTTTTCCCCAAAGCCCCACACTGAGATTGAAGGCCAAGTCTTTTTTTTTTTTTTTTAAGATTTTTGTTTGTTTGTTTGTTTATTTATTTATTTATTTTTGAGAGAGAGCACTCACATGTGTGCATGCCCAGGCCTCCCAGCTGGGGGAAGAGCAGAGGAGAAGGGAGAGGGAGGGGGAAAGACTCTCTCGCAGACTCGTGCTGAGCATGGAGCTCTACACGGGGCTCATCTCATGACCCTGAGACCATGAACCCAGCCAAAACCAAGAGTCAGAGGCTGAGCCAACTGAACCACCCAGGCATCCCAAGGCCAAGTCCTGACTAACTTTTACAGAAACAAGACACTCCTCTAGTTTCTCCTCCTTCCTCTCAGTAGAATGATAGGTCAAACCATAAGAAGTAATTTTCACAAATTCAAAAATAATAATAGAGAAAAAGGATAAATTTACCATCACAAAAGGTAACACGACTTCCTAGTTTTTATGACAAGTGAGAATTTTCATGATTTACCTAATGAAATGAAATGACATCATCAGAAGTTATCTGTTTTGCAAATTAAAGCTAATTTTAAAAGACATATAAAATTTGAATCGTTAAAATCACAGAATCTTAAAGATAGACCCTTATAAGTCACTTAAGCTAGCCCCCCTCCCTCGAAGTACATAGGAAGAAACTAATACCCAAATAAAATGACTCACATACTGTATAGCATAGAGAATCTCAATCAGCAGGCAAAAATACATTTTATGACTGAGAGAGGAACAAAAAAAGTCATCGCTATTCAGGAGCACACAAGTTTCCTGACTTTTTTTTTTTTTTAAGATTTTTATTTATTTCTTTATTTATTTGAGAGAGAGAGCAAGAGTGCATAAGCGGGGGAGTGGGGGCAGCAGGCAGAGGGAGAAGCTGGCTCCCCACCAAGCAAGAAACCCAACATGGTGTTCGATCCCAGCACCTCAAGATCATGACCCTAGTCAAAGGCAGACACTTAACCAACTGGGCCACCCAGGCACCCCTTTCCTGACTACTTCTAATATCTTTCTACCATACGTTGAAGCCTAATTATGACTTTGAAATGAGGTCAAACATTCAGAATAAAGGCAGAGGAAAAGAACCAGAGGTTATGAAGGAGGTGGAAAATATTTGCAGCAGCAGCTACTGTGAACAGAAAGGCACAGACCAGGAACACGTATCAGAGCTACTGGACATCATGGAGGTCCTGCTTGTCATCAGAGACCACAATCATAGTGGCAGAGCCTGGACAGTCAGTCAGTTGTATCCTTTCCTCCAACAGCTTCTGCAGTCCAAGTAGAGGTAGGAAGAAACAAATATGTGAGTCTCTCCAGGGCTGGGGTTTAGTCAGATGGGTGCTAGTAAAGGTGATAGATAAAGGAATCAAGGACATCACCAAGAATGTGATAGAAGAGAGAGAATGTCAATGCCCTAAGAAGGAAGTGAAGGCAGGAGAGGTTGACATACATGAAGAAAGATGTTTGGAGTCAAGCCCATGAGCAAGAGAAGGGATCTCTGTTTTTGGAGAGCTGAAGGGAAAGCTGGAATGACAGAAGGTAGTAGACAAAAATGGAGATGTTATAATTCAGTTTCAAAATTAAATCTCTCTTGAGGAAAAATAAGGTCTAGGATATAGAGCATAGCTGACTACAGTGGCAAAGAATCCCAGTGGAAGGGAGGGGAGGCCAGGATTTGAAATGGGTCGTCCACATGGTCATGAAGGGAAAGTAGAGGGTATGACCTGGGAGGTCAAGGGATGAGCATTACAAGAAAAGCAGCCTTAAATGTCATGTGATAATATCCCTGGAGCCCCAAAGGACTAAAAGACCATGTGACTCTTTATGGGTTGATATTCTGAGTTAATTGAATTTTTGTTTTGCTTTTGAGAGCTCTCACAGTACAAGGATAAGGACCTTGCGATATCCTTATGGGTTTAGTGGAATCATTAGGATCTGGTTGTGATTATAAAACCAAATAAATGACTTATATAGCATTTTCTGTTACCAAACCATGTTTAATGATTTACTAATACACGTATTTCCTCAAATACAAGACTCCTATCAATTCTAAGATTCATCAGTATTTACATACTGCTAAGAAAGAAGAAAATGCTACCAATAATAATTGTAAAATGTCATCAACTGTAAAATACATCATAATTTCAGAACTGGAAAATGCATCTCATACATTAGGTGAAATATATTTTTAACCCACTTAATCTTCATAGAAGTTTTAAGTGGGAGATTCTGTTATTATTACCCCCGTATTAGAGATAAAGAAACCAAGACACAGATTAAGTTACTTGCCTGTGTTCATAGGAATATAGCCAGGATTTGAACCCAGAAAGCCTGGTGATAGAATCCACTATTAACCCTAGCCCAGCTCAAGAGATAGTCATTGAAGAGGACAAAAAATATCATGATACACCAACCTAAGCTTTCTGCCATCATTACAGAAGGAGACTGCATTATGGAGTATCTGTTGCTGGTACAGCCTGAGGACTTCCTCAGAGAGGAGTCACACCGCACAGAGCAGATCTGACTCAGACCTGTCCTCTCCAGGAGATCCACCCTAATCAGTGGCTTCCTGAAATCCATTGCTCAAGGCACCAACTAAACAGCACCAACTCATTCTCATACATCCACAGGTTTTCTCCCCGGGGCCATGACTGTATCCACTCCTCTTCAGCAACATTGATTCCTCCCCTCTTCCAATTGTCATCATGTGCTTCATTTCATGAAGGCGATTCCTAGAGCCACATTCATGGCTGTTCCCAATAGAGAAACCACAGCAGAACAAGCAGCCATATGCACCCAGCCATGCAACCTCTGCCTGCTCCATCCCCTTTGGCTCTCACAAGCAATAAGCTGGAGGCCAGGCTTGTCAACCCATGCATTCCCTTTATAGCTCACTGCCCTAGTTGCTGTGGGAACAGATGTCATAGAAATCCAAAGTCAGAGTTGCTGTTTCCAGGTCTTATAAACATCCTAACAAGTGTTCAACCTTGCTGGAAATCAAAGAAATATTAACAAAGCTCAAGACACCGTTTTTGTCTCTCACTTGAAAAATGCTTTTAAATCATTAAACCTAATGTCTGAAAAGCAATAAATAGAATCATGAAGTATTGACCTCACCACTATCAACAAAAAAATTACTGCTGCTAGACCTATTGTATCAACATTTACTGACGATCTTCTATGAACCAGGCAGTGTGCTAAGCATTTTATCTTTTTCCAGTCCTTAGAGGTAGGTAGTGCAATATTCCATTTTGTAGGACAAGGAAGGTTACTGGTTAAGAAAGAGAAATGGGTACTATTTTGGGGGAGGTCAACCTAGCAATAGGCATCACTGTGATTGAGAAAGCACACTGTAGATCCAGAAGGCCTGGGTTGAACTCTAGCTCTGCCACTCAGAAGTAGTGGGACCTGGGTCAAAATATTTCACCTTTGTGTCTTTATTTCCTCATCTGTAAAAGATTCCTCCTTGACAAGGTTTTCGTGAAGATGAGCGTTAATGTTTGCACAGTGCTTAGCACAGTGCTTGGCACATAGGACTATATTTTTAGCTGTTATTATATTATTTCATCTTTACTCTTAACTGCTAACTTTCCATTCTGCTTCACTGGCAAAACTGAAGCCACTGCAAGAATTTCCACATCCTCCCACCTAGCAGCACGGATACCCACATTCTCTGCCCTTGTATCTATTACTAAAGAGAGGTTTCCACACTCCTATCGAAGCCAGCCCCTCTGCTAGTACACAAGACCGCTCCCCTACTTACATGCTTAGAAATCACTCCAGCAACGCTTTCCTCATCCTACATCAAAGTTCCCCTTTCTGGGGAACTGGAACTCTCTCTTTGGCCTGAAAAAATGCTATTATTTTTCCCATCCTAATTAAGACAAAATGAAGTCTTTCTTGTAATCCCATGTGCCCTATCAGCTACTACCCCAATTGTGTTTCTTTTGCAACAAAACTTCTCAAAAAATTGCCTATATACTGCCCCCCAATTGTCATTTTCTCTTCAAGCCACTTCAGTTTAGACTTTTGTTCCCTCCCCTGCCAATAACCTCCAATATCCTCTATGTCTCTAAATTCAGTGGCCAATTCTCATTCCTTTCTTTACTTGCTCTATCATTTGGCACATTCCTTCTCTCCTTGATATTTTTTTTTTTTCCACTTAGCATGCAAGATTCCAGGATCTTCTGGTTTTCCTGCTACCTCACTAGACAGCCCCTCTCAGTTTACTTTGCTGATTCTTCTTCTTGGTTTCAATCTCTTCCTGTTGGAGTTCCCCAGGGTCACTCCTAGTTCCCCTTTTCCATCTACACTCAGCATCTCATTCAGCCTGAGTTTTATACAAGCAAATGACTCCCAATATATATCTACAGCTTCTCCCCAATTCCATACTCCTATCAAAATGTCTGCTAACACTTCCTTGTGCGTGCCAGTCAACATCTCAAGGTTAACATCAGAAACAATGCCAAACACACACACACACACACACACACACACACACACACACACACCCCGAACACTAGATCTTCCCTCTACTATCCTATCTTCTCCCCCAGTATGACAACTGGATCCTTCCATTGCTCAAGTCAAAAACCCTGACATCATCCCTGACTGTTCTTCCTCACATCCAATCTATTGGTAAATCCTGATGGTTTCCTCCCAAAATAAAGCCAGAATTCCATTACTTTTTATTGCCTCCACTGCTGACCACCATAGTCCAAGCTACCATCTCCTGAACAAGTATAATCTCTTGTCTGAATCACCATGATAACCCAGTAAATGGCCCCCTGGGTCTACCTGCCGTCTCACTCTTGTCTTAGTCTGGAGTTTAACACAGCAGCCAGAGTGAACTTTTGCAAACCACAAGGTTAATCACGTCCTGCTCTGCTCAAAATTCTCTACCAGCTCCCCATTCCATTCTCAGCACAGAGGCCAGGGTCAATCAATGTCCTGCTCTGGCCAACGGAGTTGCACATAAGGAGTTCCTTTATCTTTTTGTGTGTGTGCCATGAACCCCTTTGGCAGCTGGCAAAGTCTATGGGCCCTTTCTCAGAACAATACTTTTTTTTTTATAATTTTTTTAAAGATTTTATTTATTTATTTGACAGACAGAGATCACAAATAGGCAGAGAGGCAGGTAGAGAGAGAGGAAGGGAAGCAGGCTCCCCGCCGAGCAGAGAGCCCGATGCGGGGCTCGATCCCAGAACCCTGGGACCATGACCTGAGCCAAAGGCAGAGGCTTTAACCCACTGAGCCACCCAGGCGCCCCCAGAACAATACTTTTTAATGTGTAAAGTATATTTTTAAGTGTAATGCAATAACAAATGTACTCCTTTATTAGTACATTAAATAATAAGATCGAGTAGTAGGCCTAATTACCAACATAATTTTGATGTGATGTGGTGATGAACAAAACCATACTTTAAGATATCCACGACAGCTATAAGGTAATGTGATACCACCTGTGATTTCTAGTGCTGACAAGGTCATAGGTTCTATTGAGTTACAGAGGTTTTTCACCTACGCTCACGATGGAAAGGAATGTTCAATTTCATTTAGATGTTATAATTGAAGATAAAAATGAAATGCTTTTCTCATCCAAGTTCATAAACCCCTAAATTCTATCCCAGATCCCTTAGAGGTCCTTACACCCCAGGCTAGAAAGCTTTTCTTCCGGCTGGTGGCTTAACTGCTCTAGTTACACAGACCACATCATACCCATCCTGTACTTAGAGTCCTCACACTGGCCCTTCCTTCTCCAGCATTCCCTTATCTCTTTCCCTTGCCTTGTATCTTTGCTCAAACAGTGTCTTCCTAATGAGTCCCGCCCTTACCATTCTAACTAAAATTGTAACCAACCCTCCACCACAGTCCCGGTACTCCCTATCTGGCTTTTCTTTCCCATAGCATTTATCACCATCTAATATACTATATAATGTATCCACCACAGTTCTTTATTATCTGTATTCACTACTATTCCCACCCCCCCACCCCCATGCAAGCTCTTGGAAGGCAGGAACTTTTGTTTTGACTCAACTGATGTACTTCAGATGCCTAAAACATGACAGGTGTGTAGGAAGTTTAAGTAATACCACAGGACAATTTTATCTGAAATGCGTACACTTCTTTGAGTGTCTACTATGTTAAATACTTCACAACTTAAAAACACAATGTTAAGAGATTTTATTCATTCATTATCGCTGTAGATCCCCTATTAATTTCTTTCCATTCATTCCAAAGTGAATCTCCATTTCTTAGAAATATTCCTTTATTTATCTTTAAAAGAGACAGGATTCTGTGAGCTGACAGGTCTGTCAGTTTAATAGCACAAAATATTGGTTCTGCAACCTACTGCCAGAGTTCAAGTACCAGCTCCTCTAACTAGTGACTAGTTTTGTAAAGTCCGAGAAAAGCATGTAACTTTTATAAGCCACAATGTTCTCCCCAGTAAAGTAAGAATTATCTACTTCACAGTTCTATAATAAGCATTAAAATTTAATTATTTAATCCATGTATAGCATTTAGTTCACTTCTATATGTCTTGGCCGATGTAAAAAGTTCATTATTCTTATTATTAGTAAGATATAGAAATTTCCTCTTCCATTTGTACCATTCATGAGTGCCTAATATACCCTGTCTCAGAGAGGATAATTTAGAAAAGACTTCTATTTTGTCAAGGCAATAGAAGCATGTTTATATTTAGGATTCATTTAGAATTTAGGAAACAAAGGAAAATCCACCCCTTTAAGACAACCAAAGCATTTTGCTCTATTTCCTTCTGTTCTTTGTCCTATATATCTTATCAGGGTTGTAACCATTCACATCTATTTTTTTAAATGACTTTGACCTTTGCAGTAACTGATTTATTTAATTTCTGATCCATAGCAAAGTTAAGAAATAAAGTAAGACAGAAACTACACTCTTTTCTTGCTGACCTCCCAGAGACCAGTCTTAGAGTTCTGGAAGATTGGCTCATACCCTAGACACAGAAGTTGTGGACGGTTCTCCAGGGACAGCACAACAGGGCAGAATCTCTGTTCCAGGTAGAGACAGTCACCTTCCCGCTCTCCTTCAGACACCCCACAGCTGATCTGAGTGTGAGTGAGCTTCCTCTCAGCGTCTATAAAGACCAGCTGACTCTGCAGGTGCAGGGGTAGCTGGGGAGGGGAGCAAGCTCTCTGAGCAGGCTCAGACGTGAGGGAAGTGTCCTTTATAACCTTAGTCTCCAGTTATGGCCACTAAAGCCAGGCAGTAAGCCACGGGGAAAGGATCTCTGCCATGCCCTCCGGAAAGACAAACACTACTGACACGTTTTGTAGAAATGAACCTGCCACTTTCACTTGGCATTCAGAACTAAATAAATGTCAGCTATTATCATGTACATTATCATTCCTGGATCAGGTCCCATATTCTACAGTTTTAACTTGCTCACAGGTCATTCTGATGCAGTATTTTTCAAAGTGTAAATGAGAGTGCTCTTCAAACTCTTTTGCACAAGCCAACATCCTGCAAACCTACACCCCCCCAACCCCCTCCACTCACTCCCCCAATTCACCCCCCACCTCCCCGTCTCCCTCCCTTACCCCCATGGGACATGTGTAACTTTCTCCAGGAAGCCCCCAACTGTCTTAAAGTTAATCCCTTGCAAGAGGGGAAAACAACCTTAACTTGACAATGGCAAAGGCCTCCAGTATCCTGTAGGTCCTCTCTAACATATGAAAGTTCTTTTGAAAACATCCCTTTTCCCCCTACCCCCCAACTCCCAAATACATCAACAGCAGCCCCTCACAACCCTGGGGCAGCAGCTCTTTCTGCCTACAGGTCCTGTTCCCGTGCTTTAGTAAAACCACCATTTTGCACCAAAGATGGCTCAAGAATTCTTTCCTGGTTGTCAGCTCTGGAACTCACCCAACCAAACCTCACCTATATTCCGAAACTACATCACACC